>NW_024412422.1:7279438-7402089 GCF_014898765.1 Herpailurus yagouaroundi | reverse complement strand
TTTTTTTTTTTTTGGGGGGGGGGGGATCATATAATATTATATGGTTTCAAGAGGTAAATTGTAAAAACATAAAGATAAATCTGCACCTTGCTTAAAAGCTATGGACTCAGGTTCTATCAAGAGAGAAAGAGAATGGGGCACCTGGGTGGCTCAGTCGGTTAAGAAAGAAGGAGAATTCATTCAGTTTGCTTGTTTCTGCATAGTTTGCTATGTAGAAAGCAAAACCAACATGTCCCTCTTCTATTCTAACCTTTGGGCAAACAGGATTTGCGGCACTGAAGAGGTTTCTAGAAAAGGATACAGTGGTGGTGACATTCCAAAGCTCCTCTAAGCATAACTTTCTTTCCCTAGCAGAGGCAGGAAATCTTTTTTATCTTGTGTGCTGACTCTGCAATCAATTGGTGGTGGCTGTGTGCATGGTCTTCGGAAAAGAGTGCTATGATCGATTGGTAATGTCTGCCATAGGCAAGGGAACGAAGAGTGGTGGACCTGTTGTGTGTCTGCTATCCCTGGACCCTGGTACGGTCTTGTCTTCTATCACAAGTGTCCTAGGCAAAAGGAGAACATCGTGGAGAAGACACAGCACATCTGAACATAACACGTCTCACTCCATTTCACACGGATACGCCAAGATAGCATTTCGATTCAAGAAAGCTCTCAAGACAGACATGACACAGAAACACACTTTTGGGAGAAATTTTCCTTCCTTCACTGGACTTATTGGAATAGGATACCAAATGAGTGACTCCCTCTCAGCATCAGTATGGCCAGAAAATGCCATTTCCTTCCGTCTGGTTACCCTCCATTCGACTCTGTCACTGTGACACCATATGCTGCTAGAACAACACTTCCTCCTTGGAATAAAAAGGTCTCTTTCAAAAGACTTATTAAGTCAGAATATTAATCATATTCATCATTATTCAGTCTGCTTGCTGTCCACAATATTTAAATGAAGGGAAATGAAAAATAAAAAAAGACAAGTTTAGGATCTTCAACACACTGACGAATACATAATGACGGGGAAGAAAGCAACAGTGACCATAAAAAAAAAAAAATCTTAAAGTTAAAAAGAAAATCCACAAATAGACTCTTAAGTTTCAATATTAGTCTGTATTTCGAAAATAAGGGCAGAGATGATTAAAGAGATGAATTCACATTTGAATAGAGTCCAAATGACTTAAGAATTATTTGGATTCCAATATTTCAGTTGGACAGGGAATGATATTAGAGTTATATGATACATTAAGGGTTGAAATGAAATGGAAATATTTCTTTCATTTAAAAGTAATTTTCTTGCCTTTGTGGTCCTTGAGAGTTTCCTAGCATGTGAGTGCCAACCACCTTCCCACCCCTTTGCTGTGGACTCACAGAATCCTATCTCAGGTCCAGCTTGTTTCGAGGGGAGTGGGGAATGGAGTTGGAGTTCATGAGAGCTCCTTTTTGTAAATCTCACCGTTGCAAGGGAAGTCTCTCCGCCTAGAGTTGAGAAGTCAGTAATTTTGAATCCAAAGCCAGCAAACATTTATTTATTAAGTACCTACTATGTGCCAGGCCCTGTACTAAGGTCTCTTATATATGGCATCTCATTAAACCCCCACGAGAAACAGAAACATCATAGCAGACTCTACCCATGACTCAGTCCTAAGTGTGGATTTGACAGTTAGGTGACAGCAGGGTTTCTCAGCCTCAGCATTTTAGGCTGGATAATCCTTTGTTGTTGAGGACGGTCCCGTGTTGTAGAATGTTTAGCAACATCCGACGCCTCTACCCACTAGATGCCAATAGCATAGCCCACGTTAGTTATGACAACCAAAAATGTCTGGAAACATTGCCAAATGTCCCCTGGCAGGGCGAAACTGCCCTCCGTTGAGACCCTCTTCCTTAGAGACAGAATGGTTTGAGTCCTCGGGCAGCTGGAGACAAACCTTCCTTTTATTCCTTCTTATGGTCTGACTCAGTGGTTCTCAAACCCGAGGGTGGGGGGGGGGGGGGGCGTCCATACACAATACCGTATATGCCCTACTACATGGGCAGAGATTTTTCAAAGGTAATTCGACTCCATCCATTTTTGCCTCCCGTGTTTACATACGAACGTAACCTCTCTCTTAAATTTAACATCTCTGGCCTCCTGAGGAGCCCGGCAGAGGTCACAAAGATCGTACCAGCACAGACTCTCTCTCATGCCTAGGGTTTTGCCTCTGAAGCCAACGATGATAACTGTTTTCCTTTTTTTTTTTTTTTATGTTTATTTATTTTTGAGATTGAAAGAGAGAGAGAGAGTCTGGGGGAGGGGCAGAGAGAGAGAGGACAGAGGATTTGAAGTAGGCCCTGTGCTGACAGCAGAGACCCCGACGTGGGGCTCAAACTCACAAACCGTGAGATCGTGACCTGAGCCGAAGTCGGGCGCTGAACCGACTGAGCCAAATAACGGCCATTTTTGAACACTTCCCATGGAGTCAGGCCATCTCACTGCATCCTTCCCTTGACGCTGTGAGATGGGTACTATTTCTGCCCCACTTCAAGAGGAGACACCGAGGCTCACACAAGTGAAATAACTTGCCACCAACTACACAGCCAGTAAATGGTGGGACCTATCTGACGCCAAGCTGTATTGCTTTTCAATAGAAAATATGCCCAGTGTAAACTCGGTAACTCTTAGCGGCTGTTTACTAGTGGAAAACAAATCTGTCTAATTTGATCATGAGCAGTTATTCAGAATGACTCCCCTGAACCAAAGAAGACCGTTTCTACTGGCCAGTTCTCCCAATGTCGTGGCTAGCGAGGATATGGATACTCCAAATTGCATTTCTCTTCCAGAACGCCAAACAGAAGCTACCCAAACGCGCATTAACTCACCTTCACGACAGAACAGATCATTTCACTCGGAGCTACAAAAAGACCAGAGTGTTGGCGGGTACTATAAAATCATCTCGATCACACTTGCCACCTCACAGCACCATTACACTTTTACTCCTGCATTTCCCCACGTGGCTGGGTGCTTTCCGAGGTCAGGGCCTGACTTACTCGTGGTGACCAGACCCTGGCCCCACACCGCGTTTGTTGAGTTAGTGAATAATACGCGAGCGCGCCCTGGATCCCAACATCTATACACACTTTATCTCCATTCTCCCAGTAACTGTGGGTGGTATAGGTTTTTGAGATCCCCTTCGTCGTAGGAAGAGACGGGCGCTGGGGGAGAGCAAGTGACTGGCCCCAAGGTCACCCCCCGCCCGGTAGACTGTAGTTCCAGGCTTCATACTCAAGTCACAGGCTTCGAAGCCCCGTTTTCATGCTTTTTGTAATAAGGACCTCCAAGGTAAAGGTGTGCTGAACTCGGGAACTAGACTAGCCCTCATGTCTACCGTCTCTGAACTGTCTTATTACTAAGCAAATTGAATAGAGGGAAATCGCAGCCTACACACCTTTAATGTACATGGATTCAGTCACGTATGGTGTATGCACCTGCCCAGGTGAGTGTGGGTGGGGCCTGCGGGTGCTCGTCCCTTGCCATTTCAGGGGTCATCAGCCTCTCTTGCCCTGAGAGGGAATCCAGTCTTTACAAATGTTTTCCAGTGGTTAACGGTCGTCATTTCTCATATAATCTGACCCCTAAGTTTGAGGCAATTGCTTCATCCTACTCTCAACCAAAGAATAATGTGGGATAAATTGGCTAGACGGAACATCCCGTATTGAGAGATAGTCTGTGGATGACCAGTGTTGCCATTTCCTAAGAGATCTTTTGAGGGATACATGTGGCTATCGTCAAACATGCTGATATTTGATCCCAAGATATACTTGAGAATTGCTGGAAAATCATTAACATCAGCCATTACACAAGAGATCTGTGAAGACATACGGGGCACCTGGGTGGCTCAGTTGGTTGAGCACTGACTTCGGCTCAGGTCATGATCTCGCGGCTCGTGGGTTCGAGCCCTAAGTCAGGCTCTGTGCTGACAGCTTGGAGCCTGGGGCCTGCTTCGGATTCTGTCTCCCTCTCTCTCTGCCCCTCCCCCACTCGTGCTCTGTCTCTCTCTTTCTCCAAAATAAATAACCGTTGAAAGAAAGAGATCTATGAAGGCATAAAATAAGAAAGATAACTGCCTTTTTTTCTCAAAAGAAAAAAGTCAGAGTTATCTTTCTTATTTTATGAGAGTTAGGCATTGTTCTATGCAGTTCATATAGACTAACTCATTTAATCGTCTTAATATAACTATTTGGTAGATACTAGCATTATTATTCCCATTGCACAGATGAAGAACTGAGGTACAGAGGGCTTCAATAAGTTACCCAAGGACATAGCTAGGAAATGAGAGGCCAGAAATGGAGGTAGACTGGGCTCTCGACACTAAACCACATTCTTATCTCCCCAACCAGGCAGTGATCGCCAGGAGACTTGGACTAGAGTCCCTCATCTTTCCATCTCTTTCAGACCTGACCCTGTCCTGTAGCCCCTGCAAATCCAGTAAAGACTTGTTTGGATGCGAATCAAACCCTCAGATGGTTGACGATCCTTTCAAACGTTTTGACAAGGGGAAAGGAACAACTACCCGGGAAACTCAACATTTTGAGGCGATCTACAGCTTGGTAAATACCAAAAAGAGTGGAAACAGGGTGATAAAAAGAAATATAAGTAGCCTCACCGTTATCTTCAGCGTACATTATAACGCAGAACGGCGGCTGGTGGCTCTCTGTAGAAAACACAACCTCTTTGCAATGTTTTGTTTGTGTTACTGTTTCTGTTAGTGTGAACGAATTACAAATAAAGACTCACTTCAATATTTAGTGAGAATTCTACTAATTGGACCAGGGCTTGAATGCGGGCCTAGATTTGTTCTGACTCTGAAAAATGCTTTGCGAAGGCCAAGCGCGCGTGCGAGGTAGCAGGGGAGAAAGGCTTAGCCGACTCAAGACAACTGTTTTCAAGCAAGTTGACAACCACTTTGCCAGGGTTCCTTTAATGAGCTAATTACAAAGGGCTCTTAGGTGTTCTGTGCAGCCAGTCCTGGAGGAGCTCTACTTAAGAAACACTGAATGAGTCATTAGCACCTGAAATACTATAAACACTATAGACTCTTAGGAACTGACAATGAAATGAATGTATCTGCCACTTCAGACTGATCTCCGGTAGCATTCAGGACCTTTTCAGTTGCAAGCAACAGAAAACCAACGAAAACTGGTTGAAACAGAAAGGAATGTTTGCTAGCATTAGGCAAGGCTGAGTCCCTGTGTTTAAAGGATGTCAGCAGGAAACTGACTTTGTCCATTTCCTGGCTTTCCTTCTTTTGTGTCCCTTCCATTCTCAAGCAGGCTTCCCCTAAATGCCGTGAAAGCTGTTCCTGGCTGTCTCAGCTGTACATTCTACCAGCCCAGCATCCCAGTGGAAAGAAAGCACCTGCTTCTCGATAGGAAAGGTAAAAATCCCGGGGCTAAGAGTCTTTGGCTCTGATTGGCCCAGCTTGGGTCACGTGCTCACCCTTGAGCCAATCCCAGTGGCCAGAACAGTGTTGCTCTTGTAAGTCAAAATTGGTCACTGCCTACCCGCAGGCCCATTGCAACCGCCAGGATCAAGGGGAGGAGGGCATTCTCCCAGAGAAATATCCAGGTTCTGAGACCTGGCTACGGCGGGGGAGGGGAGGAAGGTCGGTATCAGAGAAGGGTGAACGCCGGGCAGGCAAAACCAGTGAAGGTCCTTGAATCCTTCTCTCTAAATTATCTCCAACAAGCAAGGTGTTACCAAGCGGAGGAACTTCCTATGGTTTACAAGCGTCATCGAGATATTTGCTTAGGATGTCTGAGGTTTAAAACAAGGTCTGTATTGGCTACAACATTTTGGAAATATTTTCTCCAAGTTGCACTCACCCACATGGCTTGCAGTTTGGGGGGGGGGGGTTCTTTCTATCTTTCCTTTTTATTATTATTATTTTTTTTAATTCTTGGAAGAAGTCCTTAAGAACAGAAATGTCACAGGATGATTCAAAACAGACAGACGACTCTGAGAGCAGACAGAGATGGGAAATTAGCACACAGTTGACATTCCTTCTGTCCCAATGACATTTCTTATGTTGAATAATATTCTCAGGGTTCCTCTTCTGCCTCTCCTTTTTTATGGTAATGACTTTGTTCCTAATTACAAAAGCAATACCTGCCTATTTCAGAAAGAATTGAATGCATCCAGAAAGCACCGCGAGGTGAGCACACAAATGTGCCCGCATGCACACACACGCCCACACACCCCCTCAGCCACCATTTTAATTAGAAACGTCTATCTAATGAGAGCCATTCCCTTAGATGTTATCCAGGGACTATCTGGCCCCGTTTCCGTTTCGCAGATGAGGAAGCTGAGGCTCATAGCACAAGTGTTGAAGCTGGGAATTGAACTCCTGTGTCCGACCTCAAAGCCCTTGCTCTGTAGCCCTCCACTCTATCCTATGAGCCAAAGATTTCCAAAATTGACCTTACAAAAATGGCATATCGTTCATAATGTTTCATGACTTGCTTTCTCACATGCCACATTTTCTTGTGTCAATTACTATGTTCCTGTGCAATATTTTTGGACTGCACTGTGCCATAATTTACTCAGCTAATCCCTGACTGTTGGACATTTAAGTTGCTCCTAATTTTTCAGTATTATATTAATGTTGCCGTGAACCACCTTGGGAGAACATTTCCACGTACGTCTCTGACCGTGTCCTTCGGATAAGTTCCTAGAAGGGCCGGACCAAAGGGATTGTATGTTTTTAATGTTTAATACCTATTGCCAAATTGTTCTTCAGAAAGGCAGGCCCAGTTGTACAAAACCTCAGCAACGTATGCATGTCTGTTTCCCCGCTCTGTGTCATTATGCCTCTTCCTCAGAGATTACGAGTCATTAGCTGATTGTGCCTCCCATACCCTGCAAAGGAAAATGGGGACCTTTTCAAAGTATAAATCATTTAATAGTATTTAAATGGTTTAATGCAAACGCAGTGGTAAAAATTTGTCAGTAATAATTTGCATCCCTATCATTGTTACTGTCTGCATTAGGAGACTTCATAACCTTTTTTCCCTAGCGCATGGGACCGAATCTGCAAGCTTGGCACAGGACTCTAGCCAGTACCATTAAGATAACTGGGTGCACGTCAGGAGTGATGTTTTGGCTTCAGTGAAGGACATTATAAGGCTGACCTGCTGTAATAATCCTTGCTTATGACTTTAAGTGGCTATGTTAACATGGAGCCCTTCCCACCGAATCTCCCTCTGTATGGAAACCACCCTGATTCAGGGAGCCATTGTGTCCCGGGCCATTCAGGGAGCTGTTTTGTGTCCCAGGATGGGTCCTGATTGGACCCAGGCCGTGGCCTCTGATATAGTTGGACTCGAAACACAAGAGAACCAGACTTCTTTTGGGAATCTGGAGTTGAAAAAATGCCACAATTGAAGCCAAGCAGAGAGTAGCTGAGTCCACTAGTGAGAAGTGGAGCATCGGAGGGAAGATTCTAGCCAAGACCCCATGGCTCCGTGTCAGGGACAGGTGTGGCACCTGGTAAGTAGGTCCTCAATACATATTCACTGTTGACTGAAGAAGGACTCTGATTACAGGAGATGTACCTTTTTCTACTCTGTTCGGCACCCCTCTTCCTTCCCCTGGTAGCGTCACCCCTATGCCTTCGGGAATTCCTACGGGAACTGTAATTCTAAAATGTTACTCTAGCGGGAGAAAGGCAGGTTCCCAAAGGAACGGGAAAGAGAGGTCTACTGCACGGGAACTGACACCGTCCGCTTGATCCACCGGAACTGAGAGGTGAAGTGTAGACTCCTCGATTCTTGGGGCCTCTACCTGGTGTGACCCCAACATCCTTGCCCTGCTTCCACACCCACACTCCTCCTTGGTTTATTTCCACACCCAGGACTTGCCCTGCACTTAGGCCTGTGTGCGTTCACACTACTGCCCCTCATGCCTGGAGTATTCCTCCTCCCCTCGCTGCCAGGGAAATCCTACAAGGCCGTCACGAATGCTGCCCCTTCCAAGATCCTGATCTGCCCTAGTTTATTTTCTTCAAAGTACTGGTCAGGACCTAAGATTCCCTTACCTGTTTGTGTGCTTTTGGTCTGTGTTCCCCGCCACCGGGTCACTCAGGAGAGATCTTGTCTGTCTTGTTTACAGCTGCATCCTTGGGCCTTAAAACAGAGCCTGGGACATGATAGGAACTCAAAGAACCTATCTTCACCGACCCAGCCTTTGGGTGTCACCCAAGCAAGACCAGAGAAAGATTTTGTCTAGAAGCTGGACTCGTCAGGGTAGAGGGTGGACGCCTGCCGAGTCATCTGGTAGTCGTCTGTCATGAGTCCCTGTAGCCAAGAGCTGCAGGTCTGTTCTGGCCTACCCTGTTCCCAAGACCTGGGGGCTCATCTCTCCTTTAATTCCAGAGCCATGCCACAACCTTCCAAAAACTTATTTCTCTATCCAGGTGACTCTCTTTCTATTTCTGGTCCTCATAGAACCCTAACCAAATTCTGAGCTTCATAACTAACATTCATTTGCTCATTTGCACAGGGGGAAACTGAGGCGGGGACTTGCCCCATGTCCCAGGGCCGGCATCACTCGTGGGCTTTGGGAAGCTTTTCCTCATTTCCTGTTAAGCTTGGAGAATCAACAGCCAACTCAGAACAAGACACAGTCCCTCCACACTGTTTTCTAACTTCCCAACCCATTCTTGGCAGCCTGACCTCCACTTGGTAATGAGGACGGGAGTATGATCTTCCAGAAGCAAAGGGCCAGGTGGGAGGTGTCGAGTTCCATCTGGAAAGCTGAGGGCTGGATCTGTTCCTGGGTGACTTCTGTAGCACTGCAGGAGGCACAAAACCAAGCCCCTCCTGGCTTCTACACCTATCACAGACCATCTGATGTTCTGGGTTCACATGCCCTTAGCCCCTCTCTAAGCTCCTGTCTACTCTGAGTGGACTCAATATGGAATTTAAGACATGGCCTTGGGATGATTTCTTGACCTGCCATCTATATTCCTATCATTCATTCACTTACCAAATGTTTATTGAACACCTACTATGTGTGGCCCTATTCTAGAAAATTGGGATGTATCAGACCCTCACCTTCATCAGTTACTGTCTAGCAGGGGGAGATAAGCAAGAAGTAATAAGTCATAATAAGAAAATTACCTAGTGTGTTAAAAGGTTCTAAATGCTCTGGAACAAAAAGCAGAGCCAGGTAAAGGGGCTTAGGGAGACATAGAGGAGGCAAGTTGCAGTTTTAAACAGATTATTCAGGAATGGCCTCGTGAGAACAGGTTGGAGGAAAGAGCCGGCTGAGTCACATAGGCCCCTAGGGGAAGGGTGTTCCAGGCAGAGGGACCACCAAGTGCCAAGGCCCTTAAGGGAGGGACTTTACAATCCAGCACGTTTGGTTTCCGATGTTGAATTCTCTTACTTTCTCTCTGTGCAAGCATGGGAAAATGAAGTAACCTCTCTGAGCCTCGGTTTCCTTACCCGGGCAATGGGGACAAAAATGAGATAATACTCCTAAAGCAGCTGGACGGAACAGAGCTGATACTGAGTCACCATTGTCAACTACGGGCCCTTCCCAACCCCGGAGATCTGGAGAATCACTGCAGGAAAGCCCGGGGTAGCAGCAGGCAGCGGAGTGCAGTGATTGAGAACATGGGTTCCGGCTCTGGCATTTAGTAGCCCGGTGACCTTGGGCTCGTTTATGTAACCTCAGCGTCCTCTCTTTAAAGTCGGATAATAATAGCAGCGACATCAGACAGGCACTGTGAGGAATAAATGAGAGAATCCTGGAACGTGCTCGGGAGGTGGGCTTGGCTCCGAAGAAGCACTCAATGAATGGCAGCTATTTTTTGGCTGAAACCATGGGGAGAGAGGCTTTCTTTTCTTGGTAGGATTGCTAAGCTGGTAGAATGTGAGCTAGTAGCTGCTGGGGGCCATCTGTGGGAGGTCCTGCCTGCAAAGGAAGCCAACCCAAAGAAGGCAGAGCTGAGAGGTGGACAGAAAGGGACTCCTGATGACTTTTTTTTTTTTTAATGTAACTTTAAAGAATAATATTAAAAACTTATTACCACGGGGTTACACCATACATGCGTTTAGCTTATGCAAACCCAACGCTCTGTGCTCGCCTGGGGAAGGAGGAAGTGATTGCCGGCCTCAGGAAACAGTGTCAGGTGGGAGGTGGTGAGTGTCCAGAAAGGTGAGGAAGAATTTGTCCCTCTTTGGCTTCCGTAGCTGAGGGAGGCACAAAACCAAGCCCCACACTTCTCCCCCGCGGCAACCATCCCCAGCCATCCCAGTGTTCAGCACCGCGATGCCCTCTTTAAAACCTCCCCAAATCTCACCCACCTGCTCACGAACCTGTTTGAGAAAAGGCATAACAACAAAAAGCCGCTATGAATTATTTCCTGCTTTTAATGGAACTTTTTTTCCCCTTGCACTAAAAATCTAGTCATATGCCTACGTGTGGGAGGTATTGTTTATTCATTCTATGGACAATTCTGGCTGTACTTGGGATATGGGGGCCCTCACTGTGACTCCGGAGCCCAACGCCCCCCCGCCCCGCCCGCCCCCAGACCTCTGCCACCCGCAGGTTTTAGTGGAGTGGCTCTCAGTCCGTGGCCTGCAGCCCACGGCGTGGGCCCACGGTTCCCACCCAAAGGCCACTCTTCCTCTGGTTCTTATGAACAAGTAACACATCCATTCATCGATTTCCAGCTTTATGCATGACTAAGTGCCACTTTCTAGGAAACTACTAAGTGAGTTACTACGACTTACTAGTCATAACTAAAATTAGGATGTTACTAGGGTTTACCAAGAACTCAGCGCCGTGCTCCTCTTGGAAGTGTGGCTCCTGCTCCACGTTTGCCAACACTGTAAAACTCCTACTGCACAAATCAGAGACGGGAAACTGGGGCTCCGGAGGCAGGAAGAGGCTTTGGCCGTGCCTAAGTGAGCCCAAGGTCAAATCGAATTGGAGAGCCACTGTTCCAAGATCTGGAAATTCAGAAATCCCCTCTCTGGGGTGCTCTAGCTGACCCCCAACTCACACACATGTCAATAGCCCTGACCTTTCCCGCTGCCCTTACGTCAACCCAGACCCTGCACATTTAAACCATAATGACTTATCCACACAACACACTTCAGACAGCAAGTATCCATAAATAACATTAAAATTCCAGTCCTGACCTCCACATGCCAAAGACCTCCTCCACATACTTAATGAATATTCACTAAGACTCTAAAATATGTCAGACATATTTTAGTTCTGGCGCATACAGTGGTGATCCAGTGGCCACATTTCCTGTCTGCATTAAGCTTACAGTCTGGTATGGGAAAAAGACATCACACAAGTAAACAGCAAAGCAATTACATAAATCTGGGTGCTTAAAAAACCAAACAAGGTATTGAGGTGGAGAATAGCAGGGGAGGCCCTGTTTAAACACAGTGGTCAGGGTTCTGTGGGTGCAAGCAACAGAAAATGATGCTGGAAGTTGATTGGAAAGATGGCAGGTGGCTCACAGAAGCAACAGAAAAAGACTGGATGAGGTTCAGGAAAGACAGGAACCAGGGAAATTCTGGGGATCTAGGGAGCAGGAAGGGGTGGAGTGTCTTAAATGTTTCACATAAAGAAATTGCTGTGCTTCCCAGAAGTGGTATATAGTTCCCCGTCCCTGACAGACTTGGACATGTGACTGGTTTTGGCCAATGGAGTGTCAGCAGATCTGACTCATATTCACATGCCAGATCTGAACTGAAAGCTTTATTTATTTATTTTTTTTTTAATTTTTTTTTTTCAACGTTTATTTATTTTTGGGACAGAGAGAGACAGAGCATGAACGGGGGAGGGGCAGAGAGAGAGGGAGACACAGAATCGGAAACAGGCTCCAGGCTCCGAGCCATCAGCCCAGAGCCCGACGCGGGACTCGAACTCACGGACCGCGAGATCGTGACCTGGCTGAAGTCGGACGCTTAACCGACTGCGCCACCCAGGCGCCCCTGAACTGAAAGCTTTAAGAGAGGTTGCTCAGTTCAGTTCTGTCACCTGCTGTTTTCCGTGAGCCATAAAGGCAACGTGTCCCAAATGGGGGCTGCCCCTTCAGTCTGTGTCCCAGCGTAAGAGGTACGTGGAGCAGAGCTGCGGCAGCTGAAATGTAATAAACGTGAAATAGATGTTTGTTGTTGGAAACCACTACACTTGGGGTTGTTTGTTACTGCGGCAACGCTGACGAATCCACTGAAAATGATGCCGTCACCCCCAAAATTGGTATGGATGTCAGGCAGACAAAATGAATGGCACTGACTATTGAAGGCATTACCAAGGAGACGGCAAAAGAAAGCTGAGGCCTGAAGCCTGCAAGGTATTCAGCCATGCAAAGAATCAGGTGTAGACTGTTCTAGGCCAGGAAACCACGTGGCCAAAGATATGAAGTAGAAAAGCACTTGGCATTTTTTTAAACACTTATTTCTTTTGAGAGAGAGAGAGAGAGAGTACGTGCACATACGAGCGAGTGGCGGAGGGACAGAGGGAAAGAGAGTAAGAGAGAGAATCCCAAGCAGGCTCCGCACTGTCAGCATAGAGCCCGACGCAGAGCTTGAACTCACGAACCATGAGATTATGGCCTGAGCCGAAATCCAGAGTCGGACACTTTACTGACTGAGCCGCCCAGGAGCCCCAAGTTCTTGACATTTTTAAGACCCCTGAAAGAAGGCTGGCATGGCCGGAACATCCTGGTTCTTTGTCCCCACTCTGTTTCCATTCTCCCCGTTTCCAGTCCTTCCGCTTGGACTCACGTCCTGTCCATGAGAGTGCTCGTGTCCGTGGATGTGCTGGCCCACCTCACGTTCACCATCCCTGACCACACACCTCTCGAAGGACCCAGCTTGTGGTTATCTGTGGTTTTCCCCACTCATAGCTATTTGGGATGTTTGCCCATTCTACCTCTGATCCCCAAACACCAGCCTGAACCCCTCTGAAATCACAGGCGTGGGCATCAGACAAGGTGGGCTCTCTTCCCATGCCACTACCCAAACTTGTTCTGTGGGGCTCCAATTCAGCATCCGGGAAGGAGAAATCCCTCCACACATCTCCTAATTGGTGGCCACACACAGCTCGTTAAGCTTAATTAATGAGCCTCTATCAACTCGTTTCTGAGGCCTTAGTGGAAAGTTGAATTCTACACGCAGTTTGGGGAAACAGATGGAGGGGGTGTATGCGTGGTTCTCAGCAGTAGGTTATATTCCTGCTAGGCACTCATTGGGCACTCGGGCTAAAATCTCAAGCTCATTCAACTGAATGATGTATCTGTTCCTGAGTCCTATGAAATAGACCCACTTTAAGATACCTGCCTGCACTCACGTCCCATGTCGGAGAACCCGCCTCGGTCCCAGCCTGGGAATACTTCCCAGGGGTTTTCCATTTCTCAGTAGGCTTCTCTGTTCTTCATGGATTCCCCGTCCTTGGTTTCTGAGAGAACTCCGTCTTTACAATACGTCCTGTCTTGTCCGTGGGACCTGAGCAGGTCCCCGTTCCTCACAACTCAGGGTGTTCAGACTAGACCACCTGCTCTCAAGTTCGCCCACAGCAGAGACCCTCGCATCATTAACTGGACATGTGTCACCTGTCCACCCCAAGCTGATCCTGTGGGGGAAGCTTTGGTGTTTTTCATCGTGGGGTCAGGGTGAGCCTATCTGTGTAGAGCAGAGCTGAGGAAGGACGGGGAAATGGAGACACGGAGGAAGCCGCCAACTCTTCTGGAGTTCACAAGCTGGGCGGACTACGGAGCCAACTTCAGCCTTGCAAACTTGTTTTGTTTGGCCGGAACTAGGATTTTTAAAGACTGGCCTGCAAATGCTCTGGGGCGAGAATGTACGTTTTTTTGTTTCACCACAGTCCTCACCACCACCTATTGTCATGCATCCAGCGGCCTCCTTCACTCTGTCACATTACCTGTCTGGCTCCCGTGGCCTGTTGAGATGGCCATCGACGCTCTCTGTAAACCACCTGGTTAGAAAGGGTTAGCAGGACTCTACATTCACTTCAACACTGACCTCACGCTTCTAGATCTTTCTACCAGAGTCCCACCTTATCAGCCTCTCCTCGTCATTTTAATGCACCGAATGTGCTAAAGGCTTACATGCCGACCTGCGTGGAGAATTAAGGGAGCATGTCACGTTGGTTTTGCACTCGATCGGAGATGCAGAACGATACTTCTTACCAGTTGCTGCAGCTGGAGGAGGAAAATAACCTTGGCGGTGGGGGGAGAGGTTCCTTTGGAAGGCAGGAGGGTCCTCCCTGGGATCATTTTTCTGCCTCTGGGACCGTCTGATGTCTCAGGGGAGGAAAAGCCAAAAACGGCTTTCTAAACTGGAAGAGGGGGCGAAAAGAAAACACACTTGGGGATGATGGGGAGGCCTGGTCCAGGGGCAGTGCCGAAGGCTGGGGGGGGGGGGACCAATGTGCCCCAGCCTGGTAAGAGACACTCCGGCTGCATTCCCCAGCTCAGCCTGAACTTTCGACCCCATTGTCTGCTCTAATTACTGGAACCAGCAGGATTAATTCCTCGACCTACTTTCCAGTCCTTTTTGCTGCCACAGAGCGATAAGGCCTCACCGGGCTTCTCTCTGCCATTTTAATGCGGCAGAACTCACTGAGAAGTTACATGCAAACTTGCATTTGAACCAAAGGAGCATCTCATCTTTGAGCCACAGAAAGGGGCTCAGGATGGCTCCTTGTCAGCTGATTCTGACATTCGGGTTCTCTAAAGTGACTTCACGAAGAACAACCAAACACGTGAGAAAAATCTCCTACTTTGAGAACAATCAGATGTAGAAATAAAAACAAGATATCGTTGTATAGCTACTGAATTAGCATAAAGTTTAGACTGCTAATACCCAGTGCTGGTGAGGTTATAAGAAACCTGTACGTTCACAAGTTGTTGGTTGGCACAAACCTGAAA
Organism: Herpailurus yagouaroundi; assembly: GCF_014898765.1. Classification (NCBI taxonomy): domain Eukaryota; kingdom Metazoa; phylum Chordata; class Mammalia; order Carnivora; family Felidae; genus Herpailurus; species Herpailurus yagouaroundi. The sequence goes on along the minus strand of NW_024412422.1, from coordinate 7,387,135 downwards.
ACACAGCAACGTATACCAGGAGCCATAAAAACATCGCTGCCCAATTACCCGGTAATCTCGTTCCTGGGAAGTTATCCAAAGGAAGTGTTTCAAAAGAAGGAAAAAGCTGTATACATAGAGACCTTCCCTGCAGCCCAGACACCAGGATGGCAAAATGGCCTGTAGGCTGGCAAACCCACGGGTCAAATTCAACCGGAGGCCTGTTTTTTACGCAGCCAACAAGCTAAGAATTTTTTCCGTTTGTTTTGTTTTTTTGGTTTTTTTGGTTTTTAAAAGCCTTCTGAAAAGACTGTTAAAACAAACAAGCAAACAATGACTATGTGAAGTTTGCTGACCCTGGAGGAAGGGAAAACTGGACGGAGGCCATAAAATAGCCTGAGGAAACGTTTACAACACGCCGAGCTTTGCAACATATAAATGGAATGTTCGCTATGACAGCACCTATGTAAAAGTACGTCATGTACATGCAGACAGGATGAGGAGGGAAAAACCGAAATCTGTTGTTTGGGAGTAAGTGGAAATGATTTATCTTTCTTAAAAGAATTCCTCCTTATCAGAAGCAGCCACGTGCTGGTGAGCTGGGGGTTTACTGGGCACCTGCTGTATCTTATGACAGAGTACGACACAGCCATTAAAAATGATGTTGTGGGTCTGCATTCAGTGAGAGGGAAGAATGTTCAGGACATATTGTCAAGCAAAAAGGCACATCACAGAACAGCATGCATGGTGTGATCTCATTTACATAAACTGAATACGGATGCCTCTCTGTAAATGTGTGGAGAATAATCTGGAAGGAAGGAGGGACACTGAAGATGCTCACAGTACTTATCTCTGGGGCATGGCATTTGGAGCGAATTTTATTTTCTTCTGTTTGAAGGTTTCTGTGGGGTTTGTTTTTTTGTTTTTGCAAGAACCCTTGATTATTTTTATTTGTTTTTATTTTTTTATTTAACCATTTTTTTCATGCATATTTATTTACTTAGAGAGAGCAAGCGAGCAGGGGAGGGGCAGAGAGAGAGAGAGAGAGAGAGAGAGAGAGAGAATCCCAAGCAGACACCTTGCCGGCTGGGCAAAGCCACATGCAGGGCTCGATCTGACAAACTGTGAGATCATGACCTGAGCTGAAATCAAGTCGGATGTTTGACTGAGTCACCCAGGTGCTTCTATTATTATTAGAATCAGAAACAAAGTATGTTCATAAAATCTTTGTTTATGTTGTTTGCACGTTTTTACAATATAAAAGAAAATTTTACCACTTACAATGTGACCAAAGTTCTAGGAATCTGAGCAAAATTGTCCCCTCCCAGCTGCTGGCCTGCCTTGTCAGCTGCCTCTCTACATGAAATGCTACTTGCTCTAGCCTGGGGCTCTCACACAAAGGCCTGAGATTAGGGAGAGGGGCGGGAGCCACTTGCACTGGGGGGCAAAATTTAAGGTGACACCAAAAACTTCGGTAATCACAGTAAATATTTTATTCTTTTATTTTTTCCTTTTGTAATCACAGTAAATATTTTAATGCCTCATTTTTTAAAAAATCAAAATGAACGGAAAAACCCATGATGAACAAATATTAAGTTTTTAATTTTTAAATTTATAGAATCAGAATGATTTCTTTTTCTTTTTTTTTTTTTTTTTTTTTTTTGCCGCAGGCCCCGATATGGCTCAACACCGCACTGTTACAGACCCTGCCTTTATTTAAAATGTTGATAGTTTATCATAGATGTTGGGGGGCATTAATTTTTACTTAAAAAAATATCATATTAAAGTATCTTGATATTGAGTTTTTTCACACCCCCTTAAACATATTAAAAAGCACTAGATTTCTACACTTTCAAAACATCCTGATAATACATTAATTATATCCCAATGAGGCTGTTTAAAAACTTATAGACACTGAATTTTATGTAATTTGCACATATGGCCCGCGGGTCATAATTTGCCGACTCCTGAGCTAAAACAAAGGGAATGTCTGGGGGCGCCTGGGGGGCGCGGTCAGTGAAGCGTCTGACTTCGGCTCAGGTCATGAGCTCCTGGTTCATGGGTTCGAGGCCCCGTCAGGCTCTGTGCTGACAGCTCAGAGCCTGGAGCCTGCTTCCGATTCTGTCTCCCCGTCTTTTCTGCCCATCTCCCACTTGCGCTCTGCCTCTCAAAAATAAATAAACATTAAAAAAAATTTTTTTTTAAAGAGTCTGACTCTTGATTTTTGGCTCAGGTCATGATGCCAGGGTCGTGGGATCGAGCCCGGCATCGGGCTCCATGCTGAGCATGGAATCTGTGATTCCCTCTCTCTCCCCCTCTCTCTCTGCCCCTCCCCTCCACCCCCAGTTTTTGTCTCTCATATACATTAATTAATAAATAAGTAAATAAAATACCCTTAAAAAACGGGAAGTTCTTGGCACAGAACCCGACAGGCAACAGTTGGAGCTTAAGAGGAGTCAGCTGGGCTCCGTGAGCCTGTTTCCTCCGACAGAAGATAGACCAACACCTGCCACTTGGAGTTATGTTGAAGAAACGCAGGCGGGCACCTAGAGCAGAGAAGCCTCCCTTTGGTGGCCGGTGGGGGGGGGGGGCCCCCGGAGAAGGGGGCGGGGGTGTCAGTCTTTAGGTTCCCCACGCAGTCAGGAGTGAGAGGGCTGAGCCAGGCCCCGGGAGCTTGCTCTTGAGGCCCTGGGGCTGTTAGACCAGACTGGATCCCTACTCTGTTCTCCTGGTGCCTCTGTCTCTCTCTCCTGCCACCTCTGTCTCTCTCTCCTGCCACGGTTAGTCCCACAACTTGCAGAGTTTCTTGCTGAGAGTTTCTCAGCAGAGTTGTTAATGACGGTCCAAGCAGCCACTACCTAGAAGCTTATCTGCTTCATTACCGCCCTGGCTCTCTGGGCGGGAGGGCCGCTGCCTTATCACCCACTGGCTTCAATAATTAACCATGCAGGGAAATAAAAACAAATATTGGACAGCCAGTGGCTCGTACGTGACCGAAAGCCTGTGTGGGCACCGTCTCTCCACCCACCGGACTCCTGTGTCACCCACTTGTTCCCACCGAGGAGCCACCCCCCACGCCTTAGGCTTCCAGTTTCCACTCACCCTCACCCTTGAAGACCCCCTCCCCGCCCCTCCCCTTCCAAGTCTTTCTTGCCCCCCAGTTCCTCCCCTTCAATCTGTCACGTCAGATCGCCAAGATAGAATGGACTGAGGATGCCTCTGTCACAGGCTCGTTGGAAGGATTAAATGGGACAAAGCACGTGAAGGACCTGGCTTGGTGCCTGACCCAAGACGGGACTCGGTCGATAGCTGTTAGTATCATTTCAGTAGATGTGTTAAATACCCTAGTATTTGAAGGCATGTCCTCATTCCCAGTCGTACAGGCTGGCTGTGGTTCAAGCTTCATCACCCAAAATGCAGCAAGCGTCTTGCCATTCCAGAATGGTTCATGACCAGCATCATTCATTCATTCCTTCATTCATTCCACAGCGAGGGGCTTCTGTGCCATGGTAAGTAATTACAACTCTTCTGCAGGCATTGAAGGCACTGACATTATTTTTAATGTTTATTTATTTGTTTGGCGAGGGGGCAGAGAGAGAAGGGGAGAGAGAATCCCAAGCAGGCTCCACGCTGTCAGCACGGATCCCGACGCGAGGCTCGATCTCACAAACTGTGAGATCGTGACCTGAGCCAAAATCAAGAGTTGGACGCTTAACTGAGCCACACAGGCGCCCCTGACATTTTTTAAAAGTGAAAAAAAAAAAAAAAAAAAGACTCATCAAAAGTATGTCACTTAACATCTCAGTCCAAGTACTATTCTAGATGAGAGCGACATGGTTCCTGTCCTTAAGGAGCTTAATAAATTCAAGAGGGGCGCTAGGCACATGATGCAGGGAACGCACAGGGTAGATCACTTCAGGCTAAAGGCTCAATCTCAGAGGCTTCCTGGAGGAGGAAGAGTAAGAGCTGCCCTTGAAAGACAACCAGCCGTGGCCCAGACGCAAAGGAGGCTCAGGCATCCGCGTCCCAAACAAGAGAAAAGTGCACACAGCCCTTGTGGTGTTTTTGGTGAACGGTTACACCAGCAGCCACTCTTAAACATAGTTCAAAGGCTTGCTAGGCTCCCACCTTTTCTCATGAACCCACACCACGTGCACCTGGAGGCTTTGAGCCTTGGCTGCTGCAGGAGGCGGAGCAAGTAAGTCGCTGAAGCTGTCTGAGCTCCAGCTGCCGCATCCGAACAAGGTAGATGACACAGACAGCCTCCCAGGGGTGTTATCAGGATAAAATGGAACAACACGCAAAACACTTGGAAGCCAATCAAAGCTAGAGATTGTCATGGGTATTTATCCTTGCCAACTTCTCCCTCCTGCCTGTTCCCCACCCAACCAAAGCCTTTGTATCACCCAAAGCTCCCAGTGATGGGTTAATATGTTTATTCATGACTTTCTCTAGGACGGGAATCTGACTCCTGCCTTTTAGCTGCTTTGACAGTTGGGTAGCCCCTGTTGGAAATGGACTCAATATCCATTCCTTCTTAACGCCCGCGATTTGGTTTGGGGTGGCAATGTGCCAGCCTCCAAGGTTGGCTCACGAAGGGCCTGAGCTAGTCTGGCCGTGTGACCCACTTTTGGACAACGAGACCTCAGCAGAAGGCTTTTGCTTTCTTGACAAATGAGGTCGCAGCTGGTATTGCCTCTGCCTTCATCTTCCTGCCTTGACTTGGGAAAGTGATGGCTGGAGCCGTGGCAGCCATGATACGATCACGAGCAAGTGGTCAAAAGACTCTCAGAGACAGTAGTCCTGACATGAGGGAAGCATTCGACCAACACCGTTGTTTTAATTTGGTGATTAAACAAAATGTGTTTAGCCACTGTAATGGTTTTGGCTCCCAGAGGTAATCCTGACTGATTGAGCAGGATTGATCATCGATAGGCTTTTGTTCAGAGCCCAGAGCACCAGACCAAAGCGCCAAGTCATGGGTGTCTGGGGTCTAGAGTCGGGTTAGCAGACAGGCTCAGCAATTTAGAATTCCGGTCCTGACGGGGAGGCCAGGAGCAGAACACAGGAGAGCTGAGCCCCCTTTGCTAAGCCAGAAACTGGGCAACAGGTTAGTTGGAGGGGGAGGAAGTGCCTCCATCGAACCTGGAAGCCTGGGCCACGTCAGGGCCAGACGAACAGGTCTCCGGCAGGGACAAGAAGCGCTCGGACGCCCTGACACCTGACTGGAGCCTGGGTTCTCACCACACTACATGCCCTGCCCCCTCTGCTTCCTCAACAGGTTTTGGCGTCTTGTTTCTCTGGTTATCTCTCAGGAGGTTAATTTTACGACCTTCTCTCTTTGTTCACTTGCTGCTCAGAATAAGATAGAAAGCTGAGCAGGCAGAAGGCTTAAAAACTCCAAGGGGCCATAGCCCCTCCTCCCCCACCCTGACCATGCATAAACATTTGCTGAGCGAGTACCTGAATGCACGGACGATCGAGTCCTGCAGATTCCACCCCATCACCACCTGTGCTAATCCATAATAATTTCTGTTTGACTTTGGAATGCATCATGTAATTTGAATTCTGTAAATTTACCTTCCTAATTATGTTCTTCTTTGGCTAACATAGAAATTACTTTGCACAGATTGAGTGATGGTGGGGAGAAGTTTGCTAGGTGTTGGGATCGTTAGGTAGATAATCCATATATTGGCAGTCGAGAGTTGTCTATATCAGGAAGGTCAACTAGACTGATATTTGAAGCATGGGGAGTGTGTGTGCATGTGTTTGTGTGCCTGGTATCCTGCATCTGTATTAGCCAATCCGTGGAAACTGGGCCTACTTAAAACCCTATCTCCCAGCTCAGTCTTGGCCTAGATTTTTCTGACCCACTCTGTCACTGTTCTCAGAGTTACGAGGTAGTCCGTAGCTTCAAAGATCCAACAGTGAGTTAGATTATAACTGGCGCTGCACAGACTTCAGGACCTCAATGCCGGGGACTAGGTTTCCAGGTTAGTATGCCAGATACTGGGATACCGAGTTATCACTGTTTGTCCACTATATAAAAGAATGAATGAATGAATGAATGAATGGCTGGACGGTTAGATGGATGGATAGGTGGATGAACTCTATACAATGGGTTCCCAGTCACAAATCTTGGTTCTCCAGGGATAATTGCTTTTGAGCCATCCGTATTTACTTTTGAGCCACTCGTCTGCCTGGGTCTCCACTGCTTGACCCTTCCGTTTGGCTGGGCCTGGGGTTTACTTGGATCTTGGTTAATAGGCTCTTTCCCCTGAAAGGGATCCCAAGGGCCCAACCTGGCTGGAGATTCCTGGCCCTGTGTGCCTGGGCCTGGGATGTCTGTTTCCTGGGCTTGTTCCAATGTTTAGACATTTGATGGGGCCTGGCCTGGCCATGTGCCTTTAAGCTGGCACGTCTCATCTCAGCTACATGGCCAGCACTCAGTACAAATGAGCCACTGACATTGTCAACTCAACCTTTGTCCTGACCTCTTTGCCTTGACCTCGCTGGCTTGGCTTTTGTTCCTAATATCCTCCAGGTATCTCGGCTCCAACCCCTATACTAACCCCCAGATTGATTTATGATTCCACACCATTGGCTGTGATCTCATGGTTCCCTCCTGAACAATAGGTCACACTTGACTTCCTAACCCACAACTGTGTCGCTGAGCTCTGCCTTCCCTCCTCAATGAAGGTTTATGCCAATTCCTATGATGACATCACCCTTGGCAGCTCTGGGTTAACACTTGGCCAAATCCAGGACCCTAGGTCCAGAGCATCTCATCTCCTTTTCTCTCCCGGGTCCATCTGGTCCCAGGATCTAGAGAAGGAATGTCTATACCCGGATCATCTAACACTAGCCTCTTCTGATCTCCTTGGCAGCTTTCATTCATCCAACATTTATCAAATACCTACTATGTGTCAGGCAATGTGCCAGACGCTAGGGATTTAATAGCAGCCTAGAGATACAGTCTGTGCACGAAAACGTTGCAGAGAGACATTTATGTAAACAGGCGATGCCGCGCGTTAAGAGCCAGACCAGAAGTATGAGAGTTCTGTCAACCATCAGGGTGCCCCCCACCCCGACAAAGACCAGTCAGACCCAGAATGGGGGAGAAGAAATGCTGCCAGGCGCCAAAAGGGAACCCTCAAGAAATTGCTGACCCAGAGTCCCCTGCCCTGGGTCCCAGACCCACTCTTTCCTTCGAGGGGAAGCGCTGATGCCCCAGAGGCCTTCAGCAACTTTGAATGCCACCAGTCGCTCTGATAACCAGGCTCCAGAGGGCCAGCCAGGCGCTCTCCACACAGAGGAAGACTTGATCAAACCTACCCTCTCGTAAGCTGTTTGGCGGTCTCTCTTATCTGTCAGGGATACGTTCCAAGACCCCCAGCGGATGCCAGAAACCGAGGATAGTACCAAACCCTGCATATACCACGTTTCTTCTCCCGTGCATACATACACCTATGGTGCAATCTACTTTATAAAATCAGGCACGCTAGGCGATGAACAACAATAACCGATAATACAAACAATGACAACGACCTGTGATCAAAGCTACGCGAACGTGGTCTCTTTCTCTCAAAATACCTTACTGTACTGAGCTCACCCTTGCTCTTGTGATGATGTGAGATGATAAAATGCCTACGTGATGAGACGGAGTAGGGCGCGTGACGTAGGCATGGTGACACAGCCGTTAGGCTGCTGTTGACCTTCCGACTATGTTCAGGAGGACCATCTGCTTCCAAACCACGGGTGACCGCGGGGTAACCCCAACCCAGGAAAGTGGCACCGCGGATAAGCTCCAAAGTGAACGTGGTCTTGTTTCCGCCCAAAGGAAAGACTTTGCCGGGTTACTGACAACACAGCTATTGCCAGTGCTGCCCCCCCAAGACAATGGGGACAAGGGCTTTTGAAGAATTGTCGGATCCTAAATAAGAATTAGAAGGAAGCTGAACTCTGGTCTCCATGAGGCAAGAAGTCACCAGGAGACACCTGCAGCGTAGAAGTCCTGGAGTAAGACAGTGTCGCAGAGAGAAGAGCCAAAAGAACACAAAAAAGGAAGGTTTCTTTTTCCCTCTCTCCCCCAGATACACATTCTCAGCTGATACAGCATGGCATCTGGAAATCCGAACTCACTACTGTGAACTGTGCGAGGAGAGACTATCTAAGAGTAAGTGATCTGGGGCACCCGAGTGGCTCAGTCGGCTGAATGTCCAACTTCGGCTCAGATCACGATCTCGCCGTTCACGGGTTCGAGCCCCACGTCGGGGGGCTCACCCTCTCATCTCTCTCTCAAAAATACAGACACGTTAAAAAAACAATTTAAAAAAAATAAAACACACACACAAAATTAAATAAATAAAAAATAAAAGAGTAAGTGATTCGAGTGATAGAATTTATTTGGAAAGAAAGTCCTTAATTACCTAGCAAAAAGTCTAGTAGCAAAAGTGGTAGTGCTGGGAAGTGGTGGACAGTCTACTTAAAGGGACATGTAAGGCTCAGTGAGTAACAGGACATAAGTTGTTTTATGCATATGACACCTAGAGTCCCCAGGAAGGTCCTCTTTCCCCTCGGTCTTCCTGTCGAGATGTGGGCTTCTCCCACATCGTATGCTCTCTTTGGTTTCTTTCTTTCTTTTTAAAAAAAAATTTTTTTTAATGTTTAGTTTTGAAAAAGAGAGAGAGACAGAGCATGAGCAGGGGAGGGGCGGAGAGAGAGATAGAGACGCAGAATCCGAAGCAGGCTCCAGGCTCTGAGCTGTCAGCACAGAGCCCCACGTGGGGCTCAAACCAACCAGCTGTGAGATCATGACCTGAGCCGAAATGGGACGCTTCACTGAGCCACCCAGATGCCCCTGTCTGCTTTCTTGAAATGGCATTTATTCTACTCTTGCTCCCCGAACATAAGGTGGACAGAGTGCAAACAGAGAAGCTGGCTTCTCAGTAAAGGAAGGTCCAAAAATGTGATCCCTGTTATACTTGTTAACCAAGTAAATTTTTTTTTTAAGTTTATTTATTTATTCTGAGAGACAGAGAGAGAACGAGCAGGGGAGGGGCAGAGAGAGAGGAAGAATCCCAAGCAGGCTCCGTGCTGTCCATGCAGAGCCCAATGTGGGGCCTGTACTCACGAAACTGATCCGAAATCAAGAATCTGGACACTTAACTGACTGAGCCACCCAGGGGCTCCTAACCAATTAATTTCTATGTCAAATCCTTTTGTGTTAGTCTTGACTCCCCTAGAAGGAGAGGCTCAAATGGGACTGAGAAGGATTTTGTTAGGGGAAAGGTCTGTGTGAGAAAAAAAATGAGAGAGTCAAGGCAAGGTTAGGAGGACCATCATGAGACTCTCAGTGAGGAGAGGAGGAAGGTTTTGTGGGAGCATCCTAGAGCACTGTGCAGTCTACAGAAGGTTTTGGGGGGGTCCCTTGGTGTGTGATTACTGCTGGAAGGTTTGGGGGGGTCCCTTGGTGTATTATCACTGCTGTGCTCCCATGGGCTGGGAGTAGAAGACCTGGGGATGTCAAAGCCAGTACTGAGGTCCGTGATTGATTACGCGCCCTGTGGTAAGAGGTCCTCAAGGCACATTGCCATGGTTGCTCCTCCTCTCTGTATAGTTACAGTGGCTCCAATTTCAACTTTAATGCATGAAAGTCTGGAGTAGAGCTTCCTGCACCGCTTTTGGGTATGGGAGGTAACCAAAGAGGTAAAGTTTGCATGCTAAAATATTCCAGTCGCTGAGATATTCCTGTGGTTTGTGGAGACCATGTGGTAAATATTTAAAAATCAAAGCGGAGCCTCTCAAGGGTAGTCCTCTTCTAGCAGAAACGCTCGGAACACTTGTTAAAATTTCTTTATTTTGGGGGCGCCTGGGTGGCTCAGTCAGTTAAGCGTCCAGCTTCAGCTCAGGTAATGACCTCGGGGTTCATGAGTTCGAGCTCTACGTCAGACTCTCTGCTGTTGGCACAGAGCCTGCTTGGGATCCTCTGTCTCCCTCTCTCTCTGCCCATCCCCTGCCTGCTCTCTCAAAAATAAACACTAAAAAAAATTTTTTTTAAGTTTGTTTGTTTATTTATTTTTTATTTATTTATTTATTTATTTATTTATTTATTTATTTATTTTGACTGAGAGACAGAACAGTGGGGGCAGAGCAAAGAGTGAGGGAGAGAGAGAATCCTAAACAGGCACTGCCCTGTCAGCACGGAGCCTGATGCAGGGCTCAAACTCATGAACCAGGAGGTTATGACCTGAGCTGAAACCAAGAGTCTGACTCTCAAGCTAAAAATTGAAAAACTTTTTTTTCCCCTTTACTTCTGCCCAGACCTGTTGAATTAAAACCTTGGGTGTGGAGAACCAGAGGTCTAATAGATGACATATTTATCAATACTGCCAAGGTACAAGGCAGGTTATTTACACCAAACTCCAATTTTTAAATCTTTCTTTTAATGTTTATTTATTTTTGAGGGAGAGAGAGAGAGAGTCGGGAAGGGGCTGGGGGGGGTGAAGGGGGGGGGCAAAGGATCCAACTTTCTAACTCTGAGATCATGACCCAAGCCAAAGTTGATCCCTTACCCAACGGAGCCACCCAGGCGCCCCAACACCAAACCCAAATTAAATGCTCCCCAAGTAAGTGGAATCTGACTATATTTCGATATCACAATCCCCTTACATTTTTATTGTCACTAGTCGCTTACATACACCCTTCTTTCTGCTTCAGATTCCTTCCACTTTCCAAGCTCTCCTTTCAGACACTTAAAAAATAATAATAGGACATTCTCAGAAAATTGCGCCTCAAAGATAGCAGTAAGGTTACTCAGTTGTTTCCCCCTTGTTAATTTGAGGAGCTCAAATTACGCAGTTGTGGTGCAAACATTTGCATGTTCAGTTCACATGCCCCAGCTACTAGCGGACTGCAAGATACAAATCAACCATAATAGTTCAAGTAACCTGTGTCTGGTTTGTCCTCACTCAAATTTCAGGGCTGACGAGGTTTGAGATAAAGAATAGACAATTAATTCACTTGGCAAATGCAGGGGGAGGTTGGCGGGGTCAAGATAGGCCAGTTGGGGTCACCACGCCAACTCCGGCCACTATCCACGCCAACTCCGGCCACTATCCCCGCCAGACTGTTCACATTTTATCCTTCCACGCCCCCCCTGGATTTCATAACCTCCACGTGGCCCCTTTCCTAGAAGGGACTGACCCCCCGCCCCCCAATCCCCATCCTTAAATCTTAGCTGGGCAGGAAGGCTAGAAGCCTAGTTGGTCCTCTGCCTGTCGCGTGGTAACCTTGAATTTAAAGAAACCACCACCGTCCGGAGGGCCCTGAAATTTGAACCACACGCGCCGCGATATGCAGATTAGGAAGTCGGAACCACCTGCCCATTGGCCGGTTGCCGGTGTGACGTCACAAAGGCCCAGCCCCAACGGGGCCACAAGGGGCAAGTTTCTCGGACAAGTCGAAAAGCTTTTATTATTTGCATTTCCTACATCTGGGGGAGGAAGAGTGTTCACGGACAGTCAGAGCCGAAGGGCTCAGGACCCAAGAGCATTTTGTTCTCTGTGTGGCGGCTCTGTCCCTTTACTTAGGGTGTTTGGGACAAAAATGACACGGAGGTGGGGGTGAGGGTGGGGGAAGCTGTGAAGTCCAAATGAGCTATAGGGACCTGATGAACCTCTTCAGTTTAGTGGTTTCCAGGCCGCTCCAGGCCGGTCCAAGCTCTGTGAGTCAGCTGGTGGAAGTCTTTGGCTGTATCTGGACCCCAAACCTAAAGATACTGCAGGCATAGGAGATTGGGGGCCTCCCGCCTTTTCCCTCTCTCTCTTTGCCAGGCTCAAGGCAAAGAATCAAGTCCCCAGACTTGTGAGCTTCTGACAGTCGCCCCCTCAACGTGAGCCTCCCGATTGCAATACCTCTGAAGAGTTGAAGTCTGTTGAACAGAGAGAGAAAGCTTATCTAGAGATAACAGAAGAACTTCAAGCCTCACCCTGAACGCTTGTCTTTCCCAAACGATCGCCCTTGAAATGTCTGTTAGCAACTATGACACTGCCTGTTTGGTCTCCTAAAGTCACTGAGAATTTTTGCAACATCTCACAGCAGGGGATCCCTGGTCCCCACATTGGCACAGGCAAAGAGTCACACAGAAGAAACATGGGGGGGGGGTGGGGAGTGGCGGGGGGATTCTCAGCCTTGTTGGTTTGCATTGCCTAGATACCGTTTCACTTCCTGGAATACCAACCCTGCTTTTACTTTGGAGAATCATCCTACCTTCATGGTCGGTCTTTGGATGGAGGGGGAACTTCTGCCCGCAGCTTTAGAGGTGAGTACGTGTCCCAGGCCTGGCCGATGGAAGTGTGTTCCATTCTCCTGGGTACACAGTGACTGGATCAAGTACAGGGCAAGTCACAGTGTGATGGTCAATCCTGGGACTTCGATGGGAACGCTTTGAGAAGAGGCGCTCTCTTTTCTCATTGGGATCACGACGCTGATGGTGGCCGTCTTTGCCCCTAGAAAGAAAGAGGCTATTCAACAATGAAGTCAAGTCCCCCTTTCCCCTCCACCCCTCTGCTGAAACCAAAAGAGTTAAAAGAGAGAGACAGATTTCTGGCAATGTTGTTTGAGCATCTGGATCCAGCCATGCTTGAAACTAGCTACCTGTACATTTTTTTAAAGTTTATTCATTTGTTTTGAGACAAAGAGAGAGTGTGTGTGCAAATGGGAGAGGGGGTGTAGAGAGAAAATCTAGAGCTGGATCCAGGCAGACAGCACAGAGCCCCATGTGGGGCTCAATCCCATGAACCCTGAGATCATGAGCTGAGCCCTGAGATCATGAGCTGAGCCAAAATCGAGTCGGACGCTTAACTGGCTGAGCCCCCCAGGCGCCCCAGCTATCTGTACATTTTCGTCAATAGTGCCAATACATTTTCCTTTTTACGTAAGTCAGATTGAGTTGAGTTTCTGTTAACTCAGTAAGAGTCCTTGCCTGTACCTCCAACCACTGGGCAAACCTTCATCTCAAGGATGGGTTTAAGGCTACGCTAGTCCCTTCTCTGGGTGGTTTCTTACTGGTTCTTCTGCTCGGTAGACGGGGGAGAGAGAGGGTTGGCGTGATTGGCGTGATGGCATATGGGTGACAGGGCAGGCTGGTTATTCTGGTGTGGTGCACGGCACAGAGATCAAATAGGGGGGATTCGGGTCACATGAAGCTAGGCAACTAATATCATCTCTCTGACCCTCACTGCTCTCATTTGTAACATGGGGACAATGAAAATCCCTCCCTCTTACCACTGCGTGGAGGCTTTATGCACAGCGTCTGGTGCACAGTAAATGGTCAGCAAGTAATGGCCATAAGCTTATTCTAGACAACCCACCGTAGAAGAGACGGGCCCTCTTTTCCTGACGTCCGGTGCAAGGTGGTCACTGCGGAGAGGGGAGGGCTCTGAAAGCCTGCTCTGCAGTTGTGGCCAGCAACTCGGAGCCACGGTCTACACTGCCAGCCACAAGCACCTGCCGAGCGAGCAGCATGCACCTGCCACCTGCCACTCCAAGAAAGGCTTCCAATCCAGCCAGAGCAGGTGGCCTCCATTCGAGGCCAGATCCTGGCTGTGTGCAGAGCCTGTGAGCCTGCCCACCTGTTCTGAAACTCCAGACAGACTCTGATCTTTGCCCGGCCCACCTCCTACCCCCAGCTTCCTTCCTTGACCCGACACCTTCCATGTTCTAGGCACCGTGCTAGAAACCGCCGGGAATGCAGGAGGAGAAGCCTGCCTTAGTGGAATTCCTACCACCTGCCACCCGGTGCCGGCATCGTCATAGCACAGGCTCATCTCTCAGCTCACAAATCCTGACACTTACGTTAAACACACCATTTTACGACGGAGGGGTGAACCGAGCAGCACCCACTATATGTGACAGAATCAAGATCCAAATCCTGGTGTTTCTTCGAAGCCCGTGTTCTTCCCTTCAGCATGCTGCCTACGGCAACAGAGATGATCTGGTGAAATGACGTTATATTAAAACACGTAGTGCACAATCGTACTCATGGGCCTCTATCCCAGGGAAATAACCCACGTTCATACAAAAACCTGAACATGAATATTTATAGTGGCTTTTGGGGGGGGGATTACCAAAAACTAGAAACAACCTAAATGCCCCTCAATCGGAGGATGAGTAAAAGCAAAAAAAACCCAAAAAACAAAAAAACAAAAACAAAACCCACAAAACAACAAGAGCCAAAAAAAAAAAAAAAAAAAAAAAAAAAAAACCCAACTGTGGTACCTCCATGTCATGAAACGTTACACAGCCACAGAAAAGAATGCACTTTGATACATAAAACAACTCAGATGCATCTCAAGGGCATTAGGCTAAGTGAATGAAAAAGGGCCACTCTCAAGAGTTTGAATGCTGTGTGATTTCATTTATGTAACATTTTCAAAATAACAAACGGAGAATAGATCAGTGGCTGTCAGGGGCTGGAAGGAGGGGTGTTGTGGTTGGGCAGCATGAGGGAGAGTCATTTGGCAATGGACCAGTTCTGGGTCCTGACTGCAATGGTGATTCCACAAATCTACATGCACACAAGTGAGTAAACCCAAGCAGGGAAAATACGAACAACCAGTCAAGTGTATCAATGTCAGTTCCTGGTTTGGATATTGTGCTATAAGTCGTGCAACATGTTTCCACTGGGGAAAACTGGGTGAAGGGTATACCAGATCGCCCTATCTTTTTTTTTTTTTAACTTCCTGAGAATCTATAAGTATTAAACAGTTTTGGAATTTAAAAAAAAAACCAGATATATTAACATTGACTGGAATACAGAAGGGAGAAAACAGAGATGTGTGATAGAAATATACTGTGAGTCACATATGTAACTAAAAGTTTTCTTTTTTTTAAGTTTTTCTTTCTTTCTTTTTTTTAAATTACATTTATTTATTTTTGAGAGACAGAGTGAGACAGAGTGTGAGCAGGGGAGGGGCAGAGAGAGGAGACACAGAATCCGAAGCAGGTTCCAGGCTCTGAGCAAGCATTCAGCACAGAGCCCGACAGGGGGCTCGAACCCATGAACCTGTGAGATCATGCCCTGAGCCGAAGTCGGACACTTAACCGACTGAGCCACCCAGGCGCCCCTTTATTTATTTCTTTTGAGAGAGACAGAGACAGCATGAGAAGGGGAGGGGCAGAGAGAGAGAGGGAGAGAGAGAATCCTAAGGAGGCTCAGTGCTGCCCACACAGAGCCTGACGCAGGGCTCAAACCCAAGAAACCAGGAGATCATCACCTGAGCTGAAACCAAGAGTCGGATGCTTAATCAACTGAGCCACCCAGGCGCCCGTAACTAAATATTTTCTAATGGCCATGTTAAAAGGGTAAAAAGCGACACATGAAATGAAGTCTAGTAAGATGTTTTATTTAACCCAATATACCCCAAATATTATCATTTCAACATGCAATCAATATGAAATTAATGAGACAGTGTACGTTTTTTTTTTTTTTTTTTTTTTTTGGAACTACATCTTTGGAAATCTGTGTAAGTTAGCACATCTTAATTCAGATGCTAAATTTTCATTGAAAATACTTGATCCGTATTTAGATTTCATGAAATTTACAGTTGAAAAATTAGATTCACATACCCAAGTCGTTCCAAACATACTTAAAGTTTTCCAGTAACTGAATGCAGTATTAAGTTTTTAAAATTTTAATCTAAATGAAAAATCCAGCCCCATTTCAGTGCTCGGTGGCCACACGTGGCTGTTGTGTGGAGCAACGTAGGTAGAAAAGGATGTGTGCCAGACAGACGATTCTCTGTGAGACTTCAGGGAAAGTGGTGGCATTTGAGTTAAGCTTCAAAGGATCGGTATGATTTTATTTTATTTATTTAAAAAAAATTTTTTTTAACGTTTATTTATTTTTGAGACAGAGAGAGACAGAGCATGAACGGGGGAGGGTCAGAGAGAGGGAGACACAGAATCTGAAACAGGCTCCAGGCTCTGAGCTGTCAGCACAGAGCCCGACGCGGGGCTGGAACTCACAAAGCACGAGATCACGACCTGAGCCGAAGTCGGCCGCTTAACCGACTGAGCCACCCAGGCGCCCCATGGATCGGTATGATTTTAATAGAGAGGGAATATTGCAAGTACACAAAAAACATCATGGATAAAAAGAGGCAGATTCTGTGGTTGCCCACTCAACGTCGATACCTCCTTTACCTTAGCAACAAAACTTTGACTTTTATTAGAAGTGGCGAGAGACCAACTAAAAATACTACACTTTCCAGCTTCCTTTGTGGATACTGTTAAAGCTCCTTTAAAAATGGGGCTCCCTCTTCCTCCTTCTGCATGCCTGGAATCACAACATGATGGCTGGGGTTGCAGCAGCAATTTTGCGACCTTGATAATGGAAACCATTCATAAAGGATAACAGAGAAACGAACAAAATGAAGATGGGCCACACTATGCCAGCCCTGGACTTCTTTTTAAGTGAGAAGAAAACAAACCCCCACTTTGTTTAAACCGCTATTGTTTCCGTTCTCTATTACTAGCAGCCGAGCACAATTCCTAACCAATTCAAGGTGTGGACACATCAAGAGGAAAGGGAATAGTTTGGTGTGATTAGTGCTTGATCACGCCACCCTGGGAAAATTATTTATGGACTACCGCTCAAGGGGCTTAAACAGCATAATTTATGTAATCATCGCCGCAGTAACATTTTGCAGATGAGGAAACTGACACACAGAGAGGTTAAGCAACGTGGTCAAGGTCGCAGAGCTAACGGGGAGTGGATCTGGGCTTCAGGTCCATCCGGGCAGTGTCACCAGAGGGCTGCTGGTCTTGAACGGAATTAAAGGAGTTAGGGCCGAATACCATGCAGGAATTTGGACCGCGTTCAGACCCACGAAGCTTGGCCGAGATAGTCAGACCTTTGCCTGCTTTGGCACCCGGGGCCCTCAGCGACCTCAGCTCTCAGGTTCGCCACGGCATGTGTTGGGTTCGCCATGCTGTGTTCTTCCTCTTGGCCGCTTCCAGGCTCTGGCCCATGCCTCTGGGGCTTTTCTGGCTCCTTCCTAGGGTACTGACCGGCCTCCTGGAGGTGACCTCTTGGCTACACATCATATTCTTTTCACCCTGGTGCTGGGGCCAGCCCTCTGGTCAACTCCCGAGCTTGTCCGAACGAGCAGGAAGCTCCCTCGTGTACATCCCACACGCAGCGACCTCCCCAGGAGGGCTCCTTCCGGGTTTAATAGATGGAAGGCAGCCTCGCTGAGGCTGCTGTTCAGGTGGGAAGCATTGGCGTGCTGCGCGCTCATAGCTGGCATCCGTTCTGACCTGCCAGTGGCCGTGCTGTGCGGGTCGTTAAAGATTTTTAACGCGGCCCCTGCCTAGGTTTTCAACTCCGTGCGTTAGTAGCCACGGGATCGTGGGCAGGTCGCTCCATCCCCGCGTTTTAACGTGCTCGTCTGCAAAATGGGAATACAATACTCACCTCCCTGGGCTCCTGAGGCGGCAGGATCAGGCCACGCCCGTAAGGAACCTAGCTGCATACCCAGCTTCCTGGCAGCTCTGGGTAACGTAGGCATCAGTCTCCCGCTGGCCGGATCTCAGCCGAAAAGCGGGCCTGTCGGCGGTACTGCTTCCTGGGTCTTGAACGCGAAGGGTGCGGCGTCTTGGAAACTGAACCACCACAACCGCACGATTCTAAGCCTCCGTCTGATACAGTGGAGACGATGCAGGTCTTGGATGGCCTGGGGGTCCCGTTCCCGCTTGGCTGCCAGTGGCCGTGTCTGGGTGACTGTCAGTGAGGGGATGGCAGACAAGGACCCAAGGGGGCCGGGCGGGCTGTGTAAGCGGGGGGGGACGCCGGTGGGTGGGCGCTCAAGATTCAGACACTGGGAGAGGGGCAAAGGCGGTGGGCATCGGGCACGGGGATGGAGTGGGTCCTCTCTTAAAAAAGGCCAGTCCCAGCAGCCTGGGGTGTCTCCCAGCAACCCCTTGAAGACAAGAGAGGTAGAAATGAACACCAATTCGATTCTTCCCACGTACCAGACTCTGTATGCATTATCTTTCGCACTTTTTAAAATATCTCTCTATCTATCTATCTGTCCAGACAGAGGGAGAGAGAGAGGGAGAGACACAGAGTCCCAAGCAGGCTCTGTACCGTCAGCACAGAGCTCGACGTGGGGCTAGAACTCATGAGCAGTGAGATCGTGACCCGAGCCGAGATCAAGAGTCGGACGCTCAACGGACTGAGCCGCCCAGGCGCCCCTATCCTACGTAATTTTTACAACATGGCTCAAGGAAGGCATTTTAATCCCCATTTTATAGAGGAGGAGATTAAGGCCCAGAGGGGGAAGTGAACTGCCCAAAGGTCACACAGCCGGGAGACAGCAGAGCCAGAATAAAGAATGCCAATTATTCTCCCATCTCGGGGTTTTCTCCTGCGTGCACAGCCCCTCTGCCTGACACCTTCTCCAAAGCCCCTAACCGCTCCCCAGGCTGGCTCTTCCTCGTCCTGTAGCCTTTGGTTTAGACATCATCCTTCACGGAGGCCTTCCATGACCCCACCTTCCCCCCCCCCACCCCCCTGCTGAACAGGCCACACCTGTCAGTGCTGTTCTCTCTTAACTGCCTATTCACTGTGTCACAAATCACAATCACTTATTAACTTTTTGTTTGCCTCCTTATCTAAACAAGGGCTTTCCTTTCAAGGAGCTCACATTTAAATAGAGAAGAAAGGCACCGAAGCCAAGAAACAAATAGTTATCCGGGACGGTGATAAGCACTGAGAAGAAAATAAAACTAGGCAGCAGGCTAAAAAGTGACAGAGAAGGGAGGGGCACTTTAGAAGTGGGGGAGGCAATGTTTCTGATGAGATCTGAGAGTGAGAAGGAGAGAGTCATGTGAAAACCCAAGGCAAATGTGTTTCAGGCAGCGGAAACAGCATGTGCAAAGGGCCCGGGGTGGGAATAAGTTTGGTGTGTTCAAGAGATGGAAAGAAAGGCACGTGGTTGGAGCTCGATGGTCCAGGGGAGGGTGACAGGATGGGACAAGGCCAGGGCCAGATCCTTAAAGGCCTTAAAGGCTGAGATAAGGAGTTGTTTCATTGCTTAGGTTTATCTCCCAACTAGACTGTGAGAGATCTATGAGGGTAGGGACCTTGTCTGTCTCATTCACTGTTGACTCCCTTGGCACATGGCAGGTACTCAGTAAATACTGGCTGAATCAAGGAGTGAATATGCTACCCTACTGCCTCCTATACGCTAAGTACATTCCCCCTATGTTTCTTTGAGCATCTCTCTCCTCCCACGGCTTTCCTCTCTTAGGTGTCCTGTCCATCCCAGCACTATCTTTGACAGTGCACTTCAACCATGTGATATTATCTACTCACAGTCTCAAGGGTCTCCCTTCAGGGAGAGCTGAATCTCATAGAACATCTCAGAAAGCTCCCCCACACGCTTTATGATATCCCATGGTGGGGTCTCACATGCACGTGTATATAGTTCAAGGTCCCAGTGCCCCCTCAGATCAGCACAAGGAGGCTACCCTAACCCACCAGCTGTTAGGAAACTCGGTCACATCAATAATTCCTATGCCTTGCTCCACCCCGGTGCCCGGGGGGAGCAGGAAGTTAATTAGCTTTGCCAGAGAGGCCCTGTGAAATGTTTGGAACTCTGCAGCCTGAGAACCCCCTAAACACAAGGTGCAATTCGGCATTCCAGCCCCAGCCTGGGCTCACTCAGCCAGATCTCACACCTGTTCACAGTGTTGGGTGGTATTTACAAACAGTGGACACTTGTGAGTCAGCAGGAGGACAGGAGTGGGGACACCCCTGTGCTGCGTCTGAGTTGTTGCAGAGTTAACTTAATGATGAAACAATCACCATACATTCTCCTTCTCTGGGGAGCGCAAATGGCTTTATAAACACCAGGCCTAGGGCGACTGAGGGGGGAAGGAGGCGGGGGGTTTACCTTGGGTGGGGAGTGAGCGTTCAGTCCATTAAGGGGAGTCTAAGAGCAGAAGTTAATGGTCCCCCCAGGCCTGCAAGTTAATTCGGCCTTGAAAATAGTTCTCAAAATCCATTTGCCAACCACTCCTGCCCACACTGATCTCCACTCCCCGCCTGCAGCTCCCCAGAACCACTCATGGTTTGCTCGGTCTGACTTATTCTAAGACATCCGGAAGTCACTGACCCAGGACTCAAAGAGTGGGACACACTCCTTCTGTATGTAACACAGGGTCCGGACTAGGGTGAGGCAAGTGAGACATTTGCCTCTGGACCCAAATTTAAGTGGTTGCCAAAAAACTCAAGGTGTAATCAAGACAAAATATGGAATGCAATATTAAAAAAAAAAAAAATTAAGACTGATGGAAAATACCCATGGGGAACAAATATCAACATTCATAATAAAGACAGGGATCTTATCCTCACTCACCTGACTCCTACTGTCACTTGAATGACCTTGACCCTTGCTCGCATGACCTTGGTGCTCACCCATCTCACTATGTCCCAGCTCTGATGCAAGCTGATTTTTCGGTGGTCTGTAAGGGAATATTTTAAATTTTAATACTTAGATAGATATATATATTTTTTTTCATGTTTGTTTGTTTATTTTGAAAGAGAGAGTGAGCAGAGGAGGGGCAGAGAGAGAGGGGGACAGAAGATCCAAAGCAGGCTCTGCTTTCACAGCAGAGAGCCTGACGTGGGGCTCGAACTCACGAACCACGAGATCATGACCTGAGCCGAAGCTGAACGCTCAACTGACTAAGCCACCCAGGAGCCCCAGTACTTAGGTATATTTTAAAAATTATGGAAGTGCTCCCAGCTTTCCATTTATGGCAGAGAGATGACATTTTTCTTTCTCTTTTCTTTTAAAATATGTTAATTTCAATAAATAAAGACCCGGGGCGCCTGGGTGGCTCAGTCGGTTAAGCATCTGACTTCGGCTCAGATCATGATCTTGTGGTTCATGAGTTCAAGCCCCACGTCAGGCTCTGAGCCCCACGTCAGGCTCTGTGCTGACAGCTCAGAGCCTGGAGCCTGCCTCGGATTCTGTGTCTCCCTCTCCCTCTGCCCCCGTCTCACTCATACTCTGTCTCTCTCTCTCTCTCAAAAATAAAACATTACAAAAAATTAAAAAGAAAGAAAAGAAAGAAAGAAAGAAAGAAAAAAGAAAGAAAGAAAGAAAGAAAGAACCAAGTTCATTTAAGGAAATTTACTGAGTAAATAACACAGGTAGTTTGTGCATGTGGTCAACCCCCTGGTTGGGGGTGCTTGGGCAAAACTCCACCTGTAGCCCCACAGAAAGCAGGACCAGGTTAACATCTGTCCCTTATTGTACAAAGGGGACTTCTGACCTAAAGCAGGCCCTTAACAAGAAAAGCCCTGAACCTCCCTGAGCCCCAAACTCTTTGCCTCTAAAATGGGGTTCACAATACCCACAGAGAGCAGTGAGGTTTATAGGAAATGATTATGGGATGCTGAGCAGATATCAACAGGGCCACATGAAGACTTTAGTGGGCCCTTTCCCCTATAAAAAAAAATACTAAAAATTATATTTAATGATTGTGTGGATATAAAGGTGAATACAATTCAGCCTCAATTATATCCGCCTTTACACCAGCCCAGTCAAGGTACGCATCTTGCTCATCGCAAGAAGTGAAATATTTTTGTGGGTCCCTAGACACGTACCGCGGCTACAGGCACTGTACTTGCTGTGCTCAACAGAGAAGCTGGCCCTGAGCACTCTGGGCGAGCACTTACGTACGCGGTCCTGTAATCTTCCTAACGTCACAAGGCAGTCCCTCTCAGTTACAGTTTATCCACGAGGAAAAGAAGGCCCAGAGAGTTCCGGCAACTTGCCCGGGGTCACACAGCCAGGGAGTAGCAGGGCCGAGATTCGAACCCTGATCTGCCTGCTTCTGGAGTCTTCCCCCCTGCCACGCCCAGGACGCGAAATAATGTGGGAAGCTGCCAACGCCTGGGTGACTGCATCCATTGGTAAGGGAAACGGTCTGTTGTTAGGTGCAGAGTGGGCTCCCCCAAGGTCCATGAGGGGCGAGCAATCAGCAACAGGACCCCGGTGTCCTTGCCCTACTAACTTGGCGGGGGCCGTGTGGCCGCATGCTCAGGCCGGTTGTCGGCGAGTCTGTGGGCATGTAAGCCGCCATCCCCAGACAGCGAGATGTCCTCAGAGCCTCTAGGACGCCCGGCACCGAAGTCCGGTGGGGCGGGTTGCCATTTGCTTCGTGCTCCTGTGTTCTTGAGGGAAGGACAAAGAGAAAGAGAGAGAAAGAACTTTGGATGCAGACCAAAGCCACTCGGGTGTTTCGCTGCGCGTCCCCTTGCAGGCTCCTCAGTGAGGAGGGCCTGACAAGTGTCACGTGAACAAGAGGTCAGCGCCATTCCGTTCCACGCACGCGACCCTGCAATTTTGAACAATTGTGGCTTGAGACAAAGATCCTCCCTGGGAAGGAAAATCCATCCGAGGATGCAGTTTCCAGCTTCGGCGCTTCTTGAATTATACATGGGCAACCCCCCGCCCGGCCCCCCCCGAAGGCGGCTTTTTAAGCCGTGAGGGGAAGGCATATAATTTTGGTCGCTGGCATTCTGCTACAACACTTGCTGAAGTGGGGCCCCTCCCATAGCCAAGTGGCGTTTGCCTCGAAACCAAACGGGGGATGTCTGACGCCTCAAATAGCTCCAAGCTGCCAGCAGAAAGGATGCTGAGTTTGCCACGGTCTTGTCGGTCTTGTCTCCTCGAGGCTGGAAGCAACGGGAACCTGGGCTCCGGGCCCTCCGGGGCGCTGGCCTGGCGGTGGCTGCCCTTGCTGGCCAGGCAGAGCGAGCGGTGCTGTGTCCAGCCGGAAAGGGCGGCAGGAGACTGGAGAAGCCGTCGGGGAGATGGTAGGTCCGGGTCCAGATGGCCCCAATGTCAGGCCAGGACCAGAGGGGACAGTGCCATTTCTGGCCCTTTAAAGAGATCGGTAGCTGCAAAATGCTTCCCGTCAGAAGAGGCTCCTGGGTACTTTTGTCTCCCCAGGTTTGCCCAAGGACAGAGTGGGCAAGGGCATTTGAAGGTCCGGTTGGGTCGGTGGTGGCTAAGGGCGTGGGCGTTGGTGACAGTCATGGGTTGGAATCGTGCTTTGTAACTTATTAGCTATGTGGCCCTGAGAAAGTCGCTGCACCTCTTAGAGCCTCAGTTTCCCTGTCTGTAGAACGGGCTCATCGCCTGCTCCACACTGTTGCTTTGAAAAGGAAACGCACGCAAGTGCTTGAGCACAGCAGCTGGGCCGATTTTGAGCTCAAAATACGGTAGCGATCATGATGATTGCATCGTGAAGATAAGGAAATGACAAGTGCTATCCGTGCCTGGTGGTAACTCAGTGGGTGGGTGTGCATGTAAATGCCCGTGTGAGCCCACGTGCCCTTGAATGTGTGTGTGTGTGTGTGTGTGTGTGTGTGTGTGCGCGCGCGCGCGCACGCGTGTGCCTGTGCATGTGCACATGCCCCCACCAAAGGTCGGGAGACGAGCATTCCCTGCCCTAGATGTGGAAACCCGAGAAGGGCAAATACTTCATTATTTAGATTCAAAAGCTACTCATTAGGCGAGACCAGAGCACTTAGAAAGCCAAGCTGACCCACAAGTGTGAAATGTTATTATAAGTAATGACAATGATTACTGGATGAGGGGGTGAGCAGAGAGAGGGAAGCCTGAGAGGTTAATGTCCATTAACTACCAGAAATTAGGAGATTGCATTTCTGCTTCCAGGCTAAACCTAACAGTCTGTTTATTTACCTCACAGGGAGCTCTTAGCACATCAAAAAGGTATTTAAAACACAACCCCCCCCCCCCCCCAACAATTAGCTCTAGGAAGAAGAGTAAATATGGACGCAATTTATCACTCGGAGCGCCCTGCTATCAGAGACAGATGCCGTCAGTTAAATAAAACAGACCCGAAGACCTGCCAGAAAGATCAACCCGAGAAACAATTGGCTAATTTGCTGATCGGCAGTGGACAGTGGGCCTTTGGTGACACACACACCAGTCATATCTTTCTGCTAATTCTTACCCGAGTTACACGTTGCTTTTTGCACCCAGAGGGAGAAGAGACACTGAGCGTCTTTAACCGAAAAACGTAACAGAGGTAGGTCCAACCCTGCAAAAGCCGTACGACTGCGGCTTTACTGCAACGGGCCACCAGACATCCCAGTTCGCCGGGGACCGTGGTTCTCCCCGGGGACGTAGGGCGTTCAGCGCCCAATCCCGGACAAACAGGGATGGTGGCCCCAGGTGCGAGTGACAGTCAACCCCAGGGGGAAGCAACATTGGGTCAAAGCTGGCTTGTGCCTAGCCTTGAAGAAATCCTACCTGCCCCCATATGGCAAAACAGACCGTGAACCCATTAGCAGTAAGAATGTGGGGTCACGTGGGACCTGTGCGGGAGGCGCACCAGCCAAGGTAAAAGTCCAGGGAGACCTCGGAGAGGCGAGTGCGCAGGGGGGGGCCGGAAGAGGATCTTGGACAGACAGCTTTTCGCTTCGCAGAGCCCTGCTGATGCAAAACCGCGGAGCCCGGCCTCGCTCATCGGACCCCAGAGCCTCCGCCCCTTCCTCAGGATATATCCGAGCGTGTGCTGTGTAATCCGGGGCCGTATCCACGAAATGCACATAATTCTCCCCCTTCAGCTGTTGCCACTGCTTTCTGAGACTCCGTATATAAATATCTGTGCGTGTGCGTTTGTGTGTACATTTCCTGACATATTTACGAAGTCTCAGTTTGCCAACCTTTGGGGCATAATGCAAGAACTATTTTTCATCCTAATCTGCTGTAATGACATGTTTTATTATACTATTTCAGCTGTTTCCATTGCTTTCGCCGGGCATGTTTTATGTATTTTAACTGATGCTTTGATTTTAGTGCAGCGTGCCCTAAGGTGAGTTCACAAAGCCTTACTTTGGGAAATCCGTGGGGAGTCACAGCACTGGCCGTGGACGGCTCGACCCACACGCATCATCGCACAACCAGGCTCGGAGGAAAGGGTGTCTGAAATGCAGGGCCGGAAGTGCACACGCTTGAAGGCGGGCTGGCGGGGCCAGTGGCCTGGCCTGGTGTTCAGACTAGGGCTTTTGCCCCCGTTTTAGCCCTGAAGGTCTGGCCCCCTGGAACCTCCTCCCTTCGGAACAAAGCAGGATGTTTGGGCACCTTACCAAGATGGCAGGTTGGACAGCTGGGTGGGCAGGTTCTTAGGAGCTAGAGGGTCTCGTTGTGGCCCAGCGAGAGCCTGGGGTTTGCAATGCCCTCTGCTTAGTTGCAAACCCCAGCTCTGGCAGCTACTGCAATGGTCATTTTTGATTCTGCGCAAGTCAGTTACACCCTCACTAGGCCTCAGTTTCCTCATCTGGAAGACGGGGCTGGGAACGCCTATCTTGCAGGACTGTGATAACAGACGGCAAAAGCGGTGTGGGTTCTATGCCTGGCACACAGGTTCCCTCTTGCCCAGTCTAGCGACGAGGGAGTGGGGCCGGATGCCTCCGAAGGGCTTGAAGATCACGTCCTGCGGCAGAGTGAAGGGCCAAGGCCACCACCCAGGCCTCCCAGACTCGGGCAGCAGCATGCCCCCACGGCTCATTTAGACCCCTTGGCGGTCCTCTATGAGGGGTGTTCCTCGGTTTATTCATGCTTCCTCCGGGCCAGGCATTTCTCTTCCTCATCCCGTTTAACCCCCCAGCAGGACACCTGCCGGGTGGGTGAGATTATAACCCCCATTTTGCCAATGAGGCAGTAGAGACTCAGAGAGGGGGAGACATTTCCCGAAGACCACACAGCAAGCAAATGGTCAACGGGGCCTGTGTGACCACATGGTGTGATTCCAGTGTCTGTCATTCGAACCCTCATGCCCTGCAGCCTCCTTGCCTGGAAGAAGTGGCTGGTCACTCACTGGGGACTGTAAGGCATTGAGAACAAATGGAAAGGGACGGTCCAACAGACAGAGCCGAGAAGCCCTCCGGTTCGTCAGGCCTCTGATGAACATCTCCTTCAGCCCGAAATAGTCCTTTCTGTTCTAACCCAAGGTAGAGTGTGGGGAGAGGCCTGATCTTTGACACCTGCCTTTCTCCTTCTCCTTCCTTTTCCACACCCCTCTCCATACCCACAGCCCACCCTGGACCCTCCTGCCTCTGTGTCTAGGCACGTGCTCTTCTCCTGAGCAGAAATGTCATTTTTTTCCCTTTCTCCTCCATGTCGTCTCTCTGAAAACTCCTATTCACCCTGCAAAGCCCAGCTCCTCAGTGCCCGGGGCCCTTGTCCCCTCAGACTGCCACTGGTGGCTTATTCGCCAGCTTAAGTGCTGCATCTGGCCAGCGCCTGCCATGAAAGGACAGAAAGCTGGCAGAACGTCTGTTGGGCAGAAAAAACTCACTGTCTCACTCGCCCCACCCATCAGCCAAGCTGTTCTGGACCCTGGCAACGTGTGTTGCGTTCCTACTGGAGCCCCAGGAGGTGGGCGTCCTCACTCCCACTTTCTAGACCACGGGGAAGCAAACCACAGCCTGCAGGCCAGCTGTCTGCTTTTGTAAAGTCGCATTGGACGTAGCTCTGCCTCTTCATTTATGTATGGCCATCGCCGCACACAGGCTACAGCAACCAAGTTGAATAGTTGCCACGGAGACTGTATGGCCCGCAAGGATGTTTACCATCTGACCCTTCGCAGAAAGAGCGTGCCAGCCCCCGTAAACCAAGATGAAGACTTGAGGTTCAGAGAGGCTTAGCAACTTGCCACAGTTAACTCAGCTGGACAGCTGAGGACAGGACAGCCCCGGGGTTCAAATCAGGCTTCAACGTGGGAGCTCTTTCTATAGCCCAAGGGCCATGCTTGCTTTCTTCCAAGGTCCCCTTCCACGGGCACTCCCCAGCGCTCTGCATCAGGCCACAGAGGTGGCTCCCTCCCACCTGGCCTGGGAGCCCCAGTGCAGCAGGTGCCCAGGGCGGAGGCAGTCACCTGGGCTCAGGTGTGGGCCCTTTAGGCGCCCTGGGACCCAGAGAAAAAGGCAGTGGGCAGAGAAGGTTTTTGTTTTTGTTTCTTAAAGAATGAAAATGCATTTGATAAAGAATCTCACCTCGCCTACTGATCTCATTTTCCAAGCACTTACAAATCAGCCAGTGGTGCAAAGCGAGTGGATGGATGCTTGCTCAACTGCTCTGCTGTTCCCAGTTTCAGAGGGGCCCGCATCCAGCAAGGGGCAGGGCCTTCTCCGGGGTGGGAGACCGCCCCTCGTTGCAGGAGACAAAACCCCTTCCCACATCCCACTTCCAAGCTCCTCTGATGTCCCCCTCACCCCCAGCCTGCACCCACCTTCCCCACTTCAACCCCCAGCTTCCCTCACCCCAGCATCTCCGGGGGCTGCTTCCCCACCCAGGCCTGGGAGTTTTATTTCAAGCTGAGATACAATTGCAGATCATGTTCCTCCCCCCACCCCTTTTCTTTTTAATAAAGCTGTTTTGTGTCTCTGCCCCCCCTTTCTGCATTCCTCCCATCTGAGCCTTCCCCTTTCCCCCTCCTGTAGGAAATGTCTTGGATTCTCTCACTGGGGTGTAATGGTTAAATTGCTACCAGCTGATTAAACAGCAGAAGCCGAAGCTGTAATCCTCAGCGCTCAGGAACCCAGGGAGGCAGAGGCGAGGGCCCTGACCCGCTTAGCCCCTGCTGACCCCCTGCGATGTGCCAGCCCTGGCTTTCAGTCCATTCATTCGTCCCAGGCTGCCTAACGGGAATCCTCAGGGAGGGGCGAGGGGAGGTAGAGGGGAGGAGAGGGGATGGGAGGGGGGCAGGAGGGGGAGGGGAGGATGCCTTCGCCACCCCTGGCCCAACCTCCCAAGGAATGTCTGCCGGCCCCAACCCCTGTCCCTCCCCTACCTACACACACACACACACACACACACACACACACACACACACACTCTCTCTCTCACTCACTCACTCCTACACACCCAGGCTCTTTCTCATTCTCTGCAGAATGAAGACCAGATGAAGGAGATAGCCCCTTACCCCAGCCCCCTCCTTCTGGGAAACCTTCCTCCCACACCTGCCCCCACACAGGGAAGGATCAGGAAGACACAGAAGAGTGGGATCAGAGAGGGGTCTGGGGAGGGTGAAAGAGGGCTTTGGGGGCTGGGCGGCCTTAGGTTTGACCCTGACTCTGAAGGCTGCGGGCTCATGGAGTCAGAACCGCCCTTCTTTGAACTTTGATTCTATTCTGTCTGAGCCCCGTCTGCAGACTGGGGCAACAGCCTCATCAGGCGGCCACGAGGCTGGAGCGAGCGCCTCCCGGCCCAAAGCAAGTGTCATCGCAAACGGTCTGGGCCGAGGGCTGGGGTACCGTGCAATCAGCATAACCTTCCAACAGGGCCACCCCTACGTGCTGTGTCCCTCGGGCTCCTTACAGTATAGCTCTTCCCTTGCACGCTAGACGTCACAAGTGCCAGGCTCCCACCAGCGGTGGCTCTCCCGTCCTGATTGACTTGGCCGTCGAACTCAGGCTCTGGACCGAGAAGAGCAAGAGGGCAGTGAGCCTCCCTGGGAAAGTTTATGTCCATGGAAAGTACAGTTCAGATGAGTGCAGAGTCTGGCCTTGATTCATCCTCCCCCACACTTACTCAGAAGTGGGAGAAAAGAGCCTGTCGCTGAAGAGGGAACTGGCTGAAGGCAGGGGGGACATCAGTCACCCGCCCAAGCACACTCATCTTGGAAGCGGCCCTTCTCTTTCCATGGGGGAAAAAGCCCCTGTATTCGCCAGAGTTCTCTAGAGAAACAAAACCAGAAAAATATATAATTCTATCTATCTAGATAGTTCTGTATAGAGATATATAGGTACCCTATATGTGATATAGATCACATATCATATGTATCATGTATCACATGATATACAGCATATATCACAAATATGATATATGTGATATAGATCAATATAGAGACATTTAGATATAGAATATACGATATAGATATCACATATACCTATGTCTATTGATCTACTTATTGGGAGGGAGAGGGAGAAAAGTAAATTTATTATAAGCAATTGGCTCATGCAAGTATGGAGGCTGAGAAGTCCCGCGATCTGCTGTCTGCAAGGTGGAGCCTCGGAGAGCTGGTGGTGAAGTGTCAGTTCAAGGGCAGGAGAAGAGAGGGGATCCTCCCTTCCTCCATGATTTTTGTTCCATTCTGGCCCTCAGGGGCTGGACGAGGCCCGCCCACGTGGGGGAGGGGAGGGCCACCTGGTTTACTCCACCCACCCATTCGAATGCTAATCTCATCCTTAAAAAGCCTCCCAGAGGGGCGCCTGGGTGGCGCAGTCGGTTAAGCGTCCGACTTCAGCCAGGTCACGATCTCGCGGTCCGGGAGTTCGAGTCCTGCGTCGGGCTCTGGGCTGATGGCTCGGAGCCTGGAGCCTGTTTCCGATTCTGTGTCTCCCTCTCTCTCTGCCCCTCCCCCGTTCATGCTCTGTCTCTCTCTGTCCCCCAAAAAATAAATAAACGTTGAAAAAAAAAAGTTTAAAAAAAAAAAAGCCTCCCAGAAACAATGCTGAACCAAATTATCTGGGCATCCATTGGCCCCGTCAAGCTGACCCATAAAATTGAATATTGCAGGGCGCCTGGGTGGCTCAGTGGGTTAAGCACCCGACTGTCGGTTTGGGCTCAGGTCATGATCTCACAGTTTGTGAGTTCTAGCCCCACGTCGGGCTCTGCGCGCAGAGCCTGCTTGGGATTCTCTGTCTCTCTCTCTCTCTGCCCCTCCCCCGCTCACGTGCTCTCTCAAAAATAAATAAATAAACATTTATAAACAAATAAATACCTACTGCAGCCTCCACGAGGGGTAGAAGAGAGCAGAGGGGAGATCAGACCTATTTCTGTGTAGTGGCCCCCAAATTCATGTCCCCAGAACCTCAGAGTGTGAATTTATTTGAAAATAGGGTCTTTGCTGGTTAATTACAGCAGAATCGAGATGCGATCAGAAGGGATTCGGGTGGCCCCTACATCCAGTGACAGTGTCCTTATAAGACTCAGGGACAAGGCCCTGTGAAGATGGGGCAGAGATTGAAGTGAAGACCCACACCCGTGGCCTGGGGCCACCAGAAGCTGGGAGCGGCCAGAAAGGATTCTCCCTTAGAGCCTTCAGAGGAGCCGACATCTTGATTTTGAACTTGGGGCCTCCAGAACCGTGCAGGAAACAATGACTATTATTATTATAGTTTGTTAGGGCAGCCATGAAAAACTAATACACCCTAAAAGCACGCATCCTTGGTCCCGTTTTACAGATGGGGAAACCGAGGCACACAGAGAGAAAAGTCCATTGCCCAAAAATCACACAGGTGGTTGGAAGTGAAGGCGGGGCTCAAAACCAGGTCTGGGTGATGACCGTGCCCAGAGCCTGTACCCCCGAGTTTGCCCAGAGGGACATCCCAGCGGGGGAGAGCCACGGTAGACACGGGAAGAAACCAAGTGAGGGCTCCCTCGGCCGCCTGGGCTAGGGGTCCACGAGGCCTCCGAAAATTCCTTTTCCAAGCCTGCTTCCCAAGTCCCCAGGCCAGGAGAGAGCTGAAGAGAACCCTGGGGAAGGACGCTGGGAGAAAGAAACTCTGGTCACAGTTGGTTTGACCAGAATGTTCTTCCCGTCTGGGACCTGCCCTGATCTTGGTGTGGGCAAGAGCCTCCTCAGCCGGCCCTGGGGGGTGCGTGAGCCCTCCCCCCATTTTGCAGTGCCTGCTGCACCCCAGTCCTGGCCGGTCCCGGGGGAGTAATACATCCGGGAACGCAGGGTCTCCAGGGCCACGAGCAGCCCGTGGGCTGTGGAGCACACAGAGCTGGGTTTACATCCTGCCCTTGGCCTCTTGCTAGCTGGGTGACCGCGGAAGGGGCTATTCTCTTACCCGAACTCAGTTGTCTCCTCTATAAAATGGGGATATGACAGGATAAAACCGACTCATAGGTTGCTGCGGGGACCAAACGAGAGTCTGCGGATAAAGTGCCTGGCGCTCAGTGATGTTAGCTATGGTCACTTTTTTTTTTTTTTTTTTTTTTTTTGCAGCTCAGAAAGAGAAAATGAGGGGGGTGGCGGCGCGAGTAGTGGCTGCATCTGGGAGCAGATCAAAGGTGGCCAGCCAAGCCGTTGGGCTGATTGGGGTGCATCCTCGGCGTTAACGATAAGTGGTAATTTCTGGTTTAAGAAAAACCCAGACATAGCCGGGAACAGCTGCAGTGGGTGCCTGGCTGCTTGGGAATCTTCGTGGCTCTTTGTGGAGGGCCACACCTGCCAGCCTCTTCGTCCTGTGCGGACAGGCACCATTAAAGTTCCTGTGGTCACCACCCAGGACGTCTCCTGGTTGAGGAGCACTGGAGACCGAGTCCCGGCTCCTCCCCCCACCCCCCCCCACCGCCCCATATTCAGTTCTGAGGACAGGAGCTGGTCACCGCCCAGAGTCCTGTTGCTTCTGTCTGAGCCTCAGAGGACGTTGAGCTGGGTCTCTGGCGATAAGGACAGGTTGGGTTGAGTGAGCGAACCTGTTCCTTATCCAAGCAAACGATCTTTTCTGAAGTTCAGCTTTGGTCTCAGGACTCGGTTCCTCCTCTGACCACCCACCGTGAGTTCACAGTTCTCTGGGGAAGTGCCTCGCATGACTTGACCAGCTTTTGCTTTTTAAGCCCGCTGATTTGCCTCCCTGTCCCTTGTTCCCACCGCAGCGACAGGGGCTTACATCCCATGCAAGGGGCAGGCTCAAGGTTCCTATTTGGGCTTCTTTTTCTTCCAGGGTGGGGCTGCCCATCTGCCCAAGGAAACCCCACTTCCAATTTTCCAGCTCCAACTGCACCCCCTGCCTGCTTCCTCACGCCTGGCTTGAACCCAGCTCCTTAGTCTGTCCCTCTGCCAGGCTCCTGACGTGACGTTCACACTTCTCCATTAGTGCCATTGTCACATGAATCATGAGAGCATGTACCATTTACTGAGCTGTTACTATGTACGAGGCGCTGTGCTAAACGGCTTTCCCCACCTTATCTCATTTAGACACGACAATAACCCAAAGAGAGGAGAATCGTACGGATGAGTGTAAACCGTTTTGCGCAAGAGGATGATTTTACAGAGAGGGTGAACCGCCTGACCTAGCCGCTCATCTGGGGAAACAGCGTTTGAAGACAGGTCTGTTTGACTTTGCATTCCCAGTGCTAAACGTCCCGATAGATTATACCATAGCTACAAGCAGACTGGTCCCCACCATCTCAACTTTGGGTCCCCATGCCCCCAAGGTATAGGATTTTGGAGAGCAGGAGGGAACAGCGATTATTTTTAAAAAGAAATCGTATAAACTTACAACTAACTATATTACAAAGGAAATAAATACTCAAAATTCCTCAATTAATTTACTACAGCTTTCTATTATCTATGCTTCGAGGATTACTTCTATTCTGTCTGTATGATGATAATACCAAACTATGGCGTGTGCTCCAGTGTATCTCTTCCCGACTCTGTTCAGGGACCTCATGTTGGCGGCTTGAGATTGGCCATGGTGGGAGTATTTGCACCATGGTAATTGGCAAATACTACAAACCAGGGTTTCCGAGAGAGAGAGAGAGAGAGAGAGAGAGAGAGAGCGAGAGCTGGTTATTCAGCATTTATCTGCACTCCACTTATCACGACCTTTGTGGGAGGGATTATAATCTCCTTGCAACAAATGAAGCAATTGTAGCTCAGGAATGCTGAGTGATTTTCCCAGAGAAGTGGGAAGTGGTGGGGCCAGGATTTGATCCCAGTTCGTGCCATTTCCACTATACTGATAAATCTTAAGGTCTGCTGAAGACAGAGAAAACAAAAACAAACAAAAAAAACCAGAACCCAGACGCTCACCCCGTCCCGACCTACCCAACCCCCAGCTGCTGCCCTGTGTTTGGTGAGTAGAAGCAGAAAGTAGTCAGAAACTGAAGACTCCAGCCTTGCAGAAGGCCTCCGATTTGATTTGGAGAGCAGACTGCTAAATGTTTGGCCTGGGGGGGGCGCCTGGGTGGCTCGGTCGGTTAAGCGTCCGACTTCGGCTCAGGCCATGATCTCCCGGTCCGTGGGTTCGAGCCCCGCGTCGGGCTCTGTGCTGACGGCTCGGAGCCTGGAGCCTGCTTCGGATTCTGTGTCTCCCTCTCTCTGTCCCTCCCCTGCTCATGCTCTGTCTCTCTCTGTCTCAAAAATAAATAAAAACATTCCAAAAACTAAATAATAATAAAAAAATGCTTGGCCTGGGGAAGGTGAGAGAGTGAGACAAGAGAGACAGGTTCAAGGTTGGAACCAAGTGAAATCTCATTCCACTCACGTGAGCGAATATTCAGGAGCTAGTGCTAAGTTGGCTCAATTAGAAGTAATTTCAGCTTTAGTACCTCTCCGAGGGTTGTTTAAAGAAGACTGAAAAATTAATCTTTCATTTATCCCAAGAAGACAATAACACTCCTGCCCACCCACTGGCCTCAGACCAAGCTGTTCCTTCCCCAGTGATGAGGTACAGGGTTAAATGCACGTTATCCATCGCTGACTAGAACTGTGGTTCTGAACTCCGTGGACCCGGTACAGTTCGCTGCTTCTTCCAGTTACACATGTATTTTTATGTAGATTCACAGTCCCTCTTGTGAAAGAATCGTGAGCTCAGCAAACATCAGAAAAGCCTGAAGCTCGTGGGTTGGTAAATACCATTTGTTCAGCCTTTAGGAGGGCAGAGGACTTGCCCTGTGTGCCCTAGAGGGACATGATCCTTGCTCCTGGGGATTTTATAATCTTATTTGGGAATCTGAAGGCCGGCAGACATTAAACGGCTGGAGAACTGTTAAGAGAGAAATGCCATTATAAAACCAACAGGGAGAGCCCGCCCTTCAACAACCATTACTAGGGATATACAGGCTAAACCACACTCAGAAATCTGTCTTATAAACTTTCAAACTGGCAACGTTGAGGGAAGATGGAACCCCAACACTGATGCCGGGGAGAACTTGGTGAGTCAGACATTCTTTTATCCAGGGTAAATAGTACAATCTGTTAGAAACAAGCCAGGCAGATAACACCTATGCCCATGTAGGGGATCACTACAAGAGCCCCTCAGTGGCTTCAGAGAGGCCTTTGCTCTTTGGCCATGTTGAAGCCATCCTTCTTTCTTCTGGTAAAAGGACCCCACTATTCCTTGGGGCAGTTACTCCCTCCACTTTCCATCCATGTAGTTTGGGCTGATTTCACCTGTGGCTAATACAGGTGTGTGGTAGAGAGTCTTCCAAGATGGCCCCATGATCCCTCTCGCTTGGTATCTACGTCCTTGAGTAATCCTTTCCTCCTGCGTGTGGGCTGGCCCTATCAGTTGGCTTTGAAGCCACAGAACAGAGAAAAGGCAATGAGATGTTGCCTCTGTGATTTAATTATAAATGACAGTGATCGCCATCTTGCTAACAGACCGTCTCTGTTGCTCTCTCAGCATGCATGCTTTGAGGAAATAAGTTGCCACGTGGGAGAGCCCATGTGGCAAGGAACTAAGGGCAACCTCCAGCCAAGGTAATAGCCAGTGAGAATCTCAGGCCCTCAGTCCAACATCCTACAAGGAACCAAATCCTGCCAACAACCACTGAGTACGTTTGGAAGTGGATGCTTTCCCAGTTGGGCCTTCAGATGAGACTATGGACCAGGACCAACACCCTGATGGCAGCCTCGTGAGAGAATGTGAAGCAGAGGATCCAGCTAAGTTGTGCCCTGGATTCCTGACCCACAGAAACTATGGGATAACAAACGTGAATCGTTTTAAACTGCTAAGCTTGGGGGTAACTTGTTATGCAGCAGTAGATAGCTAATATAGGGTGAATATGTGACCTAGGTCTAACCAACCGGAGCATTGCATTCCCCTAGCTACAGTGAATTAGTTCAAGGATGTCTGCGTGATTCAATCAGAGACTATCAGAACTGATCCTGAGACTTTCGTAAGATCAGAGGGGAAAGAGATGTTCTGTCCCTTGGTCTCAGAGTTGGGAGCTGCAAAAGGCTACCTTGTGAAGACGATCAACCTGAGAATGAAACAACACAGCACCATGAAATAGAGATTCCAGGCCTTGATGACATTGTTTGAGCCCCTAGATCCAGCCGTGCCCAAAGCTTTACCTATGGAATTTTTAGTTATATAATCTGCTTACTGCTTAAATCACTTTGTGTGGAGTTTCTGTTATTTATTAAAGCCTCTCTTAAAACCTCTTTTAGGAGCACCTGGTGGCTCAGTCATTTGGGCATCTGACTCTTGGTTTCGGCTCAGGTCAGGATCTCAGGGTTTGTGGGTTCAAGCCCCACGTCAGGCTCCGTGCTGGCAGTGAGGAGCCTGCTCGGGATTCTCTGTCTCTGTGCCCCACCCCTGCTTGCACTCTCTCAATCTCTTTCACTCTCTCTCAAAATGAATAAATAAACTTAAACAAAAACCCTCTGTTAGTCATTCATGTAATAGGTATTCATTGAGTTTTTATACATGCGGAGAGCTCTGGGGGTATAAGGATTAGAATTAGTTATTGAACCTGGTCTCAAGGGACTATGGCTACATATGTAACTATAACATCCACTTAAAAACAAAGAACTTCAATTTCAGGGATAGCATCCATTATCCACGTTTGCACTCTCAATGTCTAACACTCAGTAGATGCTCTATAAATGTCTGTTGGTCCTAAAAGTACATATCTAGTGCTGTAGAAGTGCAGAGAGAAATCACTTTCAAGAAGGACTAAAAAAAGCTTCACATAGAAGAGATTTGAGCCACTAGGTTTGAAAGGATAGAACTTACAGGGATGCGGGAGAGGGTGCTCTAGGCAAGGGAATCAACAGGAGCCTGGAAGAACATGATGTGTAAGGGCCACACTGGTGGGAGTATAGGGCGGATGAAGGGCACTATGGGAAATAAGGCTAAGAAAGTAAGATGGGGTCAAATCTTAGACGGTCTCGAATAATAGTTGTATGGTGATCTAGTGCCATGTAACAAATCATTGCCAAACTTAGTGGTTCCTAATATTAAACACTGATTAGCTCACACTCTGTGTGAGTCAGTAATTCAGAAGCAGCTTGGGGGAGCCGGTCCTGGGTCAGGTTCTCTTATAACATTGCAGTCATGATGTCAGCTGGGACTGTAGTCACTTGAAGGCTAGACCGGGGCTGGAGGATCTGTTTCCAAGATGGCACACTCATGTGCCTGGCAAATTGGTGCTAGCTGTTGGCAAAAGGTCTCAGGACCTCACAGTATGGACCTACTCATAAGGCTGGTTGAGAGTCCTTATGCATAGTATCTGGTTTCCCACCAAGTGAGTGATCCAAGAGAGGGCATGGGTTAGAAGCCACGGTGTCACGTATGACCCAGCCTTAGAAGTCACATCCATCGGGACACCTGGGTGGCTCAGTTGGTTAAGCGACCGACTTCGGCTCAGGTCATGGTTTCACAGTTTGTGAGTTCGAGCCCCGTGTCGGGCTCTGTGCTGACAGCTCAGAGCCTGAAACCTGCTTCGGATTCTGTGTCTCCCTCTCTCTCTGCCCCTTCCCCGCTCACACTCTGTCTCTCTCTGAAAATAAAATAAAAACATTAAAAAAAAAATTTTTTTTTAAAGAGTCAGGGATCATTGGAGGCCATGTTGGATGCTGGCTGGCACAATTAATAATCAGTTATATATTTGCACATCACAGAAAACTCCACTAATAGTGGCTTAAGCTGTATGAATCTTTACTCTTTATTTAACAAAGGGTTAAGGGGCACATGGTCCCACTGTTGTCAGGGCTCAACATATCATCAGGGACTCTAGTCTATTTTTACTTTTTTCCTCTGTCAATCTCAAAGTATTGATGATGTCTGTTCTCATGGTTACAAGAAAGCTGCCACACCACAGGGCACCCCATCTTCACATGACGGCCAAACACAGAATAGGAGAAAGAGACAGGAGTTGTTCTCATGAAATTCTTTTTCGTTTGGGAAAGAAAATCTTTCCAAGACACCCCACCCCCAGACTTCTTTCTACATTTGTTTGGCCAGAACTGGGTCACCTTCCCAGCCCTTGACCCATCACTGACAAAGAGAATGCCTTAAAAAAAAAAAAAAAAAAAATTAGACCTAACTCATCTTCTGGACCTGGACAGGTTGCTCTCCTGAACATAATGAGGGGAATTTATCAAGAAAGAAGAAAGAAGGGGTCACCGGGTGAGTGACCCAGCATGTCTATGACCGTAATGATGATTATCTTAAGTCACATTTTTTTTGGATGCTCACAACCCACCAGGCTTTGTACTAAAGGGCTTTGTGTGCATTAATTCATCCATTCTTTGCAGTCACCCTTCGAGACGTGTTCTAGGATGTACCCATTCTTCATGGGTTGAATTATATCCCCCCCTACATTCATAGGGTGAAGTCCTAATCCCCAGGACCTCTGTTGTTTGGAGGTTGGGTCACTGCAGGTATAACTAGCTAAGCTGAAATCATTAGGGCGGGCCCCGCTCCAAGATGACTGGTGTCCTTCCAGAAAGGGCAAATTTGGACACACACAGAGATGCACGCAGAGGGAAGAGAACAGAAAGATTTGCCAGGAGAGGACAGCTCCCGAACAGGCCCTTCCCGCCACTGCCCTCAGAAGGGAGCAACCTCGCCAACACTTTGATTTCCGACTTCCGGCCTCCAGAACCGTGAGACAATACATGTCTGTGTTGAAGCCCCCCATTCTGTGGAATAAACAACGTTCCACAGTGACAAATCATGGCAGCCCTAGCAAATGAATACATTTCACAGACTAATGGCTGGGAAAGTTAAGTTAATTTCCCAGGCAGTGAGTCCAGCCCAGGTCTCTCTGGCCCTGAGCCCAGGGCCTTAACCATTATTCTCCAACGGATTGTATCCCTCAGCCGATGGGGAGCCAGAGAAAGTTTGAGTGGGAGAGTGAGCCCATCGGAACCATTCGAGCCCTGTTTCGGGGGCCACGTCATCATTTTCAGAGGTGAAAATGTTCCTTTTTATGTCTGTCATCAATCTCTTTTATCCCAGGCTCACTGCCTCTGGCCTGGTTTCTAGGAGACAGGCAGAACCCCTCCCCTCCTGGAGTCTTCCTCGTAAAACCCCCCATGCGGACAAGAAGTAGGTAATTAAGTCTCTTCCTTTTTAGGACTCGTGGTCCCAGTCTTTGATCTTTCTTTCCCTCCTCTGCCCTGAGGTTTCCCCAGCTCCTGGAGGAGGTGTGGGCAGGGTGTGAGAATGGCTGGGCAAGGGTAAGTGTCTCGAGTACCCAGCACCGACCCAGGGCCAGGGGGATAAGAAGGGGCAGTGGTCCTGGTCTGACCTGCCGTGCACCGTGTGGCCACAGTGAGCCCCGAATCCCCGTCCACTGAGCGAGGGACCATGTTGCCTTCTCTGCTCCTATTTCCCAGACTTCAAAGGTCGAATGTGAACCTTGGAGCTACGTTTTTGGTTAAAAAGAAAGAGAGAGAGAGAGAGAGAGAGAGAGAGAGAGAGAGAGCGCAAGAGTGAGCAGAGAGAGAGAGAGAAGAAGCTAGTTCTTCTATCTTTGAGTCATTACAGAGCTCCTCTCCCAGCCCTCCCCCCCCCACCCCCGCCTGTGGCCTCCCCCCCCCCACTCTTCATTCTTTATTCAGTTTGCAAGGCTGTTATTCCTGCCAAATGAGTCACTGATGTGGGAAAGTTAATTTATTTTGGCAGGCTTCACCATTGCTGCGAGAAATGGAGACTGTACCTACTACCACAAAAGACACAAATTATTGTGATGATTCATTCATTCCTCCCTGCATTCATTCCTTCTCAGGGCACGTGACTGTTTCTTCTCGCGTTCACACGTGGGCACCCTCACCTGCCGTCTTCTGTCTCCGGGAGTCGCTGCAAGGATTAATCCGGGCAACCCATGTGCACCCGCTCGTCTACTACGACTCAATAGCTAAGACTCATCGAACGCTTACGCGTCAAGCTGCGTGGCGAGCTTTGCACCTGCTTTGTGCTCA
This sequence comes from Herpailurus yagouaroundi, assembly GCF_014898765.1. Lineage (NCBI taxonomy): Eukaryota > Metazoa > Chordata > Mammalia > Carnivora > Felidae > Herpailurus > Herpailurus yagouaroundi. Next base: position 7,348,147 of record NW_024412422.1, on the reverse strand, counting down.
CCTGCTTTTAATCCTAACACCACCCTCCAGGGCGGGGATGGGTATTGTCTTCGCGTCAGAGATGCGGAGGCTGAAGCCCAGAGGGGGTCAAGGTGACCTGGCCGCGGTCATTCCGCAGCTCATAAGCGGCCGAGGGAAGTCCAGGCCAGCTTCCTCTGATCATGACCCACATTTCTAAGGTGCTGACCACGTGGCAGGCCCTGGCCTCAGAATTTGCCTCCCCTCTCCCATCCCATTATTCTTCCCACGGACCAGTGACGCGGGGACTGGGATTCACATCTGTGTGTGCCAGGGGAGCCCAGTGAGGTTTGGACAAGGTGCCCGGGGAGGCATGGCTATTACACAGAGGAGCTAAGCGGAGAGCAGGCAGTCTGGGCTCCAGGACGCTCTGTCTTCCTTGTGATCAGACGGCCTGGTACTTGGGTGTGAGCGCCCCATTCCTGTCGGCCACACTCGCCACCAGCACCGCGGACACACTCCTTCTGGTCCTGGGCGCAAAGACGCGGTGACAGAGACCATGCTGGGCACTCACCAAACGCCGCGACTTTATTCCCTGAGGCACACACGCGGATCCTGGCAGTTAGCTGGCTTCATGTGCCTAAATTTTAGGCACTGGCAGGTCACTTGCCGGCCCGGCCCTTTAAAAAGCCCATGGTTCTTGAGGCTGGGCGGCTCGGTCGGTGGAGCGTCTGACTTTGGCTCAGGTCATGATCTCGTGGTCCCTGAGTTCGAGCCCTGCGTCGGGCTCTGCGCTGACAGTGGGGAGCATGGAGCCTAGTTCGGATTCTGTGTCCCCCCCCCCTCCGCCCCTCCCCCACTCAGGCTCTGCCTCTGTCTCTCTCAAAACTAAATAAACATAAGAAAAAAATGTTTTTAATTTTTTTTACATTTACGTGTTTTTGAGAAACAGAGTGAGACAAAGCGTTGAGTGGGGGGAGGGGCAGAGGGAGAGGGAGACACAGAACCCGAAGCAGGCTCCAGGCTCCGAGCCGTCGGCACAGAGCCCGACGCGGGGCTCGAACCCACGAACCCTGAGATCATGACCTGAGCCAAAGTCAGACGCTCAGCCGACTGAGCCACCCAGGCGCCCCAAGAAAAAAAATTTTTAAAGCCCAGATTCTGCCAGACACAGAGGATCCCATGGAAGATTCTGAGACCCAAGGGGAGGGATGGTAGCACCACTGAAAGGAAGATGCCTGGGTCCCTGAGTGACTGGATGGAGCCAGGCTCCTTCCAAACTCCCAGCTCAGATGCACACGGCTGTGATGAAAACCCCCACCCCTACTGGGGTGCCCACTGAGACGAGGCTTTGTCACTAGCCTGCCCTCACTCATCACACTCATCATATGATGTCTCATGTTTTTGACACAACGAAATTGTGGTTTACGGTCTCCTTGGGAAAGGGCTCACCTCCACCAGAACTCAAGCTTCATAAAGGTGGGATCCTCCCGGGAGCCAGGCCCAGAGCTTCACACACAGTGGGTCTTCAGGAAATACTTGTGGGAGGGAAGCTGCCTGCTTGGTAACGTTTCAACAGAGTCTCACTCGTGCCACTTAATATCCATCCTTTCCCGACACTCACACCATCACCCCTCCCTCCTCCCCGCCACGTCACCAGCGCAGCGACATCTAGAACCTGCTTGTCCAGCCAGATGTCGGACGTCACTATACCAACACCGAGCTGACTTGGTTCCCTCCCCACTGGCGGTAAAATCCAGGAAAAGCCAACCCGTGTGGGCTCCAAGCTGCACACGCTATATTCAGATGTTTACAGAAAGCCAGTGCACAAGGATTTGCTCGAAAGCTAAATTTCCTCTCAGCCAAAGCCCAGAAATACCTTTTAAACCTTGAGCAAATAAGCCAGAGAAGAAGGCATTTTTCCCTATGACGGAGACTTCAGAGCCTGGAGATGCTCATCTTTCCAAGGAAACAAGCTTGCTGCAAAAGCCCACAACCAGAAGGCTCTCTGAACTTGCCGTCTGGCCCCAGCGCGGGTGGGACAGTGTCACCCGTCCCAGGCCTGACTTCAGACTGGACTTGGGGGTAACCCTCAGAGGCACGTCTAAGTCCACTCGGAGAGAGAACATGGGCTCCAAATAAAATTAACACGGGCCACTGTTTTACAAAACTAAGCAACCGAACAAAACCCTTTCCCCGTGGAGTGTTGAAATGAGTGGGACGAACCTTGACCGCAAATTCGCCGGAACCATCACTGAGGTTGAGAAGGCTGGCTGACATTTATCGGGTGCTTCTATGTGCCGGGTGAGGGCTTTCTAAGGGAACCCTGTTGCATCCACACAACAAGCTCTGGACACAGAAATGATCACGGTTCCTCTTTCACGGAGGCAGAGATGGATGCGCAGGGAGGTAAGTGACAGGTTCAGTTTCACAGAGCCAGTAGGTGGCTGTGCCAGGATCCTAACTCTGCCCGGTCCCAGTTCAAAGCCCAGCTCGGCTTGGCTGTACTTCTTCCACTTCTCCAAGCATCTCAGGACAAAAATAGCGATGGTACCTATTTCATAAATTTAAGTGAGATGATAGATGTGAAAGTAGCTAAAACGTTCGCTTTTCTCCTTGCATTTCATCTTGTGTGTTGTTTTATTTAGAAGGCAGGACTCAGGCTGCTGGCTGCGGGAAGCAGAACTCTGCGAGCCAGGCGTCTGGGTGGGCGCGGGCGGGGCAGGGGGAGCCATGGGCCAGGAGGCAGGCGGTAGGGGTGGGGGTGGGGGCTGAGCGAGTTGGCAGGGGTTGAGGCGGTGAGAAGAGGCAGCGGCAGGGCTTGGCACGGTGAGCAGTGAGACCTCCAAAGCCAGCAGCGTCACCAGTGAAAACAACATCTTAGATGTGGCTGCAAAGGCACCCCACCAGATTTGGGCCGCAAAGGCACCCCACCTTTGTCCTTGCAGCGGGGAAAATGGTTTGGCTGAGCAAGAAGAAGTCGGGGAGGGAAGAAAGAAAGGCTGTGGGCTTCCGGGAAGGTCGGCTTGAGGGATGCTTGGGAGAAGGAAGGAGCCACGCTTCCTCCGGAGGCTCTGGAGGGAGGATCCCTTCTCCCATCCTCCAGCTTCTGGTGGCCGCAGGTGGCTTGTGGCCGCTTTAACTCCAATGTCTGTCTCTGTCTTTACATGGCCTCTCCCTTCTCCTTTTCTCTTCTAAGGTCATTCATCATCAGATTTAGGGACCACCTTAACCTGGAATGATCTCCTCTTGAGATCCTTACCTTTATTACATCTACTAGGACCCATTTTTCAAATAGGGTCACCTCCACAGGGGGATGTATCTTTTGGGGGTTACCGTTCAGCCCGCTAAGGAAATAGAAGGATTCCCTTGCCCCCCCCCTTAAAACTCAACAACCATGAACGAGTTCAAATATAAACAAATACAGAATATAAAATAACAGTTATCTGTGTACCCAGAATCCAAATTTAACAGATGTTAACATTTTTCCATAATTGCTCTGATCTCTGTCTTGGAAAAAAAAAATAATAAAACAGTACAAACACCTTCCTTCTCTTCCTTCTCTCCTTCGAGATAACCACAGTCCTGAATTTTGTCTTTTGTTCTCGTACATGTTGTTACATTTCTACTGCATGGGTATGTAATGTTAAATAATTGATAGTATTAGTTCGCATGCGCTTTAAAATTTTTATATAAATGGTAGCACACTGCATTTATCCTTTTAAAAATTAGCAGCTTTATAAAGATACAATTCACACATCAGAAAGCTCATCCTTGTCAAATGTACGAGTCGGTGCCTTTGAGTATGTTCAGAATGGTGCGACCATCACCCCTGTCTAATTCCAGAACATTTTCATCACCCCCCAAAGAAGCCCATATCTGTTTCCTCTCCCCTCAACCTCTGGCCAGCACTAATCCACTTTCTGCCTCTATGAACTTGTCTATTCTAGACACTTCATAAAATATATCTGGTCTTAGGGGACTGGTTTCTTTAATCTAGCTTCATGTTTTCAAGATTCGTCCATGTCATAGCATGTATCAATATTTCGTTCCTTTTTACGGCCCCAGATAGTCCTTTGGTTTATGCCACAGTTTGTTTATCCATTCATCGGTTGATGGACCTTCGGGTTGTTTCTGCTCTTCGGCTATCATGAATAATGCTGCCATGAGCATTCACGTACAAGTTTTTGTGCGGACATTATGTTTCACGTCTCTTGGGTACATACTTAGGAGTGATTTTCTTTTTCTCTGTTTTTTAAAGTTTTTATTCAAATTCCAGTTAGTTCACACACACGGCGTACTGTCAGTTTCAGGTGTACAATACAGTGATTCAACAATTCCATACATTACCTGGTGCTCATCGCAACAAGTGCCCTCCTCAATCCCCATCATCCATTTCACCCATCCCCCCCCCCCCCGCACCTCCCCTCTGGTAACCATCAGTTTGTTCTCTATACTTAAGAGTCTGTTTCTTGGTTTGCCTCTCTCTCTCTTTTGCCCCCTCCCTGCCCATTTGTGTCATTTCTTAAATTCCACATATGAGTGCAATCATATGGTATTTGTCTTTGTCTGATGGACTTATTGCGCTTAGCGTTAGACTCTCTAGCTCCATCCATGTCGTTGCAGAGGGCAAGACTTCATTCTTTTTCATGGCTGAGTAATGTTCCATTGTATACGCATATATATCACCTCTTCATTATTCTGTCATCCATCAACGGACACTTGGGCTGTTTCCATAATTTGGCTGTTCCAGATAACATTGCCATAAACACCGGGGTGCGTGTGCCCCTTTGACTTAGTATTTTTGTGTCCTTTGGGTGAATACTTAGTAGTGCAATTGCTGGATCCTAGGGTAGCCTTATTTTTAACTTTTTGAGGAACCTCCATACCATCTTCCAGAGTGGCTCTCCTAGTCTGCATTCCTTAGTAGTATTACTGGGCCATATGGTAGCTCTCTGTTTAATTTTGGGGGAACTGCCCGTTTTCCAGAGTGGCTACAGTATTTCACTGTACCACCAGCAATGTTGAAGGTTCCAATCTCTCCCCATTCTTGTCAATACCTGTCATCGGCTCTCTTTTTGATTATAGCCATCCAAGTGGGTTTGAAGCAGTCTCTCATTGAGGTTTAGATTTTCATTTTTCTGAGAGCTAATGATATTGGGCATCTTTTCCTGTGTGTATTTTCATCGGAGACATGGTCTATTCACATCCTCTGCCCACTTAAAAATTGGCATATTTGTTTTTTTTTTAATTTTTGAGTTGTACGAGTTTTAAAAATATATTCTGGATACAAGTGCTTTATCAGATATACAATCTGTAGATATTTCCTCCCATTCTGTGGGAGCATGCACAAAAGTTTGAAATTTTGATGAAGTTCAATTTATCTGTCTTTTTCTTTTGTCATTTTTGCTTTTTTTTTTTTTTGGAACCTTTCAAAGAAAATGTTGTCCAATCCAAGGTCCTGAAGCTTTATGCCTATGTTTTCTTCCAAAAATTTTAGTTTTAGCTCTGACATTTCACTCTTTGATCCATTTTGAGTTAATTTTCATATATGGCATGAAGTAGGGGTCTGGCTTTATTCTTCCGCATGTTGCCCCAGAACAACGGGTGGAAAAGACTATTTTCCCACTGAATTGGCTGGGTACCTTTGTTGAAAATCCGTTGACCACAAATGTCGGAGTTAAATTTGGGGCTCTCAATTATGTTTCATTGATCTATAATGTCTGTCTTTTTGTAGTTCCACACTGTCTTGATTACTGTAGCTTAGTAGTAAATGAGGACATGTAAGTCCTCCAACTTTGTTCTTTTTCAAGATAGTTTTGGCTATTCTGGGTCTCTTGCATTTCCATATGAATAGTGGGATCAGCTTGTCAATTTCTGCAAAAAAGACATCTGGAATTTTGATGGAGGTGGGTTGGACCTGTAGATGAATTCGAGAGGCACTGCCAACTTAACAGTATTGTGTCCTCCAACCCATAATCATGCGATGTCTTTCTTTTTTCTTATTTTTTATTTATTTTTTTTAATGTTTATTCATTTTTGAGAGAAAGACAAGAGCATGAGTGGGGGAGGGACAGAGCGAGAGGGAGACACAGAATCCAAAGCAGGCTCCAGGCACTGAGATGCCAGCACAGAGCTCCATGTGGGGCTCAAACCCCCGAAACTGCGAGATCATGACCTGAACCAAAGTCGGATGTTCAACCAACTGAGCCCCCCAGGTGCCCCTCATGGGATGTCTTTCAATTTATCTAGGCCTTCTTTAATTTTTCAGTAATGTTTTATAGTTTTAAATATTTAAGTCTTGTAGTTTCGTTAACTGTATCCCTGAGTATTTTACGTTTATTGTTTTTCTTTTAATTTTTTTTAATGTTTATTTATTTTTGAGACAGAGAGAGACAGAGCGTGAACGGGGGAGGGGTAGAGAGAGGGAGACACAGAATCCGAAGCAGGCTGCAGGCTCTGAGCTGTGAGCACAGAGCCCAAAGCGGAGCTCGAACTCACAGACCGTGAGATCATGACCTGAGCCGAGGTCGGACGCTCAACCGACTGAGCCACCTAGGCGCCCCTATTTTTTTTTGTTTGTTGTAAATGGGATCATTTTATTAATTTTATTTTCAGATGGTTTATTACTGATGTATAGAAATACAATTGATTTTTGTATGTTTGGTACTGAGTCCTGCAACTCTGCCTAACTCATACTTAAGTCTGAATGGTTTTTTATTTCCGTTGTTGCTGTTTGCATTTGTGGATTCTTTAGGATTTTTTATATACAAGATCACACCATTTGCAAATAGAGGTAGGTTTAGATCTTCCTTTCTATCTGGTTGCCTTTTTTTTTCTTTTTCTTGCTTAATTACCCTAGCTAAAACCTCCAGTGCAATGTTGAATAGAAGTGGCAAGAGTGGATATCCTCGTCTTGCTTCTAATCTTGAGAGAAAGCATTCAGTCTCTCATCATTAAGTATGATATCAGCTATGGATTTTCCATATATACATGCCCTTCATCAGATTGTGGAAAATCCCTTCTATTCCTCATTTTTGAGTGTTATTTTTTTTTTTTATCATGAAAGGATGCTGGATTTTATCTTTTAAAAAAAATTTTTTTTAAGTAGGCTCCATGCCCGACATGGGGCTTGAACTCACGACCCCGAGATCAAGAATTACATGCTCTGCTGATTGAGCCAGCCAGGTGCCCCTGCCCCAGTCAAATATTCTTTCTGCACCTATTGAAATTTTGCATCTATATTCATAAGAGATATTGGTCTATAGTTTTCTTTTGATGTCTTGGTTTTGATATCATGGTAATGCTGGTCACAGAGGATGATTTGGGAGGTGTTCTCTCCTTTTGTATTTTTGGGAAGAGTGTCTAAAGAATCGGTGTTCGTTTTTCTTTAAATGTTAGGCAGAATTCACCAGTGAAGCCATCTGTGCCTGGGCTTTTCTTCGAAGGAAGTTTCTTTAATTACAAATTCAATCCTTTAAAATTTAATGAGGATTTTTCAATGGCCTAACATATGGTCTATCCTGGAGAATGTTCCATGTGCGCTCGAGAGGAATGTTTTCTGCTCGTGTTGGGTGAAGTATTCTTTGCAGATCTGTGAGGATTGGTCGGTGAATAGTATAGTTCACGTCTTCTATTCTTTGTTAATCTTCTGCCTTATTGGAAGGATAGCCTGGGAGTCTCCAAATCTTATTCTTGAATAACTTCCTCCTTGCAGTTCTGTCAGTTTTTGCTTCGTGCATTTCGGAGCCGTGTTGTTACATATTTATAATGATTCTATCACCTTGACTGATGGGACTGTTACCATCGTGAAATGTCCTTTGTCTCAAGTACAGTTATCGTCTTAATGTCAATTTTGTCTGATATTAGTATAGCTTTTCCAGTTCCTTTTTGGCTACTATTTGCATTGTATTTCTCTTTCTTCCTTCCTTCCTTTCTTCCTTCCTTCCTTCCTTTCTTTCTTTCTTCTCTTTCTTTTTACCTTCTTTGTTTTTAAAATATCCCTACTATAGACAGTACACAGTTGGATTATTTTTTAAACTTGTTCTGCTCCTTTCAAATTTTTGATTGGAGGGTTTAGTTCACTCATGTTTAACATAGTTACTGATAGGCCAGGGCTTAATGCAATTACCGATAAGGTCTCTGGAATTTTGTCATTTGTTTCCTATGTGTCTATGTCTTGTTTTACTTCTATTCCTTTATTATTGCTTCCTTTAGTGTTAAATACTTTCCGGTGTACCATTTTTATACCCTTGTTCTATCTTTTACTGTATTTGGGGTGTGATTTTCTTAGTGGTTGCCCTGGGGCTTATAAATATCATCTTAAGACAAAATTAATGCCATCTTGATTTCAACAGTAAACAAAAACTTTCCTCCAGTATAAGTCTGATTCCTAACCCCTTCTCTGTGCTATTGGTGTCTTACCATATAATACAAAGAAAAAGTATAGCTCTCACACATTTTTTAAAAAATTAAAAAAAATTGTTTTTAACGTTTACTTATTTTTGAGCGACACAGAGATACAGAGTATGAGCAGGGGAGGGGCAGAGAGAGAGGGAGACACAGCATCTGAAGCAGCTCCAGGCTCTGAGCTGTCAGCACAGAGCCCGACGCAGGGCTTGAACTCACAAACCAGGAGATCACGACCTGAGCTGAAGTCGGACGCTTAACCAACTGAGCCACCCAGGCGCCCTGCTCTCACATATCTCACATATCAGCACAGGTCTGTAGTATTATTTTATGCAGTTGTCCTTTAAATAAGAAAGGACAAGAAAATATATCTATGCCTTATTTTATATTTACCAGTGTGATTACTTTTACCTGTGTTCTTTATTTCTTTGTGTGGATTCAAGTTACTACCTACTGTCCTTTCAATTTATCTTGATGGACTCCCATTAGGATTTCTTATAGGGTAGGTCTCCTGGCAAGAAATGTTCTTAGTTTTGGTTGTTTGTCACTTCCATCATTTCATCCTGGTTTTGGAAGGGCAGATTTACTGCGTATAGAATTCCTGGTTGGCAGCCTTTTCCATTCAGCCCCTTCAACATCCCCTCCCACCGATTTCTAAACTCCACGGTTTCTGATGAGAAATGCACTGTTCATTTTATTGAGACGATGAGTCACTTTTCTCAGCTTTTAAGATTCTCTCTTGGTCTTCTGCTTTGACAGTTGAACCATCTATGACATAGCTGTGTCTAGATATGGATCTCTTGGAGTTTATCCTATTTGGAATTTGTTAAGCTTCTTGGATGTGCAGATTAATTTTTTTTTTCAAAAATCAAATTTGTGATCTTTTCAGCCATGATTAATCTTTAAATATTCCTCTACCCCATTCTCCCTCTTCTTTCCTTTTTGGACTGCCATTATACATATTTTGGTGTATTTGATGGGATCCCACAGACCTCTGAAGCTCTGTCCATTGATCCTCATTCTTTTCTTTTCTCTTGGCTACTCAAACTGGATGCTCTCAATTGGCCTCTGTGTTCCAGTTGGCTAATTCTTTCTTCTGTCCGCTCATATCTGCTGTTGAGTTCCTTACTGAATTTTTCATTCTAATTATTGCATTGCACTTTTCAAGTCCAGATTTTTCTATTTGGTTCTTTTTATAAGTGCCCTTTATTGATATCCCTATTTGGTAATACATCATCTCATACTGTCCTTTCATTCTTTGAACATATTTAAAATAGCTGATAAAAATCTTTGTCTAGTAAGTCCTATGTCTTGGTTCCCAAAGGGACTGGTTCTTGAGTATAGGCCAGGTATTCCTTTTTTTTTTTTTCCCCCAATGTCTTACTTTTTTTTTAAATTGAAAACTAGAAATTCTTCGTGATCTATGGTGGCAGCTCTGTCAATTAGACTCCTCTCATCCCTGGCAAGTTTTTCTGTTTTACTGTTTGCTAGTGATTTTCCTGGACTAGACCTAGAAAGTCTTTATTCTTTGTTGTACATAGCCACTGAAATCTCTGCTTGGTTAGTTTAGTGGTAACATTTTATTGGACAAGGAATTTCTTTTTTTAAAAAAAAATTTTTAATGTTTATTTATTTTTGAGAGAGAGAGAGAGAGACGGAGCATAGGCAGGGGAAGGGCAGAGAAAGAGGGAGACACAGAATCCCAAGCAGCTCCAGGCTCTGAGCCGTCAGCACAGAGCCCGACACGGGGCTCAAACCCATGAGCCGTGAGATCATGACCTGAGCCGAAGTCGGACGCACAACCAACTGAGCCACCCAGGCACCCCTGGACAAAGAGTTTACTAAATGGCTTGAATTAGTCTCCCAGGCTTTGCTGAGGGCCTGTATATGTGTTGGGCATACTTCCCATGCTGTGGCAGGCAGTTTATAATGTCTAGGCTTCACTTCTGCTTTTGCAGACCCTCAAACTCAGTCAGAGTTGAGAGAGGAGGGCCTTCTCAAGTATTTCTTGGGCATACACATAGTTTTGCATGCGTGCATGGCCTTCTACATTCCCGGGACTTCATCAGAGCTTTTCGTGGACAGCAGATACCCCAGTTTTTTCTCTGCAGTTGTTTGGTTAGCCTCTTTTATCCCCAGATGGTAGAACAGCCCCAGTGACTGTGATGTTAAAGAATTGCCACTGATTGTTTTTGACAAATGCCCTGGGGATATAACTAAGTGAGTTCTGGGTCAGGTCAGATAAAGACAAACCCTAAGAATGGAGCTTTCCAGCTGTCTGTCAAACAGGCCACATGGTGACAATTCTCTGGGAATGGGATTTTTAGGGAGCTCTAAACGCCCTTGACCCCTCCAGTGACTGCTAGGCTGTGAGGCTGTTGGTTTTCCTAGCTATTACAGTTGCCTTGGAAACCAAGGCCACCACAGAACTGGGGGAGGAGGACGGGATTAGGTTAAGTTAAAACATTGCAAAGCTCACTATTTTCACTGAGATTAAGCCATTAAAAAATATGTATGGCTATATATGTATATCCATACATATACATATGTATATCTCCCTGGGTTGTTGTCTTTCATTAATTTTCAAAGTCCTAAAAAAGTTGATTTTGACAGTTTTTATAGTGTCCCCATGGCTTTTATGGAGGAGTAGAATTTCAGAGGTCTTTTCTCTCCCATTCTGGAAGTGCTTCCATAGATATATAAAATTTGGGAACTTGTTTTTTCATAATTGCCTTTCTCTATAAATGCTGACACCTAGTTTATTCATGTTAACTTCTGTATAGTATTCTAATTTGTAAACAAACCACAGCTTATTAATCTACCCTCTTAGTAAAAGAGAGCTATTGCTTTCTAATTTTTGTTTGTATCACTAATGCAATAATAAACATCTTTGTACAGGTCTCTGTGCACACGTGTTTGAGTGTCTCTAGGGCGTCTATCTAGAAATGTATTTGCTGCAGCATAGGGCATGTGTATCTTTAGTTTTACTTGGTATTTCCAAATTTCTAATCCACCAGAAAATGCCAAGCCTCCGGGAGCAAATAAGAGTACTAATTTTTGTCACATTCTTGCCAACATTTGGAATCATCAGATTTTATTCAATTTTGATGACGGAATGGGCATGAAATGGTCATCTCATTGTTTCTTAATTTGTATTTGGAGGTGGCTATTAGCCTGGTAAGGTGTAGAGAAGCCAGTGGGAGCCAGTATTCTCAGTGAAAAATGTATCTTTTAGCTGTCCCCTCTGAGGCCAGACCCTAATGGGCAACTCTGCCCCTCTCCTCCCACAGCTGCAGATCTCTTCCCAGTTGAGCTTCAGATGAGACCACAGCCCTGCCAGATCTCTTGCTTGCAGCCTCGTGCGATCCTAAGTAGTGGGCCAAGAGAAGCCTTGTGTGGACTCCAATCCACGGGAACTATAGGATCATAAATATGCGTTGTTCAAAGCCTCTAAGCTTGTGGGAATGTTGCTCTGCAGCGATAGGTTAACTAATATAGGAGGGATGGATAGGTTGCCAACCTTTGGGATTCGGGGGGTCTCCTTTAGTGGGTCTGGGCTCTACCCCATGAGAGAACACAGGACCTAAGTCCCAGAGACCATCATCTGTTTACTTTTCTGTCTCTCTGATGTCATGCCCCTGCAGGTGGGGGCCATGTCTATACCCCCGGGGCCCTGCACAGAGTGTGGCACAGCATGGGTGATCCATCGTTACATGTCAGATCCTAAATCGATATGTGAGATCCAACGGCCTCGGATCTGGGGAAGCACAGTTACAAAACTCAACGAACCAGGCCTAAAGATCCTCAGGAACAAGTTCAGTGTCTGAAGCTGAAATAGCCCATTTGGTCTCTTTATGAGGAACAACAAGGGAGCCCCATGGGAAGCAGGAGCGTTACCCCAGCTGACTATAACCTTGAGTGTGCACTGGGTCCTGATGAAGGCTTGGGGAGGTACAGGGCAGTGGTGAATACAAGGGCTCTGGAGCCCATCGGATTTGGCCCAAAAGCTTGACTCAGCCCCTCCCTGGTTTCCTTTCATTGCTAAGCCTCCGTTTCTCATCTGTAAAATGGGGCTAATAGTCATCCTTCTCTTGCACAGCTATTGTGAGGATTAATGAACACATGTGAATCCTTAGCACATAGTAAATGCTCAGTTAACACTTCCAGTGAGACACACACTCGAACAGATCTCCTTCGTGGAAGTTGGTGAGTCCCAGGCAGCGAAAGACATGCAGACCAGAGCCCAACTTTCCTTTCCTGGTGCCACAGGAAGCTGGCTCCACCCGACGCATGCCAAGGAGAAGAGGAAACTTGGAGGGGTGCCGGGGCAGTAGCGGGGGAGGGACGATGCTAAGAAGCTGCTAGTTTCTCTTTCTCTTTCTTAGAGAACTGCTGTCCGGGCCCAGAGAGTTACAGGCGACAGGACCAGCCTGACATGCAAACACAGTCATAGCTGTACAATTGAGGTAACTAGAGGCACACACAGAATCCCCACCCCCCACCCCCAAATCACCCACAGGCCTATCACTGCACCTGAGATTTCCACCATCCAAACTGCTCCTAGAGGTCCCTGGGGAATTTACCCACACTCACCCAACGTCTGTTTAGTGCCCACTGCGTACAGATCATTGTGGGAGAAAGATCCACGCGCGTCTGTCTTGTGCTTTGCAAGGTACTTTAGTAGCTAATCTGGTCACTGCAACAATGGTATGAGGTAGGTATTTACGATTATCCCCATTTTGCAGAGGAGGAAACTGAGGCCCGGTGATTGAGGGGCTTACGTAAGTAGCAGAGCCAGAAAGCAAACCAGGGTTTGGCTCCAGGTGTTTTCTGGTTCATCCCAGCTGCTCTCCAGAAGTTTACAGAAAACAAATAGGTCAGCCCATCGAGAAAGTGGTCAACGGCTTCTCAAACTTAGTTCTCTGGGGCTCTGGGGGGGTCCCCAGGATGCTGGAGGGTGGAAGAGGGTGACGGGTGGTAGCCCTGAGCCTTGGATGCCCCACGCACCCTCCCCACACCCTCTTCCCTTTCTTCTGTCTCCAGAGGTACACAGTGCTCAATGTGCCAGGGCACCAGTAAAACCCACCAAGAGTTTCTGGAACATCTATCGTGCATCAAGCCCGGAATGGGGGTTGTGGCGGGGAGCCATTTCAGGGACTGTAAGAGGAGCCTACGAAACAACCCCCTTGTGAAAACTTGCAGAACAATGAAAAATGAGGGAACGGCTCAATCTAGCAACGGATGAGCTGTCCCACAGCCGCATCCGCTTCCCTAATTAATCGCTTCAACAGTGACTTGGGTGGTCAAGGGAGGGCACGGATCTGTTGAACTGAGTAGCCCAGCACCACCCATTATCAGCAACAGGGAGCCGGAGCCTGGGGTGATGAAACCCGGGCCGGGCAAGTTGGAACAGGGAGGAGCCACAGGGAAGACACTCCTTAGCGAGGTGTTTCGGACTGGCTAGGTGCAGAACTGCCTCTCTGAACAGCACCCAACTCTGCACCCCGCAGATGAGGGCTGACCCTCTGAAAAGCACTCCCTCACCCCTCCTGTACTTCCTCCTATCCCCCTTCCCTCTTGCCGGCCCACCAAACCCTGCTGGACAGGGACCGCAAGGCAGGCCATCCTGCAGACTGAGCTGAAATCCCGGCCTTACTGATCTGTTACTTAAATGTTTGGACAATAATGTCGCCCGTCCAGTGGGGCTTCCTGGATAGCGAGCCAGATAATGCGCACGCGGGGCCTGGTGCCATTGGTTCCTGGCACGTGACAAGTCCTCAATGAATGTTATTGGCTATCCTCTGCAGCCACATTCAATGCGGGCAGGCTGGGAACGAGGTCTTCTTGGCTTTTACTCACTCATTTATTTAACAGGTTTTTCACGGGCACCCACTCTGGGCCAGCCACTGCACAGGGAGCTGAGACCAGAGGTTGAAAAGTGGATTTTCCTCAAGCAGCTCCCGGTCTGGAGGGAGGCAGATAGCGGAAACAGTTTCAGTTCCTTGTAAGTATTGGGACGTCTGCTTGATAACAAGGGGGTAGCTGCTATTTACCGAGCACCTGCCATGTGCCAGTTATGACGCCCTTGTATTCCCATCTCATTTGATGCAGAGGAGAGCCTTCCTTTTACAGATGGAAAAGCTGAGGTCTGCAAGGCTCTGAAAGGTCACTGCCCAAAGTCACATGGCCAGCGGTGGCCCATCTGGGCTTCCAGTCCAGGGTGGATGACAGTTCACCAAAGGTCGCAGCAAATGTAAAGTTGCGGAGGTTTGCGAGATCACGGAGAAGTCAGAACGAACAAAACGTAAAATGCTTGGGACGCTGGGCCCCCGGCAGGTAACTCAGGCCTTGAAGCAGAGCCACCAGGATGGAGCAAGCAGGTGCCCCCCAAGTTTCAGCCTCACAACGGATCAGCTTTCAGCGATTTACATTCACGAGATGCGTTAATATATGTGAAGCACTTAGGATCAGGCTTTGACTTGAACGTGGGTCTGGGTTTAAGCCTGGTGCAAAGTCGGTGCTCTGACGTGTCAGCCGCTGCTTGGTATCCCAGCAGGCCTTGCTTCCGCACGGTTCCCAGATGCGCGCATCTCAGTGCCCATGCTTACACAGGAACACCAGCCCCCACCCCCCAACAACACGGCTCAGACGTCACCTAGCGCGGCGTTCGGAGTGTGCGTCCTCACGCAAAGCACAAACTTCGCTGTTAAGCCCTTCCGTCCCCAGATCGCTGTGTAAATAATAGATGCGTGTCACTTCCTTCCAAGTCTGCTCCTGATTGGTCACCGGGCCCCTGCTGCTCAGTGCACGCATGGACAGCTAGGCGTGTAGCTGCGTTGCCTCCTTGCCACCCGGGGACAGCCCATGTGACATTTTACACGAATAGGTCATAAAAAGAAGAACCTGGCCAGCAAAGATGAAAGTTCAGGGCAGCAAAGAAAAGATAGATAGATAGATAGATAGATAGATAGATAGATAGAAGAGGCTGGTAAGTCCAAAACCTGCAGGGTAGGCTGGCAGGTTGGAGAGCAGCTGATGCTGCAGCTTGGTCCAAAGGCCATCTGGTGGCTCAATTCCCTCTTCGTTGCAGGAGGTTAGTCATTTCCTATTGAGGCCTTCCACTGATTAGATGAGGCCCACCCACAATATGGAGAATCATCCGCTTTACTCAAAGCCCACCAATGTAAATGTTAATTGCATCTGAAAAATACCTTCACAGACATACCCAGAGTCATCTTTGACCAAATATCTGGGTACCGTGGCCTAGCTGAGTTGACATAAAATAACCATTCAAAAATTATAGGCTTGTGGAAGAAATAGATGACTCTGAGAATGTTGACGCTGCTTCAACTTAAGAGGTTCTAGAACTGCCACCGGAGGAAGACAGATTCACTGACATAAATGAGGGAAGCAGTTGTGACGAAAAGGATGAAGACATCCCAGAGAAAGTGAGGCCAGCGGGAACTCTCAGAATGTCACGACACTGGAAGGTACGAAGGATAAGATGTGGGAAGGTGATCCTATCTTGTGCCAAGGCTTTTAAAAGATGCTCCCTCCATAGTATTAGTTAAACAACCAGAAGAAGGAGGCGAGCACTGTTCAAACTATTCTGGACAATTTTTTATTTTTATTTTTTAATTGTTTTTTATTTATTTTTGAAGGAGAGAGAGAGAGAGAGACAGAGCATGAGCAGGGGAGGGGCAGAGAAAGAGGGAGACATAGAATCCGAAGCAGCTCCAGGCTCTAAGCTGTCAGCCCAGAGCCCGACGCGGGGCTCGAACTCACAAACTGTGAGATCATGACCTGAGCCGAAGTCAGATGCTTAACGACTGAGCCACCCAGGCGCCCCCTGGACAATTTTTATACAAAGAGATACAACACTCCAGCTCTCAGTGTTTCCGATGTTCTAAATTAAAGTATATTAAATACATGTTAGTGTTGCTATCTTTTCATGTCCTTAAACATTTATCACTGACAGTAAGAGAGTTTTCAATGTTTTGACAAAAAAATGCTAAAGGTCACACAATAATGTTATTTTATCCCATTGATTCGCAAGATCGTTTTGTGTCATTCCTGCTGGTGCAGTCATTCTTACTGTCTGCACGACCGTCTGACCGTCGAAGGTCTGTCTGCTTTCCTCCTAACATCACTAACATTACCATCATCGTCGTCACCATGGTCACTGCCACCAGGCAGGCTGGGCAAATGCCCGGGATGGCCGGCTGGACATCCAGCTCCTTCTGACACCCTTTTCTGAGTCAGGGATAGGGGGCCTCCTTGCAAAATGCCAGGCCAACGCCCTGCCCTGCACTGGCCAACACCATCCTCCCCCTCCAAGGGCTGTGGGACTCTCTGTAGCCCCAGAAAGTTCCCAAGGAGGGCAACTCGATTGACACACCAATAAAAATAACTCAGGGGTGATAAACAGCCTCACGTCTCCAGAATAAGCCACTCTTACGCAACGTGTCTTGATTTCACAAGCCCTACAGGACACTGGGAGGCGTCACTGAGGCCAGCTGAGACGTACGCCCTGGCTGACCCCACAGGGCGGGGGCCCCTCTGGCCATAACGTCTAGAGACCAACGACTTTGGCTGGGATTTGGGGTGGTTGGTTCATTCACAACAGAAGACACATTGAAAGAGCACAGCCAACTGACTGATGGAGTGATCGATTGATTGGTTGATTGGAATATGTGATACTTCTTTTCACGCTTTATTTTTGGCAGGGTGCATGAGAAACTGATGGTCATAGCAGAAGACTCGGATTACACACAGGCCAAAAGGAAAAAAAATCAAAAGCACCCAGAGTCCAACCACCAGGGAGCATCACTGTTGCCTTCACTCTTGCAGACTTTGCCAGAAGCTGTCGAGAGGACACGGTGTAGGGCTTCAGACTGTGGCCCACGGGCTTGCTTCACTTCTCTGCATGGTTTCCCCATCAGTAAACCAGGGATAACAAAAGCAGGGGGGCGCCCAGGGGCTCAGTCGGTGAAGCGTCTGACTCTTGATTTTGGATCAGGTCCTGATCTCACGGTTTGTGAGTTTGAGCCCCGCATCGGACTCTGTGCTGACAGCGCAGAGCCTGCTTGGGATTCTCTCTCTCTCTCTCTCTCTCTCTCTCGGCCCCTCTCCTGCTCTCTCTCTCTCTCTCTCAAAATAAAGAAATAAAACTTTAAAAATTTGTTACAAAAAATAACAGCAGCCACGTTGTAAGGTTGCCGTATGGAAAGAAGCCAAAACCAAGACCCTTGTGGTTAAGCCTTTGTGCGTATCCTTAATTGTTCCTTACGGATAAATTCTTGGGCGGACAACAATAGCATCAGAGAGGATGCACATTTTTTTTTTTAATTTTTTTTTTCAACGTTTATTTATTTTTGGGACAGAGAGAGACAGAGCATGAACGGGGGAGGGGCAGAGAGAGAGGGAGACACAGAATCGGAAACAGGCTCCAGGCTCTGAGCCATCAGCCCAGAGCCCGACGCGGGGCTCGAACTCACGGACCGCGAGATCGTGACCTGGCTGAAGTCGGACACCTAACTGACTGCGCCACCCAGGCGCCCCGAGAGGATGCACATTTTGATGGTTTTGTTCATCTCTTTCCAAGGCAGCGACCTGATTGAAATGGGCCACTTGGGACTTGACTAATGGTTAAGCCTCTGACCGGGGCCACACAACAGCTGTCACAACTCGAATGTCAGCTCCATGAAGGCAAGGAGAGTGTCTGCCCTGTTCGCTGCTGTATCCCCACTGCCTCCTGCAAAAACCAAATCAACTCAGAAGAACCAGCTGGGACCAACGGAAGCCCTAAGGTCTCTCTACAGTTCTGCTAAGCACTTTATATAGAGGCTAACCTGGATTCTTTCACCATGCAGGCTTTGTTAAATTCTGTAATGAATAAAATATCAGCCAACGCACTTCAAAGAGAAAAGGAGGGTGCGAGAAACTCCCCAGAAGGAGAAAGCTAGAACAAAGCAAGGCGGCTATGAGAGGCGTAAATAAATAAATGCATCATTTGTATTGTCATTTGATTGACACGTCTTGAATCATTTATGGCGAGCTCCACCTCTTTCTAATAATATGGAAATCGGAAACATGTTGCTTTCAGTCACGATTATGAGTGAGTCTCAGAGAATGTTCACAGGTGAGGGAGACGGATGTCGGCGTCAGCACAGCCACGAAGGTGCTCCGTGCTTGACGGGTTTCCGCGTGCAGCCACTGTGGGCTTCCCGAGGTGACACGTGGTCAGAGAGGGGGGTGTTGCTTGACCTTGTAAAAATGATCACCCGGTCGTCAAATGCGTATCGAGCGCCCACCGTGCACCAGGCACTGTGCTGAAGGCCGGGGCTGTATGGCACTGGCCACTTGCTTCGCTGAGACCAAACACTGTGCGGGGCCCTAGGGGCCACTTGGCACCATGGGGGATGCGTGCCAGCAGAAACTCAACAGATGCGCAGAAACAGGAGAGCGAGACAGGTGCAGAAACAGGCAGCCACCTCCCCCACCTCGGCAGGGCTTACTCTCTCTCTCTCTTTCAGTGTTTATTTAGTTTGAGAGAGAGAGAGAGAGAGAGAGAGAGCATGAGCAGGGGAAGGGCAGAGAGCGGGGCGGGGGGAAGACAGAATCCCAAGCAGGCTCCACGCTGGCAGCTCACAGCCCGCTGCGGGGCTTGAACTCACAAGCCGTGAGATCGTGACCTGAGCCGAGATTAAAAGAGCCAGATGCTTAGCCAACAGAGCCACTCAGGTGCCCCTGGGCTTACTCTTTTAAAATAATGCTTCCTGCGCCTCAACTGCTCCCATTCTCCCAGATGCCTTAGAGGTCGTAGGCTGAGGAGCCTTCTGGATGCTGCAGACCGACCCAGCTTTGGCTCCTGGCTCTGCAGCTTACTGGAGGAATCGACTCATCTTTCCTAGCCTCCTTTTTCTCATCTGAAAGAGGGGAGTACTGCCAGATAAAATAGAAGTCGCTTTGTTAACATAAGTATATCCCAACTACGGAATGGGATATACTTACACTGAAAATCGTATTCATTGTTCCTCTGAAATTCCAGTTGAACTTGACGGCTGTTGTTTTGTTTTTCACTAAAACCAGCAGCCCTAGAAGGGGAGATTGTGATGGCTTCTGATGGATGCCTCTCAAGAGCGTGGCGTGGAGCGAAAAAGGCAACAGAACGGGATTTATTGCTCAATAACATTTATGTAAATCAAATGCCCACAAAATGGTATAGATTTTCACTTATAGGTAAATAAACACATGGGGAGTGCTGGCCTCTGGCAGGTGGCCAGATGTACTGAAAGGACATGCAGTAAATAAGCGGGTGCTGAGGTGGAGGGTGGCAGCTGAAGAGGAGAATGGGGGTGGAGGAGGAATAATAACCTGCCAAATGGGGGGTGCTGGGGTAGCATGGTCCGTTAAGCATCTGAGTCTTGACTTCGGCTCAGATCATGATCTCAGTTTGTGAGATCGAGCCCCATGTTGGGCTCCGTGCCGACAGCGCAGAGCCTGCTTGGGATTCTCTCTCTCCCTCTCTCTCTCTGCCCCTCCCCCTGCTCTCACTCTCTCTTTCTCTCAAAATAAATAAATAAACTTTATTTTTTTTATAGGTAAAGAAAGCCCATTTAATTTTTTTATTAACGTTTATTTTTTTATTTATTTTTTTAAAATTTTTTTCCAACATTTTTTATTTATTTTTGGGACAGAGAGAGACAGAGCATGAACGGGGGAGGGGCAGAGAGAGAGGGAGACACAGAATCGGAAACAGGCTCCAGGCTCTGAGCCATGAGCCCAGAGCCCGACGCGGGGCTCGAACCCACAAACCGCGAGATTGTGACCTGGCTGAAGTCGGATGCTTAATCGACTGCGCCACCCAGGCGCCCCAATTATTAACGTTTATTTTTAAGAGAGACAGAGACAGAGCACGAGTGGAGGAGGGGCAGAGACAGAGGGAGACACAGACTCCGAAGCAGGCTCCAGGCTCCGAGCTGTCAGCACAGAGCCCGACACGGGGCTCGAGCCCACAAACCGTGAGATCATGACCTGAACCGAAGGTCAGATGCTTAACCGACTGAGGCACCCAGGCGCCCCATCAATAAACTTTAAAATAAAATAAAGTAGGGGCGCCTGGGTGGCTCAGTCGGTTAAGCCTCCGACTTCAGCTCGGGTCATGATCTCACGGTCCGTGAGTTCAAGCCCCGCGTCGGGCTCTGTGCTGATGCCTCGGAGCCTGGAGCCTGCTTCCGATTCTGTGACTCTTTGCCTCTCTGCCCCTCCGCCTCTCACGCTCTGTCTCTCTCTCAAAAATAAATAAACATTAAAAAAACATTTAAATAATAATAAAATAAAAAACAGGAAGGATCTTGTACATCAGAGATGAGAGTATGCACCAAAGGTGTGCACTCAACCATGGCACTGTGACTGAACACAGTGAGTGAAACGCCCAGATGTCAGGAGGAATTAGCTTTGGGTCTTAAGCTGCCCACTCGTTGGCCACGTGACTTCAGGCGAGCAACGTCTCTGGAATGTTTTCCAGCACCACCAACCACAGTTCTGATTCTTTGTACATCAGCTGGGCGTCCGCCATTCAACTCAACTCTGACACTTGCCACCCAGAGCTCACACAGACCCTCAGGTTAAGGGGGCTCAGTCCCACAAGACTGCCCCCACTTCGGTCCCCAACCCAAGCCCAGGCTGTTACTGTGCTTCTGACCGACCAGGTATAAATCAGGGGTTCTCATGACCGACCCCCCCCCCCCTTGGGTTTGACCGTTTGCTAGAACGGCTCCCCAAACTCAGGGAAACATCTACTTATTATAAAGGATATATAGGTTTCTTATCAAGGACACAGGTGAACAGCCAGATGAAGAGGCACGTGAGGGGAGGTCAGGAAGGGCTCCAAGTGCAGGAGCTTCTGTCCCCACAAAGCTGGGGTGCACCACCCTCCTGGCACAAGGATGTGCTCACCATCCCGGAAGTTCATCGAATCTCCCTGCTCAAGAGAAATTTAACCTCCACTTCCCCCTCTTCCCAGAGGTCTGGTGGATGGGATGGGAAGGTCCATCCCTCTAATCACGTGGTCTTTCCGGTGACCAGCCCCATCCTGAGGCTATGTAGGGGCCCCACCCTAAGTCATCCTCATTAGAATAAACTCAGGTGTGGCTGAAAGGGGTTTACTGCTGACAGCAAAAGATACTCCTCTAGGCTCATCATCACTCTGGAGGCTCTCAGGAACTGGGGACAGAACCGAAATTTTTGTAAAAATTTTTTTAAGTTTGTTTATTTTGAGAGAGGGGGCACAGAGAGTGGGGGGAGGGGCAGAGAAGGAGAGACAGAATCCCAAGCAGGCTCCACGCCATCAGCCCAGAGCCCCATGTGGGACTCAAACGCAAACCCCACGTGACCTGAGCCAAAATCTGGAGTCAAGACGCTTAACCGACTGCACCACCCGGGAACGCCAATAACCCAAATATTATAATAAAAGACACTCTTATGACTCTTATCACCTAGGACGTTACAAAGGCTTTAGGAGCTTCGTGCCAGGAACAGGGCATGGGACAAAGGCCAAAATGTATTTCGTATTCCATCCCAAGTTGCTTTTGCTGTCTCAGGGTTCTCTTCTGGGATGATATCGAGCCATCTCCTAGTGAGGGCTGTGGTAGTGTTAGATATAATGCCAGGACAGGGTTGTGCACATTGTCTGATACTCATCATAAAGATATTAGCAGCGGTAATTAATTATTCATATTAACCCAGAGGGAGACGGTCACACACACACCATTGAGGTAGGCGTGTGGGCCTTTTGCACCTTGTCGGTCAGTCCTTGGCTAGGGGCTGCTCCGGGAGTGAGGACAGACCAGGCGAGGCAGCTCCCACTTGGTCGAGACACAGCGGAGGGCCCTGCACTGGTCCCGTAAAGGGGTCCTGCCAGGGCACCAACAGCATCCTTGAACTTCACATCCGGTGGACTCCCAGGCCCAGCAAAACGGCAGGTCCAGAAATCAAGTTCGCAAGCTAAGACTCCTAGATTTTCTGCTGAAAAGACCCTTGTCGGTGAGGTCTGGAGAGGTTCAGTCACTGGCCCCAGCTTTGGGGGTCACAAACTCCATGGCCGCGGGGACCAGCCAGCAGAAACCGATGCCATCGGAGAAGACGATAAGGCCTGGTGGGGACTGTGGCAAACAGGAGAGAAGGAGCCCCTCTAACAAGACAGCAGCAGCCTGTTTCTCACAGCCGTGAGGGGAACAAGGACCCGGAGCTGCAGTCAGGGCCTCCGAGATCCTCCAGAGAAGCTGGAAATGCGTGTGTTTCGGTGTGTGTGTGTTTCATGGAAAATCTCTCAGTTTTGAAACATTGGCAACCGAATGGAGGTTCTTAAGAACAACGTATGAGCCAAGGAAAATATGTCAATAGGCTAGACAGGGCCCTGGAGTCAGCAGCGTGCAATCTCTGGCCTCCGGCCCCACAGCACATCCCGACAGCCAGGGCTCCTGGGCCAAGGTGCTTTCTGTCAGGCCAGTAGAAGGACAAGAGGAGGGACGTGACAAGGGCGGAGGGGAAGAGGAGGGCCCCAGAGGAAGGGAACGGGAGTAGAAAACTGGGGAGAACCGCCAGGGCTTTGTACCCAGAGGCTCCAGTGTGATGTGGAAAGAGAAACCCCATGGCTCGCTGTTAGTTTGTTTGAATTGAGGTGAAATGAGTGTAATATAAAATTAACGACTTTAAAACGTACAGTTGAGCGGCATTTCGTACACCCCCAATGTTGTACAACCCCTTACCGCTACCCAGTTCCCAAACCTTCTCCTCGCCCCCAGAGGAAACTCTGTCCCATGAAGCAGTCATTCCCCGACCCCCCCCCCCCCCAGCCTCTGGCAACCGTGACCCTTTCTATCTCTGTGGATTTTCCCGTTCTGGATAGTTCACACAAACGGGATCGTACGCCATGTGACCTCTGTGTCGGCACGATCCCTTCAAGATTTACTCACGTTGCGCTGGGTGTCGGGGCTCTGCCCCTGTTCTCGGCTGCATGATAGTCCGTTGCTTGGATGCGTCACGTTTTGCTAATTCACCCGTTGACGGATATTTGGGCGTTTCCGCCTCGTGGCCACGGTGAATAGGTCCCAAGGCTCACTTTTCGAGGGGAGGTAACCCCACTCCGGAGTTAAGGGACACAGCACAGACCGACCCTGTGTGCATTCTGTGCAGCAGGCACAGTGCTGTGGTCCCATGCTCACACCTTGACTTCTTTCAAAATCTGAAGACCGAGGACTTTCAGGGTCAAAGGAAAGGTTTTGATGTGGCCTGGGTTACACTTGTCTGTAGCCACAAATGATCACGTTGGAGGAAGTGGTCCACGAACGCCAAAGTGCCTAGGGACACACAAGTGGCCCTGGAGGGACATAGGAGAATCAAGGACTCTGCCCCACTCACTAGCCTTGTGAACGTACACGCGGAGCCGACTTCTGTGCTCCATTCGGCGTCGCCTCCCCTGCTACCAGAACAGGGCCTGGCACGTAACAGCCACTCAATAAATATGTTTTGAAAGAACTGATCCGACAGAGATGAGTCCCTGGGCCTCTCTGCGCCTTGACTTCATCATCCAAGGCCTGGGAAGGATACTCTTCATCTCTCAGGGTGGTATGGAGGGCAAGACGCCTTTGCCTGGTGCCAGGGACTAGGAAGGCCTTCCAGAATTCACTTCCTTCCCTTTGTCTTCCAGCAGGATGAAGTTGACAGGCCCCTTACAAGAAGCAAATTTCCATCGAACCCGGGGTGCATTTGCTCCGTGTATGTGTCAGACACGAGATATTCTGACATCTGGACGGAGGATCCCAGGGCCTGGAGAGAGGGGTTGATGGGCAGGCAAAGCCATGAAGAAAATGACAAGGAAATGGGTGCTACCAGGGAAGGGTACACACGGGGGAGTGTGAGCACCGTGGCGCACATGCGTCCTGAGGTTGCATGAGCGCCCCTGCGTGGATGTGTGTGTGCGTACGCGAGTGTCTGGAAATCTGTTTTGTGCGTGCGTGTGAGAACTGTGTGCGCACACACACGCATGAGCATGTTGGGCGCACGTGTGCACATGTGTGTGCGTGCACACGTGAGCATGCACACGATGGGGAGAGGTGGTGGAAGGGAAGGGGGGGGGAGGAGGAGGGAGAGAAAAGCGGCCAGATGATCCCAGATTCGGGATTCTGCTTTGACTGGAGCCACATTCCAGAAGGATGCTAGGGGCGGGCAGCGGGTGGGGTCTGAAAGGGGAAGTGGCCACGGCTGGGTTTTGTCTTGATGAGAGGAAATTCTTTGCCCGAGGCAACAGTCCCCCCTGGGGTGTGCCCTCCTCTGTGGGTGACTGGGAACTCCAGAGAGCCCAGCGACCCTCTTCAGACCCAATTTGCATTAGAAATCAATGTGGGTTTCTTTCTTTCTTCTCCCGAGGCTCTGAGATGCCAAGATCCTCAGGCGAGTAATAATGATGCTTTTCAGACCACGGCTTCAAACTGCTTCGCTATGATTAGTCTCCTTTTAAACAGAGGAAAACTGGGGTGACTTGAGGGAACTCCACTGACGAGTCAAAGGGAGGCTGGAGCCTCCCTGCCTCGGTGACCCCAGGGGTCAAAGAGAGCTGGGCCTCACGCTGGGTCCCACTTACCTGGAAGCCACGGCACAAGGAGGCCCTGCTGGGCTCTGGACAGAAGTAAATTGAGTCTCCTGTTGACGTCTCGAGGGCAAACCCTGCAGGCTGAGGAGGTAGGTTACCCGTGAGAACATTCCGGAAGACCTTCTGTGGTCGGCTCTGTCTGAAGGTAGCAGAGTGTCACGGAGTTAAGAGGCAGCCTATCGCTCAGAATGGGGTCTCGGGCCTGTGCGAGTGAACTTAGTTTCCTTGCCTGTGAAATGGGGACGGTGTCCATCTGCGGAGGGAGATTACTTGAGGCCTAAACAGATGTGGGAAAGTTCAGCGCAGTGCACGGCCCAGACCGTGTTCATCGTCAGAGTTATCAAATCATGGTCATCATCATCATCTCCCCCAAGAACAGACTCTTTCCCTGGCAATGGAGATCCTGAGACTCTGAAAGCTCAGAGATTTGAGGGGGCCAGGAAAAGTCACCCCACCCTCCTGGGCCCCCCAGCGCAGTGTTGTTGAGGGGTGCGGTCAACTTCGCAGGAACAAGATTTCCCGGTAGGAGGTCACTGTCCGCTGGCTTCTTGAGGAACCTCAGTCATGTGGGCTGAAGAGGTTCTAGAGGAACCCAGTATAAAGAGGTTTGACTTCAGGATGGGCTGTTTTTGCACTTACTCTCTTAAAAGAACTAGACTAAGGCTGTGTGTTCACAGTCCCCAAAGAGATGATTTGGCGTGGGGGGAGTAGGTCCTGGAAAGGCACTGGGTACGGAGGGAACCCCAGAGTTCTGCAGACTGGGGTTCAAATGCCACCTCTGATGTGTCTCAGCTGTGTGAGCCTGAGCGAATGATGCTGCCGTTCCGAGCCTCAGTCGCCTCGTCTGTAGTCGTACACTCTCACGGGGTGACAAATATCAGACCACGGGCACCAAGTAGGAAGTCCAAAATGGCGGCTCTGTTGGTGGAAACCATTCAGTCAGTGAATGGACTGGTTTGACACAATCGAAACGATTCTCTACAGTGAATCCGGGGTTTGTTCAGTCCACGAACACAAAGAACCTGTTCTGTGCCAGCTCCTGGGAACTCACTGGGAAAAGGGAACAGGGCCACCGTCCAGTGAGAGCAGGGTGCAGCTGAACAGTGATAGCGCGATCTGATCCTCATGCCTCTCCTGAGAGACACTCGCTCAAACAGGGTGACACGCTCCTTCTCAGAGGCTTCCCTGGCAGGCCGGCCTCCTGGGAGGGCGGACCCAACCACAGAGTCTTGAGGGAACTGCCGTGGCCGTCCCTGGAGACACAGGGCAACGGCAGAGGCGTCTCCAATCCCAAACAGAAAAACAGAAAAGGAAAAACGTCTCTGAGCTGTCGGCCGCGAGGGTGTCTCTGGACACGGAACTGCGTTTCGGAATACCGAAGGGCGGCCTTGCTCCCCAGAAGCCCAGGGGCCTCATGGGGTGGCCTGGTCTCTCTTAGGCAAAACTGCCCCAGCATCACACAACGTGGACACAAGGGCCACTGAGCCACCAGCTAGAAAGAAACTGTCGGTGTCATTCACTGACAGGAAGGAGCCTTTTTTCCCGCCCTCTGTACACACGGTACCTTTGCAGAGGCCTGAAGGGCGAGCTGGGGACAGATTCCTGAGGAAAAGAAGTGGGAGGGGAAGGGACTGGTCACTTTGGCCTCTGGTTTCTCTCTCGTCAGGGGCCAGGGAGCAGCCTGGCCCTAGAGCTCCCTAGGTTTGGTCGTGGCAGAGAGATGACTGCGGGTGGAGTTGGGACAACGCAGGACAGGGCATGCGGTGTGAGCAACCTCCCCGGCCTCTCCCAGGGCCCCCGGCACGAAACTCCGTCTTGCCAAAGTACCTGTGTTAGTCTCCTAGGACCGCTGTCACAAAAATACCACAAACCGGGTGTTTTGTTTTAAATTAATTTTGAAGTTTACTTATTTTGAGAGACAGAGCCAGCAGAGAGGGGCAGAGAGGGAGAGAGAGAGAATCCCAAACAGGATCCACACCGTCAGCGCGGAGGCCGACGCGGGGCTTGAACGCACAAACTGCGAGACCGTGACCTGAGTCAAAACTAAGAGTAGGTGGCTTAACGGACAGGGCCACCCAGGCGCCCCCAAACTGGACGTTTGAAAACAACAGAAATGTGTTGTCTCACAGCCGTGGAAGCCAGGAGTCTGAAATCAAGACATCAGCAGGGCCATGATTCCCCCAAAGTCTCGAGAGGACGATCCTTCCTCTTCTAGCTTCTGGTGGCCGGCAGTGGCTGGCCTTCTGGGGATTACGGCTGCAACTCTCCAACCCGTGTCATCATTGTCCCTTCCACGAATCCCCGTGTGTGTCTGGTTTCTGGGTCCAAACTGCCCTCTTCACGGAAGCGCACCAGATCGGATGAGGACCCGTCCTACACCAGTATGAGCCCCTCTTAAGTAGTTACATCTGCAAAGACTCTATTTCCAGATAAGGTCACATTCATAGGTTCGGCATGGACATGAATTTGTGTGTATGCGGGGGGTCCCTACTGAACTCGGTCCAACAACCAAGCGTTAGAGTCATAAAGTCCTGGGATCAAATCCTGGCTTTGTCACTGATGGGTTATGGACGTTGGGTCTGCTTCTTTTTTTCTTTTTTTTGGAAGTTTTTTTTAATACTTATTTTTGAGAGAGAGAGTGTGTGTGTGTGTGTGATTGGGGAGGGGTGGAGACAGAGGGAGAGGGAGAGAGAATCCCAAACAGCCTCCACGCTATCAGCACAGAGCCCGAGGCGGGGCTCAATCTCACAAGCCATGAGATCACGACCTGAGCCAAAATCAAGAGTGGGACGCTTAACCAACTGAGCCACTGAGGCACCGCTTGGGGCTGCTTCTTAACCTCTCCAGGCCTCTGATTCCTCATCGGAAGAATGAGGGCATCATGCATGCCCGACAGGGCTGCTGTCAGGATTTGAGCGCGTGTACACAGAATAGATAGGAGGTCTCACGAAACAGAAGTCTTTGTGTTTCTTACTGTGGGAATCCGTCTTGGATCTGTCCACCCCCTGCAGCTGCTGTAAAGCTCTGGTTCCAGGTGTTTCCAACCCGACACACATCAGTGCCCCCTACACCTCCCGGGGGCCCTGGAGCATGAGCATGGATGCACGTGAAACCTCCTGTCCCTGTTGCTGTTGAGTTCCCTGGTGCACCTGCTTGTTTTCCGGGCAGAGGCCAGGAAATGGCATTCCCCACAAGCGAAAGCGTATGTCCAGGGGAAGACAAGGGGGCAGAAAGGTGTGATCCCAGCAGGGGAACATCCACAGGGCTCTTTCCATTGTTCCCAAGGTCCAGGCTTCCAGGTCGAGCGGGCAGGAGTGAGGCTGTCTTCAGACAGGAGGCCTCGCTCCCAGACCATGGTATCTGGCTGCAGCCGCACCTAAACAGCTGTGTAGACATTATAAATCTCTCTCCTGGAGATGAGGCGCAGAGGCTCTCGACGTGTCCTGCTAATGGCAAATCTGTCAGCGCCCACAGCACAAGCTTTGGACGCTGGAAGCATCAAGGTGAGACTGTCTGCCTCCCTCAAGCCTGTTAATTGTACCTGCAATGTATTGCCCTCCAAATGTGGAAGGCTGTCTCTTTCTACACTGACAGCATGAAGGGGGTTTTAACTGCAAAGGAGGCTGTGCTCCAACTCCAATCTAAGTGCCCCTGAACCCGAGCTCTGACCTGCCAACTCTCTGCCTGGAGGAATCCCCCTTGGGCAAGACACGGGGTGATTTGGATGAGTTTAGGCCAGACGGTGTCCCCTCGGGGACTGAGGAGGTCTGCATGGCTTTTGTTTGGGAGCCTGTTTGCTTTTGGGTGGAGTTTTGTCTTTAAATCTTCGCTTTTCAAGGGGGGAAAAAAGGGGGTCATTTGCTTTATTTTGAATGTGAAATCAGAAGTTCGGGTCCCGAATTTATCACCCCATAGATGTATGACTTTGAACAATCCTTTCATCTTTTTTAGATTCCTCACTGTAGAAAGATGATTATCAAATCTTTCTTCCCAGCTAGAGACGGGGATGGAATGAGATATTCAATGGCCATCCATCAGAGTCTTAGTTGGAAACAACCTGTGGATTGCTGATAAATCAACTCTCCAGAAACAGAGAACTCTGGTTTATTGCACAGGCCAATTTCCGTGGTGTAAATACGCCCGTGGTGGCTGATTTTAAAGCACCCACATGACATCACAAGAATGAGGATCCGGAAAGGGCGGTGAACAACCGGTACTCCTGGGCTGACGTGAGCTGGCTTCAGCACGTCCCCGAAGACAACAGCCACTGTTTGATTTTATCAGCAAACAAATGCACCCAAAAGATAGGGTGGAGCTTGCGGAATTTCCAGTTGGCAACTCTGACTTGGGAGTCTGTGTAGCCAGGAGTTATGCCCCGAAATCACCCCAGAAACAATTCGATAGTGAAGACGCTGCCGCTGTCCCCTCTGGCACAGATACAGTAATAGGCTCTGTCGTCACCAACAATTCTGGACACCGGCCAACGCCACTAAAGCTAGAGACACTGGCATCCCTGCAAGCCACCTGGCAGCCGCCCCCACCCTCGCCAGCACCAAGAAGGCAAGTGAGGGTGTAGGTCTGGTTCCCTCCAACCAATAGCTTCCCACTTCATCTAGGAAGTTGCATGTGATTGGTAGAGCAGAGTCACATGTCTGTGCCCCAGCCGCGAGGGAGAAAGGGCGTAGGTATTTGTTCCCTGTAGCGGCGATAACAAATTACCAGCAACCTGGTGGTTTAAAACGAGGGAAATTGACTTGTAGTTCGGGGGGCCTGAAGTTCAAAATCGAAGTGGCGGCAGGGCTGCCCTTCCTCTGAAGGTTCTAGGAAGGAAGGGATTCTTCTTACAGCCACTCCAATCTCTCTGTCTTCACTCGGCCTTCCCTTCTCTTCCTCTGTGTCTCTCCTATGTGTGTCTCTTATAGAAACACTGATTGGATTTAGGGCCCATCTGGATCATCCAGGGAGAGCTCACCTTGAGATCCTTAACTTAATCACACCAGCAAAGATTCTTTTACCGAGGAAGGTCACGTTCACAGGTTCCGGGGTTTAGGACATGGGCATATCTTTCGGGGGCCACCGTTCAGCCCAGCTGTCTGTACCTCCGGCCTCTATAGCCAGCAGTGAGCTTTGCTTCACTGGAGGGCAAGTTCCTCAATTACAAGGAGGAGGTTCGGAGGCTGGGAAGTCAGAAAAACGTCCCGCCTCTTCTAGAACCGGGGTCGCAAATGTTTTTGGTAAATGGTCAGAGAGCAAATATTTTTTGCTTTGGAGTCATATGGTCACAGCTCCTCATCTCTGCTGTTAGAGCATAGACAGAGCTGTAGACATTTTGCAAACAAATGGGGGTGGCTGTGTTCCAATAAAACTTTATTTACAAAACAGGCATCTGTCCAGATTTGTCCCGAGGGCTGTAGATTGCTGACCCTTGTTCTAGAACACGACGAAACCCAGCATGATAAGGGGCGAACGGCACCCCGTTAGGGGCGAATGACAGGTAACCCAGATGTCTATTCCTAGGGTAGTAAAACATCACAAGAAGCTGTATCTGAAGTGGGGGTGGGGGTGGGGGAGGGAGGGAACAGGCAATGTGGTACTTGTAGTAAAAAACACATCAGTTTTGAATGCTGACAGATCTGGGTCCAAGACTCAGCCCCTCAGTGAGCCAATAAGGCACCAGGGCCAGCCCCCTCACCTCTCGGAGCCTCAACTTTTTCATCCGTACAATGGGGAGAGTTAGATCCATCCCGCGATTGTGAGGATTAAATGAGATAACATTTCTAAAAACATGGCACCTAGTGAACGCCCGGTAAACCAACGCTCAATCGAATTTTTGAAAATCAACACACCCGAACATACATAATGAAGTAAGTGTGATCCTTCAAAGGAGGCCTCTGGGAGGCCAGCCAGGCTGCTGGGCACGACACGTTTTGGGCACCAGCTGCTGCTTAGCCTTTGACGCCTTGGCAGTTTCCTCAGACTGTCCTCCGTGGCGGCAGGTCTTCCTTCTTAGAGACTGGACTTGATTTCTGGACAGAGCCCAAAGCTAAATGGAGCCAGGTCTGATGAACAAGGTAGAAGATGAAGCTGGCTGGGATCGCTTTGGGTGATAAAGACCCATGATTGCAAAATAATGAGCAGGGGTTACTTGTGTGGCTTGGAACCTGGCTCTGAAGGAAATCCCCAGAGAGGACTTCCGATAGTGCTCTGAGCACCGGTGGCCTGGTGGGAATAAGTGAAGGGCCGATTATGGTAGGGGAAACACCTTTTTGGAAGGGCAAGACCTGGGGTGTTTGTGGTCTTTTTATGTTATAGTCATACCTTACAGGATTTGTTTCTTCATTCATTCATTCATCCCTAGCTCCAAGCTTGTAGTCGGAAACAGATACAATTCCAACAAAGAAGCATCTAGGGGCACCTGAGTGGCTTCAGTCGATTAAGCGTTAGACTCTTGGTTTTGGCTCAGGTCATGATCTCACAGTTCATGAGATCGAGCCCTACTGTGGGCTCTGTGCTGACAGTGTGGAGCCTGCTCGGGATTCTCTCTTTCCCTCTCTTTCTGCACACCCCCCTCAAAATAAATATATAAACATTAAAAAAAAAAAAAGAAGAAGAAACATCTGTGCTATGGTGGACTAGGCAAATGGTGCCTCAAGCACTGTGCAGTGTGCAACCTGTACAATGGTATGTGTCAGCCTTACTTTATGGGAGAAAAAAAAATAAGGATATGAGTTACATTCATAGGGCCAGGGAGGCATGTGAGCTGGATCATTAGGGAGTGAAGGAATTTTCAAGGCACAGGGGGTGGGGGAAGGGAACATCAGACTCAGGCACAGAGTGTACCAAAGCACGGAAAGGAGTATGTGCAGTGAGGAAGTATGGCCAGTGGCTACCAAGACATCTGGCGGATTTGGGGAGGAGGCAGGCAGGCTGGGGGCAGCGAGGCTGAGGGGACTGAGTCAAGATCTCCCGGGGGGGGGGGGGGGCCCGCGGGGGGAGTCGGAGAGGTCCACGAATGTCAGACATTCCATTCCTCTGAGTTGGCCTCCCAGCCTCTGCCCGAGGGAGAGATTCGAGAAAGAACACCGGCCTCAGCGCGGCACACGTCTGGATCCCAGCTCTGTGGCCTGTAAGCTGTGTGTCGTCCCTCCAGTCGCTTAACCTCTCTGAGCAGGAGTTTCCTAACTGCAAAATGGAGGCCCCAGTAATGTCTACTGCTGGGGGGGGGGGGCGGCGGCGGCGTGGGGGGGATTTGGCAAGATACAGAGTCAGAGACCTAGTAGGTCTGGTCTCTGTCAACCTCCCATGAGGATGACAACCATGAAACCAACCATGAGGATGACAGCACCAGTCCCGGGTAGGGAGAGTAAGCAGGTGATTATTCTCACTTCCCAAAG
This sequence comes from Herpailurus yagouaroundi, assembly GCF_014898765.1. Lineage (NCBI taxonomy): Eukaryota > Metazoa > Chordata > Mammalia > Carnivora > Felidae > Herpailurus > Herpailurus yagouaroundi. Next base: position 7,315,732 of record NW_024412422.1, on the reverse strand, counting down.
TCCCTGGAAAGTTGGCCTCGGTCTCCACATTGCCCTCCTTAGCATTAGCATCAGAGAGCACTTTCCCTGCGTTTAGCACCGCCCTGCTTCCTCAGAGGTCTTTTAAAATGCAAATCTGCCCCCTTGGTCCCCGAGCCTCAGGTAAACCGGTCAATGACTTTTATCAGCATATTCCATTTACCCTGGAGCGGAAGGGTGGGGCGCAGAGAAGTGCGGAAGGGAGGAGGTGGGGGCTCACTTACGTCCCCCCTGGAGACACAGAGGAGAAGCTCCTGGGACTGAAATCAGAAGGATGAAAGTTAAGATCCCCAAGGGCGTACCAAATTCCCCAGTGCGCGGGGGTGTGGCGTGGGGTCCAGCGGACGTCCCTCGTTTTCACTGGGTCTGTTCTGTGTGCAGGGCTGGGAGTGGAAGCAAGACTGGGACTCAGGCCCTGCCCTCGGGGAACAAACAGTCTGGCTGGAACACCCACCGTAAACAGATAAGTAAGGCACCGAGGGCAAGGTGATGTCGTCATCGTTGTGTCCTGATGGCCACCTGTTACTGAGCATTTACCCTGAGACAGGTCACATGCTGAGAACCTTGTTACCTGTTATTTCTAACTGGGGGTGGCTGTTAGTGACCACTTTTTTGCAGGTGAGCAAACTGAGGCTCAGATCGACCACAACGTGCATTGCTCAGGGTCAGAAAGCCGGAAAGTGGTAGGGACTCCGACACCCAAGTTCTCGGCCAGAACTGGAAGATCAGCCCACGTGTCTGAGCTCCAGAGAGGGGCTCCCTTTCTGCGTTTGGGTCTCACGTGGGAGAGAGACACGACGAAAAAAAGAGAGAACTGCAAATTTGAAGTAGCTCAGTATAAAAAGATGTACGAAACAAAGCCTCCTTTTAGGTGCGAAATGTGGAAGAATGCAAATCTCTCCGGTTTTAAAAAGGACATCTGTAACTGTATCATTTCAGAACCAAGTGGGGCCCGAGTGAAATTTAAATGGTGGTAAACAATTGCCCTGCGTTCGTGACATTTTAATGGATAAAGAGACACTGCTCCCCATCCCCTTTCAGGTGTTTGCTTGGATTGTTTGAGTTTTAAGTGATGTAAAGATCCTCAAGAATAAACTCCTTGTAAAACTGCGACCTCTGGGGCCCACGGGCGGCTCAGTTGGTTAAGTGCCCCACTTTGGCTGAGGTATGATCTCATGGTTCGTGGGTTCGAGCCCCACACTGGGCTCTGCACCAAGGGGAGTCTGCTAAGCATTCTCTCTGCCCCTCCCTTGCTTGTGCTCTTTCTCTTTCTCAATAAATAAATGAAAACTCTTTAAAATAATGAAAACTGCGACCTCCCTTAGGACCGTTTGTGCACACGTAAAAGAATGCGTAACCCGTGTAAATTACAGGTCCCTGCGTGGCTCCTTCATGGACCTAGTTGCGTGCAGCTTTAGCTCTCAAATTGCATTTCTCTACAAAGTCCTCCTCCCCACCTTTGCACGTCTGGGTTCAGTGGGATCCTACGGAGTCTAGTCAGAGACTAAAGATCTGTCTTGGGGGAGAAAGAGAGGAAGATGAGAAGCACCACATCGGTGGGCTGTAGAGTTCTAGCTCGTAGCTGCCCCCAGGTCTCACCCTCTTGCACTCTCTCTGTGCCCCACCGCACCTTGTGGATAAGCATTCCCAGCAGGGGGTCGCTCCCAACGCACCCACCGCCTACCCTAGGCTGTCCCCTCTGCCTGGCTTGCCCATCTGCCCCTTTAGGAGTCGGCTCCGGCACTGTCCCCGTCCATGTCCCTTCCCTAGTGCCCACCCCCCATCCTTCTTCTGCATTCCACCCCCAGCACACCTGCTCCCGTGACAATGACCTGCAAAGCTTTTCGTATAGGTCACTTTTATCTGTAGGCAGTGAGTTCCCAGAGGGCAAGGACCAACTCACTTTCATTCCCCCTATCCTCCGCACTGAGCCCCACATACATAGTAGGTCCTCAATAAATACCACCACATAGTAGGCGCCTAGGAAAGGCTTTTGGGAATTGCACCGAATTAAAAAGGAGAGTAAGAAGGAAACATTCCAAGCACAGGGACGGCTATTCCTCTGGGAAAGGCTGCTTGCCCAGCTCTTCCTTTCAGCTCTCTGGCACATTCTGGGCAAGTAAGCAGGTACGCTTGGTGCGCTCGATCCCCACCTGGGCTACGCTGCTTCCGCAGACGGCTGAGGAAATTATTCCTATCTCACGTGCTCTTTTGCAACGAATGCTGCCCCTGTTCCCATCCAGAGCCCGGGTTACGTATCCTGTGCTTGAGTCTGGGCTGGCCCTCTGCCTTGCCCTGAACAAGGCCAAACCGAGGCTGGTCAACTTCTAGGCTTCGGCCCCAAGAGGTCTTGCAGCTTCCTTTTTTTTTTTTTTTTTTTTTTCACTTTCTTGACACTCAGCCACCATGCAAAGAAGCCCAAGCAATCCTGCTGGAAAGGCCACGCGGAGGAAAACCAAACACCCCTGCTGGTGGCCAACACCAACTACGAGACATGGGAGTGGGAGCCATCTTGGATTCTGCAGACCCAGCCAAGGTCCCGGGCGGGGCACAGCCACCCATGTGAGTCCAGCCAGCACTCTGTGAGACCAAAGAACTGCCCGACTGGGGTCCCCCTGCCGACCTGAATTCCCGACCCACAGACTCAGGAGCAATAAAATGGTTACTCTTTCAAGCCACTGTGGTTTGGGGTAGTTTGTTACACAGCAAGAGATAACAAATACGTCGACTTTCTCCATGTGAGAGAAAATTTTGGGGAGGGGGGATCTGCAGCTTTTGATCTGCGAGGTGGGAGACGGTATACTAGAATTCAAGCTTCGCTGTTTTTTTTTTTTTTAATTTTTTGTTTCAACTTTTTAAAATTTATTTTTGGGACAGATAGAGACAGAGCATGAGCAGGGGAGGGGCAGAAGAGAGGGAGACACAGAATCGGAAACAGGCTCCAGGCTCCGAGCCATCAGCCCAGAGGCTGACGCGGGGCTCGAACTCACGGACCGCGAGATCGTGACCTGGCTGAAGTCGGACGCTTAACCGACTGCGCCACCCAGGCGCCCCAAGCTTCGCTGTTTTTAAGTGTCCCTTTGTTTTTCACTTTAAAATATTGCAGGGTCCCTCAATGCAGTGATCAAAGATGGCATCACCAGAATGGGCAAAATGACGGTATACACCAGCCATCTGATCAGGATACGTTGGGAAGCATGAAACACGTTTCTGCCACAGTCCAGCTGAATGTACATAACCTGAACACAATCACAAAGAAACATCGGACAAACCCAGGCTGAGGGACATTCTATAAAATAACAGACCCGTTCTCTGAAAAAAATAACGTCAATGTCCTGAAAGACAAAGAAAGACCAAGGAAATGTTCTAGATTATAAGAAGCTAAAGAGACACGACGGCTGAATGCCATCTGTGACCCAGAGTTTTCTTTTGTTTATAAAGGACATTGTAGGGACAAATGATGAGACCTGGAGAAAGTCTGCAGATCAGATAATAGGACTGTAGTGGTGCAGGGATGCCTGGGTGGCTCAGTCAGTTAAGCGTCTGACTTTGGCTCAAGTTCATGATCTCACAGCTCATGAGTTCTAGCCTTGCGTCGAGCTCTGTGATGACAGCTCAGAGCCTGGAGCCTGCTTCAGATTCTATCTGCCTCTCTCTCTCTCTCTCTGCCTCTGCCCCTCCCCTGCTCTTTCTCTGTCTCTTTCAGAATTAAAATAAAGAAGAAGACTTTATTTTTTTTTTAATTTTTTTTTCAACGTTTATTTATTTTTGGGACAGAGAGAGACAGAGCATGAACGGGGGAGGGGCAGAGAGAGAGGGAGACACAGAATCAGAAACAGGCTCCAGGCTCTGAGCCATCAGCCCAGAGCCTGACGCGGGGCTCGAACTCACGGACCGCGAGATCGTGACCTGGCTGAAGTCGGACGCTTAACCGACTGCGCCACCCAGGCGCCCCAAGAAGAAGACTTTAAAAGAAGTCTGTATCTTCTTTTAAAGAAGACTGTATCACTGTTAACTCCCTGGTTTTGATCATTATAAGATATATCGTATGAGGCTGTCATGTGTTCTTCGGAAGGAGAAGTTGAGCATTTAGAAAGAAAGATGTGTTGGGGCATCTGGGTGGCTCAGTCGGTTAAGCGTCCGACTTCGGCTCAGGTCATGATCTCACAGTTCGTGGGTTTAAGCCCCGCGTCGGGCTCTGTGCTGTCAGCTCGGAGCCTGGAGCCTGCTTCGGATTCTGTGTCTCCTTCTCTCTCCACCCCTCCCCATCTTGTGCTGTGTCTCAGTCTCTCAAAAATAAATCAATGCGATAAAAACAATTTTAACAGAAGGGTAATGCTTGTTAATGCTCTGCTGTCACTGTCTTGAAATGCTTGATAATTTTCATAAGGGGCCCCACATTTTCATTTTGCACCGGGGCCCGAAAATTCCATGGCTGGTGTTGCTCAGCACCTTAAAGGGGGCAATCATTTATTTCTCTTTCTTCCTCCTTCCCTAGACCGCGAGCTCCTCCAGATCTAAGATGCGGTATCAGTCAAGGGCAGAACCTGGTGCATAGCATGAGCTGAACAAACGTTCAGGATCTAAGACACCTTCTCTCTCCCTCCCTCCTGGTCCATGCCCAGCAGGTAGCAGGTGCTCACACTCCTGCCAGGAGGCCGAGAGGTGGCCACAGCTCTTGGCCCTGCCCCCACTTCCCTTCAACACCCCAAGGATAGCTTCTGGCCCAGGGAGCCTCAAGGACGCCTGCTGGAGAAGCAGTCTCTCCTGAAGCGTGTAGGAACTCTGCCTGGTGGCCACCAGGTCTTTCCAGAAAGGTGGGGAGAGAGAGAGGTACAGCCCGGAGACGCTGCGGCTCGCTGCATCTGGGGGAATCCCAGCCAGGCCTGAAAGACCCTAATAAACAGCTAATTATGATGCTGACTGTGTACACAGGGGCAGGGAGACCCAGCGTAACGCGTAATTACAGCCGTTGGAGCCCGAGCCCGGGCGGGGTTTTCTCCTGCCCGGGTTGATGCAGAATCCAAAGTGCAGGCGTGTGGCCAGGGCACAAATGTGAACAAGACCCTCCCTCAGGGCAGCACGATTCAGTCCAAAGGTTCAAGTGCGGCGGTTACGATGATTAGAAGAATTCTTTCTCCCTTTTATATAGGGAGCAGGTGCAGGGGATGAGGGCGGGGAGAGCGAACGTTTGTTCAGCTCCTGCCATGCACCAGGCTCTGCCCTTGACTGATACCATAGAGAGGGTTCAGGGGCCAGGCAGGAGGTGGGCTTGGCCATTTCTGGGATTTGGAGTTGGATGTCACTCCTCTCCCCCCCGCCCCCTACACATTTCTGCTTACTGATATTTTAAAAAGCCAAGGTGAAATTCACACGACATAAAAATTGTCTGCGTTGGGGTGCCCGGGTGGCTCAGTCGGTGAAGCGTCCGACTTCAGCTCAGGTCGTGATCTCGCTGTTCGTGGGTTCGAGCCCCGCGTCGGGCTCTGTGCCGACAGCTCGGAGCCTGGAGCCTGCTTCAGATTCTGGGTCTCCCTCTCTCTCTCTGCCCCTTCCCCGCTCATGCTCTGTCTCCCTCTGTCTCTCACTAATAAATAAACAGTAAAAAAATGAACTGTGTTAAAGTGTACAATCCAGTGACAGTACACTCATAATCTTGGGCAATCACCACCTCTGTCTACATTTCTAAAATATTTTGTTGACCCCAAAAGAAATCCCCGGACCTGTTACTCATGTATCAACTCTCCCTGCCACCCCCACCATGTCCTTCCTCCTTCCAACCAGCCCCTGGCAACCACTAATGTGCTTTCTGTCTCTATGGATTTACCGATTCTGGACATCACAAATCAATGGAATCACAGTATATTTGACCTTTGGGGACTGGCGTCTTTCATTTAGCCTCATGTTTCTGAGGTTCATTCACATGGTGACATGTAACAATACTTTGTTCCTTTTTACTGCCACGTACTATTCCATGTCTGGATATGCGCTTAGTCAATCCATTTATCCACTGATGGACATCGGGTTGTTTCCACTTTCGGGCTCTTATAAATAATGCCCTGAACATTTGCGTACAGGTTTTTGTGTGGACATGTTTTCAACTCTCTTGGGTAGAGACACCTGGAAACTGGATTGCTGGGTCAGCGGGCAATTCTCTATTGAACTTTCTCCTGTTTTCCACGCCAGCTGCGCATTTGACATCCCCAGCAGCAATGCCCAAGGGCTCCGATTCCCCCATATCTTTGCTAATATATTTTTTTTCTTTCTTTCCTTCTCACGCATGGCCAAGGTAAGCCTCTGTCTGCCACTGGGGCTCAAACACAGAACCGCGTGTTTAGGACTTGCGGGAAAGCCCTGTGACAGCCAGCGTGCAGGGGGAGTTATGTACACCTCTTCCCCGAAAGAATTCATCACATTGGAAGAGCCAGAGAGAAAGAGTGGCTCCAGGCTGCACCCATCCTAAAGGGGCCGGGTGATGATTTTGGTGTCACGAGCTCCCCTCTCCAGGTGGCCTCTGGGCGCCTGGGAGGGAATGGCTGTGTGTGACATGAGAGAGAGCCTGGTCCCTAGGAGTCCAGGCAGCTTTGCCAGAGGGACGTAGCGTTTTACCAGCCCTGCGGGAGCACCGACAGCCTGGGTGAGCTGCCAGAGGGTGACACGGACAAAACGAGGGGCCACACGGGTACCAGGAGGTGGTAGAAAGGGGGTCAGCCCGTGAGAATAGTCACATGGCTTTTCCCACCCCCAGAGGGACCAAGAACTATAATCACATTATGCCACATATAACTGACTGTAAATAATGCATTAACTCTATTGTATTGCTACGTGAGTAATAAATGCGATGCTTGCCAAGTGCTTCCTACGTGCCAGGCACTGTGCTGAACGCATCGTTTCATGAATTCCCAGGGCAACCCCAGGGCACAGGCATGATGACCTCCAAGGACGCTCGGAGAAATTAGGCACTGTGCTCGCCTATTCAGGATGCTTTAGGCTGCAGTTATAACACAACTTAGACGGGCTCCAATGGCCTTAAACAACAAGAAAAGTCATTATCAGGGCACCTGGGTGGCTCAGCCAGTTAAGTGGCCGACTCTTGACTTCAGCTCAGGTCATGACCTCGCAGCTCGTGGGTTCGAGCTCCGCACTGGGCTCTGCGCTGACAGCACGGAGCCTGCTTGGGATTCTCCCCCCTCTCTCCCTCTCTCTCTGCCCCTCCCCTGTTTGCTCTCTAGCTCCCTGTCTCAAAATAAATAAAAATACACTTTAAAACAATTTTTTTTTTTAAAGAAAAGCCATCATCTCACAGGATGAGAAACCCGAGGAAGGCACATTGTAAGCGTGCAGCCCATAGCTGACTCGTTCCCGTCCCTGATCTGACATCCTTGGGGTTGACTTCGCCCCCATCAGCAGCATTCCCAGCATCCCATTCAGACACAACAATGACCATCCAGCCTCCCCTCAGCTGTGAGGAGAGCTTTTCAGGAGCCCCAGCGGACCTTCCTACGTGTCTCCTTGTCTGTCACTGGATCGCGTGGCCACCAGTGAACCAATCTTGGGCGCTGGGAATGGGGGGGGGTCTCCTGCCTGGAGGTGTCATTTGGGTAGAATAGATAGTGAGGATGTGGGAGGGGTGGGGTCAGCCACAGCGCACAGAGCCAGAGTTGGAACCCAGAGCTGCCTTCCTCTTGGCCTCTCCGATGATTCAGAAAAGCAAACCTCCAGCCCAGTCCTGCCCCCACTCCTGACTTCCTTTTCTACCACGGTTTCCAGCACCTGGGCATCGTCCGCCTTCGATTTTCCCTCGGCACCCCCGGCGTCCAGCCAACCAGTGACCCCACGTGTCCATTCCAATCAGCCAGCCCAGCGCAGAGCCGGGCCAGAGAACTTTGCGTTCTGCTCCGGATCATGTGTCCACCCACATCAGCCTTCCCCGGCTGCCCGCAGGGCCACGCGGCCTCTCAGAACGGCTCCTGTTCAGTCAGATACATCAAGCTGATCAGCACTTCTGGGCCAGGGGCCGACGGGGCAAGGGCCTTTTGGATCGTCTGTCTGTCCACACGCATCAGCTGTTCTGGGCCCGCAACCTGGCTGGCGTGGCCCCAGCGGCGAAGAAGCCAGCGGGGCCGTGGAAGGCGGGACGCTGGGGCTGGGGCCGGGCATGGCCCGAAGTGGACAGTTGGTTGGGGTTGGGGGGGGGGTTGCTGGAGGAGTGAGGGAGGGGTGACACAGGAAGAAGAAGGAGAGAGAGAGGGCACACGCAGAGCCTGAGGCAACAAAGCGACCTCGTCTCACCACTGTCTGTGTCCCCAGCACCTAATCGGGTGTCTGCTACAAAGCAGGGAACAGTTGGTTGAACTGGCCTGCAAGACAGGAGTGAGAGAAGGCGCCAGGAGGGAGGAGGGGAAAGAAGGGGAGAGAGATACAGGGAACAGAGCAACCGGCAGGGGCAGGGAGTGGGGAAGACAGCCCCGTCTGTTCCCTCCTAGCACAGTCCCTTCCACTGATGGCTCCACAGACCTTTAGTTCTCTGAACTGGAAGGGCAGAGAGGAGGCGGGGTCGGAGGGCCGAGGTGGGGGCCCTGGGAGAGAGACTAGGGATGAGGCCCCAGGCCCAGAGGGGGAGAAAGGGGAGGGGAGGGAGAAGGACAGTGATGGGGGGGGGGGGAAGGGCGGGGCCCAAAGGCAGGGGTGGAGGGACCAGCATCGGCAGGACCAACCAAGCCAAGGCAGTGGAAGCCAAGAGGGGCCAACACGGGAGCCGAGCAGGCTCATCCCTTTGATGAAAATGCACATTAGCAAACATGCTGGGATCTGACAAGTGCCAACAGGCCCATCGCGGAGTTAAAAAGTGCTACATCTGTCAGGGCTTCAAGTTTTAAGTCAGCACTTTCTTTCTTTTCACACTGGGATCCTGCAACTGTGGTCTCCCTGCACATCTCCCGCGAGCACGCCCGGCTTGTCACGGAGCCTGGGAGGGTCGGGGGAGGGGGGGGGCGGTGGGCAGGGAGGGAGGATTGTGGCGGCCTCTTGCAGGTGTGTCCCAGGGGAGGGGGAGGGCACGGGAAGGCAGGGAAGGTTTTCAGCAGAGGCCAGGAGGACCCAAGCTGATGGACAGGATTGAACAGGTGTCCCCAGGTTCGCGTCCGCCTGGAACCTCTGAACGTCACCTTATTTGGAAATGGGCAGATGTAATTAGGTAAAGCTATTGAGACGAAGTCCTCCTGTCTTCAGGCTGGGCGCTCAATCCAGCGACGGGTGTCTGACAAGAAAGGGAGATGCACAGATGGAGAGAACAGCCAGGAAGAGGCAGGAATAAGCCCAGGAACCCAAGGGTGGTCTGGAGCCACCAGCAGCTAAGAGAGAGGCGTGGAGGAGACGTCCCCCGAAAACCTCTGGAAGGAACCGACCGGGCCAACACCCTGATTTTGGACATCTGGACTCCAGGACGTGGGAGAACAGTTTCTGTAGTTTTCAGCCATCCAGTTTGCAGTCATCTCTTATGGAGCCCTAGCAGTCAACTCCAACCTCTGGCCTTGGGGCCCCATTCTGCCTGCTCCTGGGTGTGATGGGATGATGGCAGGACAGTTAGAAGTAGGAGAGGGTTCCAGGCCCTCCAACCTGGTCCCGTCACATCTCCAGAGCTGGACAGCAGCTCGTTTTCTCCACACTTGGGAGTCATGTCTCTTGTCTGCTCTCCAGAACTCAGGTCCTTCCACCAGCAGGTGGAAGACAGGGCTCTATGCCGGGGCGGGGGGGGCCGGCCCGGCGAGGGCTCTCGTCTGGCTGTGCACCCAGGGGCGAAGGGTGGGGGGCTCAGGAAGCCACCAGACCCCACAGACCCAGGCCTGGCTGCTGGAGACGGGCTGCCTCTCCTCACACATGGGCTATGGCCTCCGACAGTCCTGGGTTCAAATCCTGTGCCTTCTTAGGTATGCCCGTGACCCAAGTTTGGGTTGGTCTGGCCTTCTGGGCTTTGAGAGCCTCATCTATAAAACGAGAAAGAAAATACCTATCTCGTGTGGTCACTGGAAGAATTAAGGAAGAAAACGTAGGTGAAGAGCTTAGACAGGCCTTCGTAAACAGTGATGATAAGGATGGAGATCTTTCTACGGCCATTTCTGTCTAGCCCTGAATGGTTACTGGGGGCCACAAAGAAAGATGGTGTCTGCCCTCTGGCAAAATTCGAAGGCTGGACACAAATGTGTGAAAGGATTAGGAACCCATAAAATACGTGGCAATAGCAAGAGACGGGACTGGTGCAGCCTGACTAGGGTCACGTCTCACAGGTGCCACGAAGGCAGTGCGTAAGGTAGGGTGACCGACTCTTCCGGGGTTGCCTGGGCCTTGCCCACGTTACACACTGGGAGCCCCACATCCCGGGCAAACTGGGATAGCTGATCACCCTTCATGGAGGAGGCAACCTCCCCTAGGCCTCCAGGGAACCATTCATTCATTCATCTCTTCACTCCTTCACTCCCGAAACATTTATTGAGAGCTCACCGTAGGCCAGACACTTAGGCCCGGACGACACAGGACACAGCCCCTGCCCCCGTAGCACCCACATGCATACTTGCACGGCATTCTTGCATTCATTCGATAAGGCATTTAATGAGCACCTATTGTGTGCCAGGCAGTCTTCAGCACAGGAAAGCGAAGACAGATGACATCGTTTCTGATCTCGAGGTGTTCACGTCTGGCTGGGGAGGGACAGGGGGCAGGCCGCTCCCTCCAGTGCGGACAGGGCCGCTACAGCCCCCAGTAGGTGGAGAGGCAGAACAGACGCCTAAGCCACCCCAAAGCAGGGGCAGGGCATCTTCCGGAAAGGGGTGGTGCTGAGCTGACTCTAAAGGGGAGTGTTGGCAGGAGCCAGTCAGAGAAACAGGGAAGGGTGCTGAGGCAAAAGGATCAGCCTGAACACAGGGAGCCAGGCAAGGTGCCCAGAGGCAATATAAGAATGGTGCTTGGGTGAGGAGAGGCATGGACCCAACGGCAGGGACAGCAGGGTCCAGATGAGGATGAGCAGGGAAAGGAGGGGAGGGAGGGAGTCTGGTTTGCAGAGGTGCAGAGGGAAGAGCTGGCAGGGCTTGTGGAAGGACTGAAGGGAGGTGTGTGGACCCTATGCCCACCGTGGCTGGCGGCGGGCAGGACCTACTGGGTGTTGGGGGAAGGTGCAGAAGAGGGAGGAGACACGGGCTCAGAACCAACCAACCATGGGAAGAAACAAGAAGAAAGACAATCAGGCCATGCTGTCACTGGACAGACTGGACACCCTAAGCCCGGGCCCCAGCTTCTGGCACTGAGCCTTCCTTCATGTTTGGGACAAGCATGCACCTTGTCCCCACTTGTCCTAGAATTGTTTCTGCACAATAAATAAACACTCATTGAGCATCTTGGAGCTGAGCTCTTTTGCTGAGAAAGCGAAACCAGATGTGTGAGGGAGAGAGACCTGGGGTGGGGGCTCACCTGGGGGCTCAAGGGGGCACGAGGGGTCAGGGAAGGTCTCCCTGAGGTGATGCTCAATGATCCAGAAGTGCTAGCCTTGGGAAGATTCGGGGAGAGGAGGAGTGTTTCAGGCAGAGGGAACAGTATGTGCAAATGCTCAGAGGCGGGAACAAGCAGGTTACACGCAAGGAACAGAAGAGCCAGGTAGGATGGAGTGGAGATCAGGGGTGGGGGAGGGAATGTGGGAGGTCACCAGGTACAGAAGTGGACCAGGGTCCGATCAGGCCTTGGCAGGGGCGACAAGTCAGTGAAATGGTCTCAATTTCATTGGACACCGAGGTCCAGAGAAACTAGCTGTTCACAACTTTTTCCTTTTACTTTATTTATTGGAGAGAGAGGGAGACAGGAGAGAGGGCATGAGTGGGGGAGGAGCAGAGAGTGAGGGAGGGAGAGAGAATCCCCTGTGCCGTCAGCGTGGGGCCCAGTGCGGAGCTCAAACCCAAGAGCCACGAGATCATGACCTCAGCCGAAACCAAGAGTCTGACACTTAACCGACTGGCCGCCCAGGCACCCCCATTTCTAATTTCCTCTCGATCTGACCCTGCTTCCCCTTCCGGGGAGGTGAAGACAGCCGCTCGGCGGGCGTCAGAGAAGACGTTTCAAGGCTCTGCTGCTGTCCCAGAGGCCTGGCTCATCTCAGCAGTGGGCACTGCCCCCCGGAACTGGAGAGCCGGCCTACGCTCTGCTACGCAGCCCTTACGTCTGCCCCTTAATTTCCAGGCCTTTCCATTTCCTGATCTAGGAGAATTTTACAGACACGGGGTGTGTGGCTGACCGCAACAACCGTCTGTTGAATAAATGACCCCTCTGTCTTGACTTGCAGGTAGTTAAACTGCATGCGGAGAGCAAAGGTGAACCGGGGCTGGAGGGGGCGGGGTTTGCTTTCCCAATGACCTGCGGGCTGTCTTCCCTCTTGGGGGCTTTGTCATTGACAGAACATGACTAGCAGTGTTTATTTAACTCCTTTGGTGTTTGGAACTGCTTAAGCAAAAATATTCGCTGTAATATTCGGTGTAAAAAAATATTCTCAAATTTCTTTGTGGGGGCCCCTCACTTGCACCCCAATTCTCCAGGAAACCACCTCTCCCTGGCACCCCTTGTACAGTCTTTGGGCTTTGGGTGATACTAAATGCATCCTCCGGGTCCAGGGGTGCCATGTGACTCGGACGGGCCAACCAGAACACTGCATTCCTCTGATCGCTGGGCATGTGGCCCAGTCAGAACCACTGGAACACAGTGATTTTTGGAAAAGGCTACTTAATCTTTTCTGCTGGATGTGAACCCGGGAAAATGTGACAGGAGCTGCTGGCAGCCATTTCATGGAAATTGAGAATGGAAGCAATATGGAGTTCTCATGATACTTGCACACCTAGATCCAACAGTGCCTGAAGCCCACATATCCTCTAGACTTTTCAGTTCTGTGCATCAACAGATTCCTCATTTTGCCTAAACCAGCCTGAGTTGGGTTCTTGCCTACTCGGGATCTAAACAGTCCTGATTTGATCACCACTAGACAAGCAGTCAGCAAATCGTGGCTTGTGGGCCAAATCCAATCCCCTGCCCGTATTTTTCCCTTCTTCTTTAAGAACTTAATTGAGATAGAAGTTGGGTAAATTTGTTCACCCATTTTAAGTGTAAAATATGATATGCGTTTGTGAATACAGGTAGTCACATAAGTGGCACCGAAAACCAATTATTGGAACACTTCTATTCACCCCTGAAATTTCCCTCAAGGCTTTTTTTTTTTTTTTTTTTTTGCTTTCTCAGTAAACAAATGTTTAAAATAAGCCTTATCGACGTATGATTCATATGCCCTGGGATTCATTCATTTAAAGTGTACATTTCAATGGCTTTTAGTATAGTCACAGATCTGTGCAACCATCACCACGATCAATTTTAGAACATTTTCATCACTTCGAAAAGAAACCCCATATCCTTCAGGTATCAACACCCTCTTCCCCCAACCCTTGAATCTTCCCACTTTAGCCCTAATTAACCACCCATCCACTTCCTGTCTCTAGGGATTTACTTATTCTGGACACATCCAACAAAGGGAGCCGCACAACCTATGGTTTTTTTGTGTCTGGCTTCTTTCACTTAGCCTGATGTCCTCGAGGTTCGTCCACATTTTAGCAGGTGTCAGTACCGCATTCCTTCCCGCGTCTGGATAACACCCCATGGTGTGGACAGACCACGTTTTGTTTACCCACTTATGGCTGGAAGGACGTGTGGGTTGTTTCCACTTTTTTGCCTACTGTGAATAATGCTGCTATGACCATTCGTGTACGAGCTTTTGTGTGGGCATGTGCTTTCAGTTCTCTTGGGCGGATACATACGACTGGGGTTGCTGGGTCACATGGCAACTCTACGTTTAACCCTGTGAGGACCTACTAGTCTGTTTTCCAAAGAGCTATTCGGTTTGGCGTTCCCGTTAGCAGCGTACGGAAATTCCGGTTTCTCCATATCTTCACCAACACTTGTTACTATTTGACTTTCCAGCTGTTATTTTTTTAAAAGTTTACTTATTTTTGAGAGACAGAGAGAGGCGGAGCATGAGTGGGGGAGGGGCGAAGAGAGAGGGAGACACAGAATCTGAAGCAGGCTCCCGGCTGTCAGCACAGAGCCTGATGTGGGGCTCGAACCCACGAACCCAGAGAGCATGACCTGAGCCAACGCTGGATGCTTAACCCGCTGAGCCACTCAGGCGCCCCAATCTGACTACTTTTCGATTGGAGTCATCCTAGTGGATGTGAAGTGCCACCACCTGTTTTTGTAAATAAAGTTTTATTGGAACAGTCATGCTCGTTTGTCATTTACATGTTGTCTAGGGCTGTTTTTATGCTACTGTGGCCGAGTTGAGCAGTTGCGATAAAGATGATGTGACCCACAAAGCCTAAAATATTTCCTGTCTCACCCTTTACGGAAAGAAGTTTACCAACCCCTGATTAAGATCGATCCTCTCGGGGCACACACAGCCGGGACAGGATGGGTGAATTGAATAAAGCCAGGTCAGGCAAGTGCTTAGCCCAGGGCCAGGCATCCATTAAATGTGACATTTCTCCAAAGTCCGGATGCACGGTCTAATGGTCCACCCCCTATCCCCTGATGTCCCACACAGATGCCCTTCCTATTAACAGCTGGACCCAGCTGAGTTTGTAGGGAACTGAGCCTTGTTTACCCTGCTCTGGAGAAGCCTAAAGTGCGTGTCCCACATAAAAATCAGATTCCTGCGTCTGGAAGCATCGCTCAGCGTATAGAGAAGGTTCTCTCTTGTCTGCCATGGCCTCCCCTCCCTGCCGTCCTGGGGGTCTCTGGTATGCCGTCACTCTAGCTGGCCGGCTCTCACAGCTCTGCAGAGTTCTCACCTTCCTGGCTCCATGTCAGAGGGTCACCACCATTTGGGCAGCCACGGTGTCAGCCCTCCCCTCTGCCACATCCCACCCCGACCCCCACCCGCACTGTAGCTGTGCCTCCTGGCAGGGCAAGCTTCAGTGGTCGAGAACATGGGCTTTGTTTGAAAAAGTCAGGCAGGGTTGGGATCTGACCCTGGGACCTTGGGCGTGTCATTCGACCCCCCTTGGCCCCGGTTTGCTTATCTGCACAATGGGGACAGGTACACCTGCCATTTAGGACTTCCCGGAGTGTTAAATGAGCTAAACGTATGAGACGCTGGAAGCATGGCGCCTGGAAGGGTTTCAGAAACGCGTCCTTCGGAAAGCGGGGGTAGGCAAGAGCGACTGTCTTGCCGCCACACTAAGTGCTTATGTGCCTTCTTCTCTTTACATTCATGGGCTCAGACACGGGAAGTGAGATCCCCCAGGGCACCCAGTAACGTGGGGGCTGAACTCTGTACCTAGCTTCCTGTGCCACCTCTGGGCCTCTGCGTCCCCATCAGAATCCACGGCCGGGCTGACGATCTAGTGGCTCTCGTTCTGTTGTATGTCGAGTCCCAGCTCCCTCAAGGTCCACCTCCTGGGAGGCGGGAGGGGAGGATGGCCTCCTTGCCTGCCCGTCTGGTCTCCTGACCAGCCGGCAGGGCCCACATCTGTCCCACAGGCTCCCCTCCCTCCTCCCTGCCGCTGCCCTTCCTGTCGCTGAAGAGTATCACCTGCTCCCTGCACAACTGACTCAGGGAGAGCGGGCTCGGGTCCCACAGGTGTTTCTGCTCCTGGCTAATTTGTGTTCACCAAGCTCCGGGCTGAGACCCCCGTCCTTGCCGTCTGGAAGTGGCAGCTGGCGGGCACTGTTGTGGCCAGGGTTCAGAAGGCTCACTCGGACTCAGCAAAAGTGACTCCTCTTTACTCGGGCGGGCCCCCCCCCCCCCCGCACGAAGTCAGCTGGCCAGAAAGAAATACTACAAAATGTGTGGGAAGACACCCCTGGTGGGAACCTAAATGTTGACAGTCACAGCCTGGAGCGGCTGTCCTCGCTTAGGGCCCTGTCACCTGCTCCCACTCTTCACCGCGGACCCCTTCTCTTCCTGCAGGTCTTGTCTAAAACATCACCTCCTCAGAGAGGCCCTCCTGGATTGCTCATCCAAGTAGCTTCCTCCCCCATTCTTCTCATCCTCATTTCCTTCTCATCCTCACCCAGATTACAACTCTACACACATTCCTGGTGACTTCTCTGCCGGGTTTTTGCAAGCGGCAGGGCCTGGGCCTGCGTCTCGCCCATCTAGAAACCAGAATCTGCCAGCGCCTAGCACGTAGTAGGCGCTCAATGCATTTTTGGCGAATGAATGAAAGCCTTTATCCGAGCGGTGAGGGAAACCCAGGAAGCCGCTCTTTGGCGGTGAGAACACACAGAGCCCGAGGGTCCTCCAGCGGAGAGCTGACTTCATTCCTCTGTCCCTGTCCTAACCTTGTCCAGAGGCTACACGCAGAGAACTGTGTACAACTATTTTCGCAGCTTTTCAGACTTCCGAACAAGCCGCCTTCCCAAGAAAACACATTACACAGACCCTTTTCTCCCCCTCCTGCTCAGACGGCCAGTGTCCCGAGGAACAGCTCTTTGTTTACGATAATAAAGCAGGAGCCATGGCAACGCATTGTGATGTCATGGGAGTGTGAGGTCATAAATCCTTCCAGAGGAAGAATGGACACAGCGGACACAATGGATCCCGAGCTTCCCCTGGCTGTTGCCAGATAAGTTTTTCTTATACCAGGTGGATCATTTCTTTTTTCTTTTTTCCTTTCTTCCCCCTTACCCACCTCACTCTTTTTTTTGTTCGTCCTTGAAAAAAAAAAGGGGGGGGGATTAAAATAAATAAGTAAAAAGTTTTAAAAGACTCTGAGTGGAAAGATTTCTCCCAGGAATTTCCTGTTGGCTAATGTCCAGTTCGCAGGGGATGGCAGCAATAATGCGAACAAGGCTTGCTCGTCCCGGACCTGCAGTGAGAAAGCTGCCCCAGTTTCCCGGTTTCATGGCTAAAATATGGCAAAGCCTTGGAGAGTTTCTGGGCTCTGGACCACGGGGTTTGGGAGGAGGTATTTGTCTTGCTCACTCTCCCCGTCTTGTCTTCTACTCAATCTTTCTTTTGCTCTTTCTCGATCTTATTATTTATTTTTATTTTTATTGTTTGCTAATCTCAATCCATCTGACTCTCTTCGGTCTGGTTTTCTCTCTCTGTGTCTCTTCCCTGCTCTTAATTTGTGTCCTTCCATCTCGGGCTCCATCCCTTAGTATTATTAGCCTCTCTGTGTTGTTTGTTCTTTCTCGGTGGTTCTCCTGCTGAGTGTGTCTGTCTCTCCCGGTCTCTGTCTCAGTCAGCTTCATGGTTTTTGACTCACTGTCTCTCTTGCTCACTTTCCTCTCTTCCGCCCCACCCTCCCCCATGCTCACGTTACTGAAACAAATCAACATTTCTGACTCGGAGGACTGGGCTTGGCGATCTGCGAGTGGCCAGGCTTCCACATTTCCAGGCTGGTCCAAGCCTGGACTCCCAAGTGGCAAGTGGCACATCAATACAGGACATCTGCCCCCACGCGAGGAACCTGCTGGGTCTTTGATTCAGAGGTGCACGCAGCTGGAGCAAGCGTCACTGTGGCCCGCCGTCTGCCAGGGCCTGCAGATCTCTGGGTGACACGCTTCTCCCCGCCAGCACCTTCTGCGCCATGGACCCCCACCAGCTAGCAGATCGGGAAGGGAGGATACCCATTTGGTGGGGGGTGAAGTTCTGCCAGACTTTGGCCAGCCCAGGGCCACTGTCCTGTTCACAGCCTCCTCTGACAAGCCCTATTATATTCTGCATCAGCCCCCATATTTAACCCAAACCCAGACTTTTCCACCTCAGACCTATTGACACTGGGCTAGATAATTCTTTGTGGTGGGGTGGTGGGGACTGTCCTGCTCACTGCAGGATATTTAACACTATCCCTGGCCTCTACCCGCTAGATGACTGTAGCGCCTCTCCCTCCAAATTGTGACAACCAAAAACGTCTGGAGAGATTGCCAAATGTTCCCCTGGGGGATAAATCACCCCTGGTTGAGAACCACTGTGGCTCTAAACCATCTCTGCTCTCTTCCCGTTTACCCAAATCCCTCAATCTTATTCTCTCCCTTGCTAAAATCATCCATGGCTCCCTATTACTATTATTATCATAGCAAACATTTATATGGGGCTTCCTAAGTGCCAGGGACTAACTTCCTAGCACCTGTCTCATAGGCCCGTGGTAAAGCTGGTCATGACAAAGCTGGACCCCTTAGCCCAGAGCAGAGCGTCTGTTACTGCTATTATTACGATTGCATGTGGGACTCAGTTTCCCTAAGCTGTGCCCTTGCACGCATCTGCTTTTGCACAGGCCTTTCTCTCTTCCGGCGTCCACCTCGCCTGCTTTCTCCACTCGCCACCCTCCTCCTCCTCCTCGTCCTCCCCGGGACTTGGGTCCAAACTGATCGGTACTCCACACTTGCTTCAGGGCCTGGAGCGCCCTCGGGCTCCTCCAGTGGAGGCTCCTCTCTTTTTTCAGCAGTTCTGGTGGTGACCCCCCGGGGCTAGCAGGGGGCTGAGGGCAGGGTGGGGCAGGGCGATGGCTGACTCATCTCGGTGTCCCCGTGACAGACGAGGTTGAGGCCTAGTGACCCCTGAAGGCTCTGATGGGAGCGGGACAAGTACTTTCTGGGGGGACGCCTACCACGGGGACAGAAAGAAGCTCAAGGACCGCCCCGGGTTCCACCAGCCCAGCTCCAATTCCGCTCTCAGGGTCCCAGCCCGCTTGCTGCGGCCACTCTCTCTTACTGGCTCCAGGGGAGGCCGCGTGGCCCAGGTCTGGCCAATCAGAGGAAGCCACGCCGCCCCGGCCACCCGTTGTTGGCTCGTGGATGGGCACGTGACTTGGACGCGGTCCCGTGACATTATTTTGGAACAAAGTGGAGTTGAAGGCGGAGCGGGCGCTCCCTGCAGTCCTGAGGGCACCAGGAGGGGGAATCGAAACAGAGACAGGCAGGACTCAGAGGTGCCGCCAGAGGCCAGATGTCACTATTTGCGGCCCTAGGGCAGGTGATGCCTTAAGTTCCCACCTCGAACTCCGCTTCTGAGGCGAATAATTTGCCGGTTGCATTGACGCTGTTTGGAGTGACACCCCTGATTCCCAAACCGGTGGCCTGCGCCCCACAGTGCCTCCTCTCCTGCTCTTCCAAGTGGGCTTTCCCAGAGAGCCCTTCATGCTTCTGATCTGAGACACAAGAGCTCCAGAATTGATGAGGAACACCTGGAGGTCCGCTGTAGCTCTGCGCGCTGTTTGCCGCGCTCCCTCGGCAAACTCAAGGTGATACTTAGCACAGGAACTGAAAAACACGTCCACGGGTCCCCAGGGAGGAAGAGGGGACCCTGCCGAGTGGCTCCCGCCTCGGGGCCTGTCTGCTCGGTGTCAGATCGAGACACGGAGGCCTCCCACCGAATAACGGAAGGCCCAGCCCCGGGGGCGAGCTCGCCAGGCCCACACCTGGCGCATCTCCCTGCAAGGGTGTGCACGCGGCGCTCCGACCCCCGACCGCAACCGCATTGTCTCCGGACGCGGCCCTGCTCCCCACCCCGCCCCTGCAGCTCCAGAAGTGAGCTGTGGAGGATGGGGGCTCTGGCACAAAACTCGGTAATGTGCATGCCACTGCACCTTCTAGAATGAAGTACAGATGGGCAAATAAGTGTGTGCATGTGTATGCGAGCCGTGTGTGTGAAGTAACGTGCGCTGCACGCTGCGGATCACAGTTTCATACTAACAGCATGGTTTGATGCTTCAAGCACATGTGCGAGCGGGTGCGCGCGGGTGCGCGCGCGCGCGCGCGCGCGCGCGCGCACACACACACACACACACACACACACACACACACACCCCGCCCTTGTGTTAAGCACTTTTGAGACCGCCCCATGCAGGGTTCTGAAATCCTAAAACGGGGACAAACGTGGGGCGGGGTGCTGGTAGGTAGCGAGTGTTGGCAAAAGCCAAGAAGAGATAGTTCTTCACGGTACCCAAGGTGGCCTCCACGGTGTCCAAATGGAACGGCCCCCCAATATCTGGGGCTGTGGGAAGCACCCCACAGCCCAGCTACTCTCCACCCCTTCCCACCCTCGCGCCCAGATGGTGCCCGCGATATAATCGCCATATAACCCCCCTCAAGGCTGCGAGCCATGGAATAAATTTCAAGCCATGCTATAAACTGTGCTTTTGGATGTCATTGAGCGCTCCCGTGCCAATGACATCACTGTTTCCATGGCAACTAATATAATTAACATGAGAGAAAGTGCAAGGAGAAAGAGAAGCGAAAGAGGGAAAACACCAAGTTCAACCCCAAACAGAGCAAATTACACGGTGGGGGAAGGAGGGGGGCAGAGGGGCCTATAAAATGTTTTACTGCCACTTGTTAGAAAGGCCCGACATAACTCTGCTCATGGCTGTGGGGGTAATGAGATCATTTGCAAACTGTATCTCTCGCAAAACACAGAAAGGGCTTTGTCGCCTTCACAGTTTATGGAGTTGAAACAGAGAAGCCTGCTCCAGGTGAGGGAGCAGTAACATCACCTCCCTCCCTGTTCAAGGTTCTTGCTAAGCCAGGATCTACTCCACCCAGGACCCAGAGGGACTTAAACAGACGTGCTTTGGGCCCTCTGGGTGTTCACATCCCCGGGCAGACGGTGGGGACGCACCGAAACATACCCAAGCGTGAAGGTGAAATGGGCAAATCCGTGGAGCAAACACCAGTACTTGGTGGCTGTGTGGGGTGAGGACATCTCGTATCCAGGTGGGGCACCACAGCATGTGAGTCCCCCGTGCATTATCTGGATTAAGCTTGGTCCTAGGGACCTCGGGTTTCACTCCCATTAAACAGATGAGCACATCAAGGTTCGGCAAGGAAAGAGCACTGGCCTGACTGGGCCTAGCCGAGCCCTCACCCCAGCTCCGTCTGACCCCTAGCCCAGCATTCTCTCTGTCTCAGGCTGTCCTCTGAGTATTCCACAGCCGTCAGCCAACTTTGCGTTGAGCTGACAGAAACCCCTAGTCCAACCCTGGCTTGCAAGCTTGCGTGCAGAGTCCGTTCAGTCATTCTTCGTCACTGTGCCTCAGTTTCCCCAGGTTTCCACTGCTTGACGACACTGAGCCGGAATGGCCTAGAAATGCTGGACCACCCAGGTCCATGGATGGCCTCGAGTCAGGGCCAGCATGCCTCTCCCAGGGCTTTCCCTTTCCATCCCGCAGAGACGGGAATTTCCTCAGAGACACTTGGGGTGTAGTGTGGGGTGGGGACACTAGGAGCCGTGGGGGAAGGACTGGCTTTCAAATCTGTGGTGCCTGGTGCAAAATGAAGATACGGGCCTTTATTCAAAACAGAGAAACTGGGCTGTTAAAAGTACTTAAGACATAGAAAACATTTTCCTTTCCTCTGTGGCCTCCCTTTCCGGACCTATCATGTATTTTTTTTTTGTTTGCTACTGAATGTTGTGCTCGCTCAGGCATCAGGATACCTGGCGGGGGGGGGGGAAGTGCAGACCCTCACAGGGGTCCAGGGCCCTGCCATGACTGGGCATCCACGCGTGCATGGCCTGCTGGCTGCCAGTCCCGGGACAAACATGGGTGCCCTGGGCAGGGGCAGGGAAACTCCTCCTCGTAGGCCCACTTCCCCGATCCACGGAGGACCCGTGACCCCAGAGAAACTGCAACCTCCATGCTGGAGTGCACCTGGTACCTGGGTGGGGAGGGGACAAGAGGCTCGCCCCCTCTCACTTGCCCACTGAATGTATCGTGGTGCTGCCAGCCTAGGATGCCGATGGCCCCCACTTGGTCCCCACCCTGAGATGCTACAAAACGTGCACGCCCACCCTAACGCTCCTTGCACCACCTGCAGGCCCCTGCCGGGGACAGAGGGGTGGCAAAAGTCACTGGGCAGGGCTGGGGAGTTGGCAGAACATCCATCCCGGGGAGACGGGGAGGCGGCAGGGCGTGCCCCAAGGTTGAGGTTCCAAGCCCCCCGTGCGTGTCGTGTTGTCCTATTAACCTCCCCTTATGAAACGAATCCAAAGATGAGATTATTAACAATTTTAAGATGGTGACAGCAGAGCATTAATCCCCAAGCGCAGGTCCTGCGTGATCACACCTGTCACCTGCCCAGGCAGCCAGCCCTTGTCAGCTGTGATTCGGTGTAGGATTTCATATGGTGCAAACAGAGAAAGATTCCCTACCTAGAAAGAATGTTCATTGTAAGTGATAAAACGATAATCCCCAGAGGGGCGCCTGGGTGGCTCAGTTGGTTAAGCGTCTGACTTTGGCTCAAGTCATGATCTCACGGTTCGTGGGTTTGAGCCCCGCATTGGGCTCTGTGCTGACAGCTCGGAGCCTGGAGCCCGCTTCGGATTCTGTGTCTCCCTCTCTCTGTTCCTCCCCCGCTTGTGCTCTGTCTCTCAAAAATAAATTAACATTTTAAAAAGTTAAAAAAAAAAAAAAAAAAAGATAACCCCCAGAAGAAAACAGTCCCTTTACGATGGAGAAACCTGACTGACAGGACCTCAGCCAGGCGATGAAGGTCGACGCCAACAGAAGAGGTCAAGTGGATGGTATATACTCTTGGTGGTAAGAATGACAATGGACCTCTGTGGTCTTCCTCCCCCTACCTACGACCCCAGTCTCATGAGAAACACATTAGACACGTTCCAAGAGGAGGGCATCTTACAAAATACGTGAACTGTACTTCTCGCAACTGCCAAGGTTATCGAATTGAGGGAGAGTCTGAGGAACCACCACAGACCAGAGAAGGCTAAGGAGACATAATGACAAAAACGTAATGTGGTTTCCTGGATGGGATGCTGAGACCAAATAAAATAAAATAAAATAAAATAAAATAAAATAAACACAAATAAAAGGCATCAAGGAAAAGCTAAGGAAACTGAATAATAAAGTATGAGTTTTAGCTAATAATAGCGTATCAATATCAGGTCACCCATTGTGACAAATGTACCGTACTCACGTAAGGTGTCAATTATGGGGGAAACCGGGTGTGGGGTAGATGGCAACTCTCTGCATCTTCATAATTTTTCTGCAAATCTGAAATCGTTCTAAAAAATGAAATCTATGGGAAAGGAAGACACTCCCTCAAACCCCTCAAAATGGCCTCTGACCTGGTCCAAGACCTTCATGCTATAGATGAAGGCAGAACGACAAAGGGGTCACAATCATGGACCCTGGAGGCAGGAGCTCCAGGTTCAAATCCTGTCTCCGCCACTTCAGCAACTGACTTCCCCTCCTGGAGCCTCAGTTTCCTCATGTGTCCAAAGCAGGTGAGAATAACAGAATCCCAGTGTTGCTGTAGGCATCACAGTAGGAAGTTCAAGGAGCCTGGCCGGGCTGGTGATGCCTGCACCCAGGGATGGGGACCCATCTGAGGACACAAGGCAGGCAAGCCTTTTCCACCCACGTCAGGGCAACCCTGGGGCAGAACATGCCTCTGGAACATACCCACACACACCAACGGCTGACATGATGGCCCCGCTGAGTAACGGCAACACTTGATTGGAGATGCGAGAGCTTACACCCAGCCGCTGGGCTGTGTGACCGGGCTTCAGAAAAGAGGGTGTGATCACACTCTCTCTATGACAAGGCCGCACTCAAACGGAAGCGTGGACAAAGCCCGTCTGAGTGTGACAGGACTGAGAGAAACTTCCACTGGATTCCTTCGGAGTTTCTCAGCAGGGGGAGTTCCTCTCTCTCCTCCCCTTCCGTGAACTAGCCCTAATAATGGGGCTCACCACCTAAGCTTCTCGCGAGGAGCAGAGGAGACAGCGCGTAGAGAACGGAGGCCGCTGGCCTGGCGCGAGGCAGGCACCCTGCAGATGTGGTCTGTTATTTCCTGGGCTCCAACTAGGAGCTGTGCCAGGACCTGATGTTGATCAGATCTCAAACCGTGCGACTCATCCTCTAAGCCAGATCTTATCCTCCCCCCTTCGCAGGGGAGGAAACTGAGGCTCAGAGAGCTCAGGCACGGAGCGAGTGCAAAGAGAATGCACACCGGCCCACGGCCTGGGGCTTGCTAGAGCGAAGGTCCAATGAAGGGAGATCCTAGCAAAACAGACCTAGTCCCTGATCTTGGACAGCACCCATTTCCCCCCAAGGAGGAGTGTTAATATACACCCGAGATCCCACCCAGGCACCTCAGCCCAGACACCCACCTCTCAGGCCAAACAGCAAAGCAGAAAGTAGAGCTCCGGCCTGGCCTTTGCCCGGGACCCAGCTTGCACGCCGAATGTCCTGAGTCCCGAGCAAATTGTCAGGCACACAATTTTGTTGGGCTGGTTGGTCAATCTGCAGGCAGGCAGAATATGATGATTATCAGAATACAGTTATCGCTAGCATTCACGTAGCGCTCACTGGCATATATTATTAGCTCACTTAATCCTCACAAGCAGCCAGTCAGGTGGGTTCTGTTATTATATGCCCATTTCACAGATGGAGAGACTGAGGGTCACAGAGGATAAATGACTTTGTCATGGTCAAATAGGGGGCATAAGCAGGCTGCACTCAGCAGCGTCCTTCCGGGGGATGGGCATCCTTTCCTAATTCCCACAGTGGCATTGTGGGTGGGGGCTGGCGGCAGCTCTGAGGAGACAGGGGATTCGAACTCAGATTTATGCTTCTCCAGAGACGGAACTCTTAAGCTACACTAACCAGATTACGCTACAAGAAGGGAGCAACTCTACCTTCAGCATTTTCTATATCGGAACAACAGCAGGTGGAAACATTTCCTAAATCATATCCTCCGAGCTGCACAAGAAAGGGGAGCTGTTCAAATCCAAGACGATAATTTTCCTTTTCGTGCACGGCATAAGGTCTGCCGTTGGGGGCATTTTGTGCAAAGTGTGCAAACACCACCAGCCACAAAAGTAAGGCTGGGAATCAGAGCCCGATATTGGCAGGGCTGGGCTCGGGGTGACTCACAGGTGGCCATCTGAGAGGTGCTAAGGCACCACTTGCCCCCAGCCATCCCTCCTGCTGGCCCATCATGGCCTGAACTTCCCGTAGCTGACCTTAATGGGCCCAAAGGCAGCATGTGGCTGTCTCCTGCAGGCTGCTGTGAAAACTCGTGTTTCCCAGGAAGGACTCCAGCAGGCACCATCCGGGCGGGTGGCTGGGATTGTTTTAAAAAGCAATCCCACCCACATTCCAAATTCGGAACCCGGAGGCTGGCAAGTTGCACTTGGCCAGAGCATCGCACTTCCCTTGCCCTCCACCGGAAAGCACTTTGGGCAATTATAGGGCCCCAGACGGGGAGAAGGAATTGTTACTCCATTTGTTTGTTGGTTGGTGCCGCATTCCTTGGTCACGTGTCTCAGCTTTCCTGCCCTGTGTCCCAGACGGTAAGGTTGGGGAGGTTCTTACACATAGAATCTGCTTCACAAACGTTCAAGTCAACATGGGAATCGCGCCCATCCATTTCTCTAGGAGCGCTTCCTGCACCCCACTTTCCCACACATTTCCCCCATGGCCATGGGTCAGATCCCTGGCCCCTGGGAAACCTGGATGACAAGGTCTGAGTGCACGTCACAAGGGCGCACTGGGGACGGGGGCAGGAAAGGATCTTTGGTGGGAGGGGGCAGAAGATGACCTTGCAGGATGGAGGGGAGGTTATAAAGTTGGGGGAAGGAGAGACCCCCCCCTCCCCACCCCACTGAATCCTGGCCAGGATGATTTTTCTCAGGGTTGCCTTGAGTGACCACCATAACATGGCAGGACCTCTACGGGGCACGGTAGGTGACATACCTTTCTTGGTAAGAGGACTAAATAACCATGCACGGAAAGCTTTAGCACCAGGCTCGATACATTTTGTTGTTTGGGCTAAAAATGTATGCCCTAATTTATGTGAGGATGTGTCCACTCCTCTCTGGCGCTGACCTTCACCCACGAACATTTGCAAAGCCCCCAGGACCCATTATGCACCAGCTTCAGTAGGTAACATCCAGCTGCGGAAGGGGACTTAGCAACTGCTTACTGGTATCAGGTACTTTACCTGTGTTGCCTTGCTTAATACCCCAAGAATCCTAACAAGGAGACAGACTCATCCCGATTTTATGGATTCAGAAACTGCGGTGCTTAAGGGGCAGAGCTGTGATACCAGAGCCCATGGTTTCCTCTGTGGCACAAATCCCCTGCCTTTAAGAAGCTATGATCTACGGTGGAGCAGATAAATGAACACATGGGAGAAAAGAACAACGAGTCGGAGTCGGTGGGCCCAAATGAGCACGTGTATGGGCTCTGGGAGCCCAATGGGGGTAGATTTCCCTAAATGCAAGGAGTAGTGTTGCAGGGGGCACTGCTAAGCAGACGTGGGAGGGTCTGATAGGAGTGAGTAGACAGGACACAAAGAAAAAGCTGGGAGAATTCAGGTGCCAGTTAGTCTTGAGGGCAAGAGGTGAGAGAGAGAGGAACTTTTGATGGAGGACTGATTGCAAAGGCCTTACTAATGAACCCAACAAGCTCAAGGCTTTGTTCTGCAGGTGATGGGAAATCCTTGTTGGCTTTTAATGAAGAAAGTGATAAAAAAAAGCAGTGTCTTGGGAAAATCCGTCCAGTTGTACATCATTATAGTAATTACAAATACCTCTGTTACTACCTTTCAGCATTGCATTTCTTTCTTCGTCAGGCACCGTGCTAAGCTGGTTAATGCCTTATTTTAGTCCAAATGACACATGGTGGGAGGTTTTATAATCACCTCTACTCTCCAGTGTCCATTCCTCCATTTCTAGCTGTTGAGATGGGTGAATATATTTTGCATATAGAATGGATGTGTATTGGGGGGTGAGCAGAGGGCAGGTGGGTTTAATAGTGTCCCCACCCCCACCACCAGATCACGTGCACTTAGAAACTCAGAATGTGACCTTATGTGCAAATAGCGTCTTTGCAGATACAATTAGTCAAGGATCTCAAGATGAAATCGCCCTACATTTAGGGTGGGTCCTAAATCCAATGACTGGTATTATTACAAGAAGGGGAGTGGACACAGAGACAAGAGGAGAGGAAGGTGACGTGACCATGGAAGCAGATGGGAGTGATGTGAGTATAAGCCACGGAGCACCAGACGTGGCTGAGGGCCACCAGAAGCTGGGAGACAGGCATGGAACAGACTCTCCCTCAGAGTCTCCAGAAGGAACCCTTCCTCCTGATACCTTGATTTTGGATTTATGACCTCCAGAATTGTGAGAGAATATATTTCTGTTGTTTTCAGCTGCCCAATTTGTGGTAATTTGCTATGGTAGCCTTTGGGCACTGAGTGAAGTAGGTGATTTAGAATTCTGACTCCAGAGCCCAGTCCTTCTCTGCTTTGGTCCGACAGAGGGGAGGAGGGATGGCAGACTGGGTCCCAGTTAGGAAGTCTGCTGTGGTTGAGGGCTGCAAACAGGGCTTGATCCCAGGGAACGTGTGCTCTGGGCTGTGCACAGTGCCCAGCACACAGTAGGGGCTCTAGATATGCCTGCAGAAATGGGAACTGTCCACCCTACTGGGTGCTGATCTATGAATGGATGTGTGAATACACTGGAGAGGGATTGAGTGAAAGAGGGTAAATAAGAAAAGGTAAAGGGGTCTGGGTCAAGGTTTAGGGGCCAGGAGAAAAGCAGAAACTGCCCCCTCTTCTCTCTCCTTTGGCGATCAGATGGGGATCAGCTCATTTGGAGGCTACGACCTCCATCACCCATTTCAGAAGAACATAACTTGCCTCTTTCTCCAGCCTGGAAAACCAAGATAATTCTAAGCGCTAGCCTATTAAAATCAGATTCCCATACCCTCATCACTCACCCAAAAATCCACACACCTCTCACAGCAAAAAAGCCCTAAACGGCCCCTGTGACTCTGAAAGTCCAGAAAGCATATTTGGCTCCCCGCCCCCCATCTCTCTCAGCATAGAGGAGAGATAGCAGATATTTTTCAGATAGGCTGATTTTTTTTAATCAAAAGGAAATTAAAGAACAGGGAATGATGTACATTTCTTATGGGGAGAGCGGGAGTCTTATTCCTCGCCTGTCTTAAAATAGCCTGATGGAACGCAATATTTGCATTATGCTCAGGGTCAGCTGCTCTGGGGAGCGCAGCTCGGGCCTGCCTGGAGAAGGGAGTAAGGGGCTGAGTTTTGAGATTTACTGCATTAATGCTTCTCCAGTTTCTGTGGAGTAGCCACTGGAGAGAGGCTTGGCTGCGGAGGTAGTGAAAGAAACGCATGCAGAAACACAGTATCAATAACTAAATATAACTCACATCTGAAATGCCTTTCACTGCACCCGGAGTGCTTTCCAAATATATTATCTCATTAAATCCATACAGAAGCAGAGGGAGGTAGGGTCCTCTCTCCCTCCTCTTATGAGGGAGTGGAGATGCAAAGCCCAGGGTTTGTGACTGCGTGTGGCTGTCCTTCCACGTGCCTCCGTGGTCCTGCACACCAGCTTCACCGAGGACCGGCCGGGATGGGCAACGGCAGTGCCAGCTGCTGTAACAAACTGACCCCCAAATATCTAGGGCTTCATACAGCAGACATTTATTTCTGACTATGTGAAATCCCAAAGGGGTGTTGCTGACTGTCAGGCAGCTTTCCACAAGGTCGTCTGGGGACCCCAGTTCCTTCCAGCTTTGGACTCAGCTCACCTCTCAGCCTCAGCATCATCGGCATTTAGCCTACAGATGTGGCAGGGTTTTATGAGCCAGGCCTGGAAAGATCCCCTCCTCCATTGCTTCCACCTACATTCATTGGATGGATCTCAGTCACATGATGACGCCTACCTGCAAAGGAGGCTGGGAAATGTAGTCTAGCTGTTGCTATAGCAGGAAGAGGAAGGGCTGCGGTCAAGAGCCAGCCAGGCTGTTTCATGGGACCCTCCACTCCTACTTACTGCTCCAAGCAGGGCAGCTCCAATTCTATTTTATATATTGCATTCTACGTAAGATTGAGTTTGAAGAAAGGACCTCAGGACTTTAAGAAAATGTGTCAAGGCTCTAGACCAGTGGTCCTCAGATAGGGCTAGCTATCTGGACCACTAGGGTAGGTTATGAAAAGCACAGATTCCTGGGTTGGTCCGTTGGTGCTTCAGATTCTGTAAATATGGGGTCTGCTGTGTGTTCCAACAGCATATATGCTGAACTGCTTCACTTGCTTTCGGAAATTTAAGGACTGTGGTGAAGGGTGGAGGTAGCAGTGAGGCCACGGGGGGACAAGAGGTTGACGCTCAACCATTAATCCAGAAAAGGTGAAGCCCTATGGCCTAGCAAGTCCACTCCGAGCTTCTGTTCTAGAGGAACTTTTACCCAAGTGCATTCAGAAACACGTAAAACAATGCATCGCTGTCGTGATGGCCCAGATCTGCAAATAGCTCAAATGTTCATCAGCAGCAGAAGGGATAGACTGCCGCCTGGCTGTGTGATGGAATACAATACAGCAAGGAAAACAAATGAACTATAGCTAGAGGGCAGACCCAAGCATTTTGTTAAACACAAAGAAGCGAGGGGGCAAAGGATGAAGAAAATGGCCTTTGGC
The DNA here is from genome assembly GCF_014898765.1 of Herpailurus yagouaroundi. Classification (NCBI taxonomy): domain Eukaryota; kingdom Metazoa; phylum Chordata; class Mammalia; order Carnivora; family Felidae; genus Herpailurus; species Herpailurus yagouaroundi. The sequence goes on along the minus strand of NW_024412422.1, from coordinate 7,286,215 downwards.
ATCAGAAAGTCCCCAGTTCAAACCGTGCTAGCTCTGCACGCTTGGACCAATTTCTAAGCCTTTGGGGTCTCTTGGTTTCCTCATCTCTATAATGGAGATGAAAAGCCTCCCGCATAGAAGAAAACACACAAGGCGTTTGGTCTCCTTGTTGGAAAACAAATATAAAATGCATTTAGCACAGGAACCAATGCATAGTAGGTGCCTGATAACGTTGTTGCCCAACTGGGCAAACAGACACCTAATGTGTGTGAGCCAACAGGCGGCTGGGCCAGCAAATGCCGAGGACACGAATGGCCACTGTATGGTGCCAGCCTTATTCCTGTATCTGTTTTCAGTCTCTGTTTCTGTTTGTCCCGCCTTCCCCCCCTCCACTTCCTTCCAGTTATATATTTTTTCGGGACCCAGCGAGCTGCCTTAGATGACTGTGGAAGGAGAAATACAGACACTAGACATCCATGCTGCCATGCTGCCTTGATGGAGGTGACATTAACTCCTTTCAAACCAGGAATGCCCTCCTGGCCTGGTCTCAGGGCACATCCCAGGGGCTCCTCACAACCTCACACCTTGTTTTCCAGGCTCCGTCTTCATTCCCTCCTGAGAACCCTTCTCAGTTCAACCCAACACTGTCTCCAAGGTCACACTCCCACCACCTTCAGCACGTGCCAACGATCCTGCCCCAGTTTGAAAATGGTTGGAAAATACCAACATATTCCCATGATGAAACTGGTCTGATGTGACGCAGCTGCTAGGGCATCCTTAAGGTCTAGACCCTAGGGGTCTAGGGCTCATTTTCTTCTTAAGGTTTATTTTTTAGAGAGCGAGACAGCGCGTGAGTGGGGGAGGGGTAGAGAGTGTGGGGGACAGAGGATCTGAAGCAGGCTCCGTGGTGACAGCAGAGAGCCCCACGTAGGGCTCAACTCATGAACCTGAGCCGAAGTCAGATGCTTAACTGACTGAGCCACCCAGGCACCCGGTTCATTTGTTAAAGAAGGAAATAGATTCCTCAGAAGTTATCTTGCATCCTGATCACCAAGCCCATTCCCCAGTGATGGCCTCTGCTCCCCTCCACCTGACTAAAAGGCCTCTCTACAGAAGGTTTTGGGACAGCAGAGGTCATTTAAATATCTCAAACACAGAATTACCAGAAGGGCATCCAGGGACTGCCAAGAGCTATTACCAAAAAGCAGGATTCTGTGGCCAAATCAGTTTTGAAAATATCTGGTTAATCACAATTTAAAAGAAGCCCGCAGGTAGGGACGCCTGGGTGGCTCCATTGGTTGAACGTCCACCTTCGGTTCAGGTCATGATCTCACACTTCATGGGTTCGAGTCCCACATCAGGCTCTGTGCTGACAGCTCAGAGCCTGCTTCAGATTCTGTGTCTCCCTCTCTCTCTGTCTCTTTCCCCCGTGTGCACTCTCTCTCTCAAAAATAAATAAAAGTTAAGAAAAAAAAAATTAAAAAAAAAAGCCTGCAGGACTTCTCAGAGCCTTTAATATGCTTTAATGCTTTAAAGGCTCAGAGCCTTTACTATGTGCTTAAAATCCATGGAGGACTAGAAATAAAGCATTTCCCAGACTTGTCAGAGTTTCTTGTGACACTAATGTTCTCCAATATAACACTTCCCCTCCCACCTGCTCCCCCCAAAAAACAACTTCGGGGAAGTTCTGCTCCAGCTGGAATTTCAGATTAATAGCATAGGAAATAAGATTCCTGCCTTCAGTGAGCCCACTTGGCAAGTCTCCCTGCTGAGGGAAGGTGAGCCAGGCCCCTGGTTTTTCTTTGCCTCACTCTACCCATCAGAAAAATGGGAGCAGGGCCATTAACACCAAGGCTGTCGAGAGAGTTTATTACATTGTTACATGACCCTGGAACGAGACATTATTATTATCATCAAGGGTACATAATAGTGGGCAGCTCCACAGCATCATATAATTTCTGGATGACAAAAAAATGTTCCCATTAGATCATCTAATTGGTTCCTTTGGTCGGAACAGGAAGAGCCCAGATGATCTAATCACACCCTGGTCTTTGTAGGTGCAGCTTCCTCCACGGAGCTCAAAGGGCTTCCCTCTTATTAGGGTCAAGAGTCTTTCAGAAGGTGAGAGCGGAAGGCAAGGGGTGGTTTCCTCAACTGCAAAAGAACATTCATGCTTTCAAGTTACAACAGAAGCATCATTCCCGGATATTAAATGGCAGCTCGACTGGTGGAAACAGTTAACCCAAGTCTACAGTGGAAAAACTACTCCAACCATACTCGACATCGTGGTTTTGCGTGTTACTTGAAGAGATCATATGGGGCACCTGGGTGGCTCCGTCGGTTGAGCGTCCGACTTCGGCTCAGGTCACATGATCTCGTGGTTCATGAGTTCGAGCCCTACGTTGGACTCTGTGCTGATGGCTCAGAGCCTGGAGCCCGCTATGGGTTCTGGGTCTCCCTCTCTCTCTCTGCCCCCTCCCCTGCCACGCTCTGTCTCTCTTTCAAAAACATACACATTAAAAAAAAAAAAAAAAAAAGAGGTCATATTGGCTTAGCGCTCTGCCTCAGACATGGCTGCTTCCACACCAGCAAAGACTGATGCCTCCACTTTGCCCAGAGCTTACGATACGCTGACCTCTGCCCCCTCCAAGACACACAGAGCAAGGAGCCACTTTTAACTTCTCATCTCTTGATTTTTGGAATCACGAAGGCAGAGACGTCAATCAATAAACAAGAGCTGGTCTCACACATTCTCTTTCAGTGCTGGCGGATGCTTTTGATCGAAAAGCAATACAACTTGCGCTCAAATGGGTTCTGCCACTTACTCGCTTTGTAATGTGGGGCGAGTTATTGAGCTTTTGTGAGCCTCGGTGTCTCCTCTGAGAAAAGGGGGCAGGAATGGCACCTACCTCACAGTGCCCATGTGAACACGCAGCGAGATGACCCGACCCCACAGGAAGTGCTCAAAAATGGCAGTTATCACCACGGGCCTCCCAGAAGAAGCCTGGGCATGAGAGGGATTCTGGGCTGGAAAGACCTCTGTGACCTCTGCAGAGCTATTCGGGAGGCCGGTGGTGTTAAATTTAAGGGGAGGGGGGCCGGTGTTAGGTTCTCAAGTAAGCAGGCAGGGCGCAAATGGATGGAGTCAAATTACCCTTGAAAAGTCCCTGCCCTTAAAGTAGGGCATGTATGGTATTGTGTATGGACCGATCAGGTTTGAGAACCACTGAGTCAGACCAGAGGGGGGAATAAAAGGAATGTTTGTCTAGAGCTGCCTGAGGATTCAAGCCATCCTGTCTCTAAGGAAGTGGGTCTCAACAGGCGGGGATCTTGCCCTCCCAGGGGACATCTGGCAATGTCTGGTTACGGACACTCTCATGAACTGCCGGTGGGAATATAAACTTGCCAGCCAGCTGTTCTGCAGAGCGCTTTGGCGATAAGTCGCAACAGCCTTAAAATATGTGTGTCCCTTGACCAGCAATTCCACCCCCAGGAATCCATTCCAAGGAAATAAGAGAGGGTTCAGTGCGTCACTCGGCTATAATGATATTCGCCAGTTTCGGCAAAAACAGCAAAAGACAATGAGGAACTGATTGAAAAGTATGGCACCGGCACATGCTATCGCTATAGCCATCAGGAATGATGCAAAAGCGTGTGTGCTGACATACAGAGCATAAGAGGATGCACCACGCTCATCCATGAAATTGACCAAAAAAATATATATATATTAAGGATTGATCATTTCCGGTGTCGTCAAGGGCATGGGCTGGGGGGGGGGGGGGGGAGGGGATCTGACTTCTCATGCCCGGTGAGAACTTTGGCACAGCCTTTTGGGAGACGGATTTAAATCAAAATGTAAATCAAGTGAGTCTACAATTTCACGTGTGTCAATCTTTCCCACAAAAGTCCCTGCACAAGCGGACCAAGGTGTGCAGTTTCGATTAGTGATAAAGTGGAAACAAGCTATATGCCCATGAGTAGGGGAGCGGGTCTATAAATTGCAGCTTGTTGATGCAATGGAATGTTACCCAGTTGTCAAAGAGACTAAAGAAGACCCAAAGTATTCCGAGACATATTGGCAGGTGAAAAAAAGGAAGCCAAAGAAACAGACACATCGCGGGACCCTGTCCATTTAAAAAAACCCAACTGCACATCAATCTGTATCTACATGGGTGCCAACAAATGCACGGATAGAGGTTGGACAAGTTCCCACTAAACAGTTAACATCGGTTACCTCTGTGGGGAAGGATGGGGGGAGAAGCCAAAGGGGCACTTTTTCTTTTCTACTTCACCTCTTTTTGAATACTTTGCATGCATTCATGTAATACTTGGCTGAATTTTAAAAACAAAGAAGAACCACGGAAAGATGTTAACACTGGGTCTTTCTGCGCAGAGGGGTTACGGATGATTTTTTTTTTTTTTTCGTTTCTTGTGGTTTGTCAGGATTTTTCTAATTTTTCTGCAATGAACGTGTGTTATCCGTGCAACTTGAAAACTTTTTTCTTTTTTAATAACAGGAATCGTATTGATTGACTATCTTACAAAGGCGTTTTAGTAGAGAAAGCTAGAGCAAAGCAAGGAACTCAGCTTCCTACTCTTGTGGATTCTGTGATCTGTGTGGGACCCTTCCTCTCTCGTACACACACACACACGCACGCGCGCGCGACAAGACAGGGCACAGGCAGTGAGTACTTCTAGAGGTCACAGGAGGATGAGAGCTACAGGCAGTGAGGTGGCATGGAAGGTGTCCTGGGAGCTGCAGTAGTTAAACACTGCCTTGTAGAAACAGGAGGGCTTTAATAGACAAGAAACCCTCTAGTAATTGAAATCCTATTATCTGTGCTGGTGGCATCCTGCTCTGGGGATTAATGACCCTTGTTGTCAATTAACTCTTCCTGGATTCCAAGCTACATATCGGCTACTATGACTTCAGTGGCTTTCTTTTGCCTCTCTCCTTCGTGGACACGGAGACCTTTCTGTACATCACAACAAGAAAAATAAGCTGTGTCTCCCATCCGTCTCCCAGATTACGACCACCAACAAAGGAGAGGAAACTCTCCCTGATGTGAAGACACGGTCCCATCCACCACCACCACTGGCTGGGGCTTCGACAGTAAAGAAATGAGCTTTCCAAATCCTCCTCCCCCCCCTGCTGGGTTCGCTTGCCTGTGGTCCAGTACATCTATCATGGGCAAACTGCTCTCACCACATCACCTCCATCCTCAAAGTCACCCCAGCGGGTAGCCGGATCAGCGCCATTATACAAATGGAAAAACTGAGACTCAACTCCTGGCTGCAGAGATTGAGTTTGAGGCCAGAGGCCAGAGCACTTTCTCTGCATCGTCACTGCCTTGAACTAGTGAGGGCAAGCGTTTGGATGATGTTCTCTGAGTGAATGAGCTTCCCACCCTCCATGCGGTGACTGCAGCCCCCTGCACCTAACATGGGCCAGACACAGGGGCTTTCAGTCTCTGCAGATGAGATTGGCGTGTGTCCGAACCGGCACACCTCCCTCCTGCCTTTCCACCCCAGACCGGCCGAGCATGGATGCTGGTGACCTCTGCTCCTCAAGCCTTCACAAGCAGGTGTGGAAGACACGTCCTAAAATTCACACCTCTAGAACAGCGTGGGAGGTACTGTGGCAGGGGAGAAGTGTCCAGGATTGGGGAGGGACCGAGAGGGGAGCTGATGTGTCAGCTGAGTCTGGAAGAACAAATACAAGCCTGGGGGCCAACAGAAAAAGAAAGGCACAGCCAGGGATGTGGAACAAACAGGGCATGATAACACCAGCCAACACTTATTACGTGCTGGCCACGTAGCTATTTTTCACGGATCAGCTCATTTGACAGTCACCCAAACCTAGGAGACAGGTACCCAGTTTATCTTCATTTAAAGTGACTTGCCCAGTACGGCGCAGCTCAGAGGTCAAAGGACTGGATCTGGGTCTGTCCGGCTTAAGAGCAGGTGGTCTTGACCCTTCCGTCCACGCCCACGGAGCAGTGGCTCTCAATCTGGGGCGACTTGGCCCCCCGAGGACATTTGGCAATGTCTGGAGACGTTTCTGGTCGTCACAGCTGGGGTTGAGGGGTGCTACTGGCATTAGTGGGTGGAGGCCAGGGATGCCGCTCAACCTCCTGCAACGCACAGGGCAGCCCCCAGCACAAACAAGTACCCAGCCCCAAATGTCACTAGTGCGGAGGCTGAGAAACCGCCCAGAGCAGGCGGGCTGCCTGCTGTCAGCTGGGTCCTGGGTGGAGAGCTGGGAAAGACAAAGCAGGAGATGAAGCACGGGGGCAGGCTGGGGCAAGGTCAAAGTCTACCTCGGCTTGGGGCTTGGAACTGGCCTGGAGAGGGGAAGGGTTTGAAGTGGGGGCAGCTTTGTGCCTTAGGATGATCACTCTGACTCTGCTGGGGAGGATCTCTCCCAGGAAAGAGGGAGAGAGGTGTGTGCGGCCGCCAGGGGCAACGGTCCAGGGTCCGGGTGACCTTGGCAGGCAGAGGTGGAAGGAGGAGGCAGAAAGGGGGCTCCTCTGAGCAGCTGAGGGTTGACACCGCGCATCCCACTATGAAGGATGGAACATTAAACCCTCTAAATGAGAGTAGCGACCTGATTAGAGAGGGAGCCTAGGGGCTCCCCCTCGGGATGCACACAGATTAACACGGTTATTCAAGCAGCCTCACCGCGAGCGGGAGGCCTGCACTCAGCCGGGCAGAGGCTGATGCTCACCTAGCCTGCCTGAGTGTCCCGGCGAGCTCCCGAGGGTGGGGGGGGGGGGGGGGGGGGGGGGGGGGGGGGGG
>NW_024412422.1:7264857-7279338 GCF_014898765.1 Herpailurus yagouaroundi | reverse complement strand
GACCACCACCACCACCAACCATGGTCTCCATTCACTTGTCCTCCTCTTCTCTCACCCCTCCCACTTGGCCGACTTCCTCCCAAGCCGTGGGGCCCTCCCGGGGCCGGGCCTTTCCTCCGCTGCCCGGCCCTGGGCCCTGTGCCGCCAGGGGCTCTGGTGGGAGCCAACTTCTGTGGAGGGGGTGGAATTTACTTGTGCTGGGGTTCCGGATGGAGTCGTTTGGGCTCAGCGTAATCTTTCTGCCTAATTCTGAAGACAGGTGTTCTGGAAATGGATCCCTGAAGACCCCCCCCACCCTGGTTAGGCCCCTGGTTGCTTCCTTCAAAAAATGCTTGGGTGTTTGCGCCCCAGGACTCCCCCTGCGTGTGCGCATGTGCGAGCACATGTGTGTGTCTAAGTGTAAAGACTTCAGAAGCGTCAGGACAATTTCAGGGCATCCTAAACCACGAGACCACGTCAGCCCCCTGCTCAAAAGCCTCTGAGATCTCCTAACACTGCAAGATGAAATCGTGGCACCTCAGCACCCCCACGATCCCACCTTATCCAGCACTCGGACCTCATCCACTCCTTATCTCCTAAAATTAACCTGCTACTCCCGCCAGCCAGATGCATCTCTTCAGCATCCCCCAAACGCGCTCTCTTGACTCCTGAGCCCAGATCCTTCCTGGGGTGAGTCCTGTTGCTTGCCTTCTCCCTCTCAGGTGAATAGGCCACGTTTTCTTTACTTAACATCTCTTTTCTAAGTCTTTCTCTATACCTTTTTTTTTTTTCCAATGTTTATGTGTGAGAGAGAGAGAGAGAGAGACAGACCACAAGCAGGAGAGCGGCAGAGAGAGAAGGAGACACAGAATCCGAAGCAGGCTCCAGGCTCTGAGTGGTCAGCACAGAGCCCCACGTGGGGCTCGAACTCAGGAACCCCGAGATCATGAGCTGAGCTGAACTCAGACACTTAACTGACTGAGCCACCCCAGGCGCCCAGGCTTCCTCCATTCCACTCACAGGTTTCGGGATGGGGATTTCTACTGGATGGTTGGCCCTGGAGGCAAGTGTCTCATTAGATGGGTAAGGGGTGATAGCCAACATTTTATTATTGTTTTAATTCTCCGATTTCTAACCCTTCCCTCCCTCTGTTCCTAAGCAACCACTAATCTACTTTCTGTCTCTATAGACTTCTTTATTCTGGATTTTTGTGAACGGTACCATGCAATCCGTGAACTTTTGGGACTGACTTCTTTCACTTAGCATAATGTTCTCAAGGTCGATCCATGTGGTAGCATGAATCAACACTGCATTCCTTTTTCTGGCCAAATAATATTCTATTTTATGGATATACCACATTTTATTTATCCATTCATCCACCGATGGACATATGGGTTGTTTCCACTTTGGGCTGTCACGAAAAATGCAGCTGTGAACATTCAGGTACAAACTTTTATGTGACCATACATTTTCATTTCTCTTGGGAGTATTCACTGTTTTAATAGCTTTCTTTTTTAGTGGCCATGTTTCATTTATTTTGAAATTTCAAATAACGTTAGAACATGAAATCATTGAGTGCATGTAAAGAAGGCACGGCTTTAACCAAATCTTAAGATATACTGCTCTATGTGGGGCACCTGGGTGGCTCAGTCAGTTGGGTGTCAGACTTCGGCTCAGGTCACGATCTCACAGTCCGTGAGTTCAAGCCCCACGTCAGGCTCTATGCTGACAGCTCCGAGCCTGAGGCCTGCTTCGGATTCTGTGTGTGTGTGTGTGTGTGTGTGTGTGTGTGTGTGTGTGTGTGTGTGTCTCTGCCCCTCCCCTGCTCATGCCCTCTCTCTGTCTCAAAAATAAATAAAAACATTAAAAAATTTTTAAAAAATACTGCTCTATGTTATAAAGTATCTTCCCTACTGGAAACAAACCCTTTTGAAGGGCAGTGATTATATTTCTGTTAGGTCCAAGGAACTGTCCAGCCACCAATTCAGATTCTACAAAGGTTCACCTCATTAAAGTATTTTCCCATGCTTGGTGGGGTTCCTTCATCCTGAAAGGTGTAGAATACTGTAGAACGTGACTACGCATGCCCATTTTACAGATGAGGAAACTGAGTGAGGGGCAATGGCCACAGCTCTGTGCCTCTGAAGAGTTCTGGAAGAGCTGGGGGTACGGCCAGCCTCCCCTGTGGGCAGTAGATGCTGGGGCTCTGCTTTACACAGGAAAATCTGGACTGTCCCAACAGACACATGATCTGGCATTACTCATTTTACAAAAGGATCCTCTATTGTACAGAAGAACTGAAGATCCTATTCCTTGCCAGGTCCCCCGGGGGCCTGTTCTTTGTGGTGCAGCGGGCTGCGGAGAGCATCATTTTACGCACCAGCTGGGCTTCTAAAGGAGTTGTAAGTCAAAGTTTTGTAAATTGGATCATATTTTAGAGAACAGATAAAAGAATAAGACTGTGAATCCTTGGGTAGAATCTGTGCGTGAGGTGATAATCAGAACCAGATTTATGATTTCTGCAAAGACAAAAATCCGAGATAAATGTCAACAACACCTGGAATCCTGCGATGATTAATTAAGAGTCTACTAGTTGTAATAGGCACTGTCCTAGCTTTAAAGATGTTTTCTCATTTAAATCTCACCCCCGACTCCCCAAAAAAGAAAGAAAATAAGGAGACAAAAAACCTTTTGAGGTGGGTGTTATCTGTCGCCAGTTTCCAAGTTGGGGAAACTGAGGCTAGGGGATAGGAGGTCGCTTGCCTGAGGCCACAGGGCTCAGAAGTAGAGCTGGGACTGCGACCAGGCCCACCCCGTTTTGGGGAGTGGCTGATTGTGGACCCTGTGGTCCGGCTGCAGTCCAAGCTTCACCCCCTCCTCACTGTGCATGTTTCCTAGCCTGTAAAATGGGCTGCGACGCCCTCTCTGGCAAACAGCTAGCGCTGGATAGACGTCAGCAATCATCGTGCAGAACTGCCCTTGTAATGGAACCCTCCAGGCCAACAGCAGCCTTCGTCAAGCCCCACGGGCATACAGCGCAGCCGGAAGCGCCCCTCCCCCGCCCCAAGCATTACACACCCGGCGTTATCATCCAATCGGCTGTGCTCCCTGCTCCCGGGCTGAGCCACGTCATCCTCGGGTGGGGCTCTGGCAAACCGCTTCACCTCTCTGAGCTTCAGTTTTGGTAAAATGGGGCTAGAGCAGGCACCCACCCCAAAGGGTAATCGCGAGTATTAAATAAATGACGAAAAGTGCCTTGAGCTAGGAATCGCTCAAAGGGTAGCTGTTGTTATCACTACGTGCTAGGATCTGTACATGTGTTCTTTCAAGTGGCCCTCGATCCTAGCACGTGTTTTTACACGAGAGGAGGCCGGGACCAGACAGGTTAATAACTTGCTCGGATTGGTGCTCATGTAACATTGTGCACCCACAGGTTACCTGCCCAATAGCCATTCCTCTGTGTACCCCCCTCCCTGATTTTGTTTGGGTGCCTGGCATTCCACCCGTGGGGAACGAGGCCTGTCCCCAGACCCAGAGGGATATGTGGCAATCTGGGCCCTCTGCGGTGCAGATCCCAAGACCACATTAGAAGTGTGAGAGATTTATTGGGCAAGATGCCTGCAAAGGGTCAAAGAAGGAGGCAGGCACAGCCTGTAGATTGCATGCGGGAAGGGTGGTAGGAAGGAAGTGGATGGGGGAGGAGGGGCCTCAGTCTTGACCAGCCTGATGTGGAGTTAGGGTCCCACCATGTAGAGTCAGCTCTACAACCCCCACCGCCCCTTGGCAGTGGGAGCTGGTTTAGGCAGCTATATATGATGTGCCTGGATCAAGGAGACATATGGGGAAGTCTACCAGGTGCCTATGGGAGAGGTGTCTCATCTTCTTCTACTTGCTTAAGCTGTATGGGGATGTGGTGTCATCTGAAGGTTTGACTGGGGCTGGAGCTCTTTTCCCCTCAAGATGGTTCATTCACATGGCTATTGGCGGGAGACCTCAATTCCTCACCATATGGGCCTCTCCACAGGACAGCCTGAGTGTCCTCACAATATGGTACCTGGCTTTCCCCAGGATGAGTGATCGAAAGAAAGGAAGAAGCCCCAGTGCTTTTTATGGCCTAGTCCCTAAAATCACACACTGTCACTTCTGCCTTTTTCTGTTCACTAACGGCAAGCTGCCTAGGTCAGCTCACATTCATGGGGAGATAAACTAAGTTCTACCTCTTACAGGGAACAGTATCAAAGAATGTTTTGACTTAAAACCACTCTAGTTATTTGTAGTTGGGTCTTCTTTACATATAAAGATCCCTAGGCCAATGTTCTTTACACCACATAGCACTGCCAGCTTGGGCAGGAAACATTGCATTCTGGGGAGGTAAGGCAAACCCAAAACCCTCAGAAGCCTTTTTAACTCAGAAACTCTGGTTCCATAAGATTCTCACAGATAGGTGTGCCTTGGGGTGCCTGAGTGGCCCGGTCGGTCAAGCGTCCGACTTCGGCTCAGGTCATGATCTCGCGGTTTATGAGTTCGAGCCCCGCGTCAGGCTCTGTGCTGACAGCACGGCGCCTGCTTAGGATTCTCTGCCTCCCTCTCTCTCTCTGCCCCTGCCCTGCTCACACTCAGTCGCTCTCTCTCTCTCAAAAATAAATAAACATTAAAAAATATTTTTTAGAAAAAGATAGGTATGCTTCCATAAACGTGTCCTATGTAGAAATACGTCCCAACATAGAAATTTACCAGGAAATATTAAAAATATACAACAAGAGGGGTGCCTGGTTGGCTCGGTTGGAGGAGTGTGTGCAACTCTTGATCTCAGGGTCATGATGTCAAGCCCCACATTGGGTGTAGAGATTACTTACATCAATAAACTCTAAAAGACATATTAAAAACAGAACGATACAACAAAGGATAAAGAGTAACTCAACAGCTCCCATGAACCACCACCTAGCTTAAGAAATAAAACAGCACTCAGACGCTGGAAGCCCCGCATGCTCATAAACCCTGATAACACGGTTCTCCTCACCCCCAGTGGGGACCACTACCGCTAGTTCAGTGCTTTTCACGCCCAGGACCTCCCATACTTTAACTGCACAGAGCGTCGGCCTACGTAATACATAGTAGTGTGTTACGTGTTTCTAAACTTTGTAGAAACGGGGTCACGTTGAATCGATTCCTCTACAGCTTGCTTTTTTCGCTCCATTATGTCTGTTAAGATTTAACCACACGAGGATGTGAAGAAATTAGAATGGCGCTGCCGCTTTGGAAAATAGCCTGGCAGTTTCTCAAAAAGTTAAACACAGCATCGCCACGGGACCCAGCAATTCCACTCCTAATAGTCAAGACTATTAACACAAAGGTCTGCACAAAAACTTGCACGGAAACGTTCATAGCGGTGTTCTTCACAAGGGCCAAAAAGTGGAAGCAGCCCATGTGTCGATCACATATCCATGGATGGAATACTATTTGGCCGTAAAAAAAAGGAGTGGAGTACTGATTCACGCTACAACGCGGAAGAACCTTAAAAACGTGGTGTTGGGCGCCTGGGTGGCTTAGTCAGTTAAGCGTCCGGCTCTTGATCTCAGCTCAGGTCATGATCTCACGGTCTGTGGGTTCAAGCCCCTCATCGGGCTCTGTGCCGATGGTGCGGAGCCCGCTGGGGATTCTGTCTCTCCCTCTTTCTCTGCCCCTCCCCCACTTGCGCTCTCTCTGAAAATAAATAAACTTAAAAAAAAAAAACCCTACAAAACAAAACAAACAAAACATATTAAAGGCAGGAAGCCCATCCCAAATGAATACAGGGCGTACAGTTCCATTTATATGGAACACCCAGAATATGGAAATCCACACAGACAGGAAGTGGATTAGGGGTGGCCTGGGCTTGCACACGCGGAGGAATGGGGAGTGGCAGCTGATGGACGCGGGCCTCTTTTTGGAGCGATGGAATCATGTCGGATATGATGGCGGGGATGGCTCCACCCCTTCCGGAATGTCCCCCAAACCACCGCATCTTACGCTCTGAAGAGTGAATTTTACGATGGGTGAATCATATCTCAATAAAGAAGGATTCAACCATGTTGATACCTGGGCCTGGCCATTCCCTTTCACTCCTGTATAGGAATCCATCGGTACGAAGAGTCTACGTCCGCCATTCTCCCGCCAACGGACAGTTGTGTGCCTTCTCACTTTGTTGCTGTTCCGATCAGCGCTGCTGTGAGCGCTCCCTGGATGCCTCTTCGTGCGAGGGTTTCCTGGAGGCACCCACCGAGTGTGGAGGGTGCACACACATCGTCAGCCTCACGCCTCCCTACCACGCTCTGAAACTCCTTGGCGAGGCCGGGGAGAGGAGGCAAGGAAGCCACTCTGCCTCCACCCCTGGCCCCTGCAAACCACCTGAGGTCTCAGAAAATAGGACAATGAAGATGGAAAACAAATAGCACACATCAAGCGCTGGGCTGCCTCCCCTGCTGCCGTGCGGAGACCCACCGGATGGGCAGCGGGGCCTCCCCCACCAGAAAATATTAACAGCATTTAATGAATATTCACAAGGATTCATTAAACATTTCCCCGTGTGGCTGAACAAAACAGTGTTCAAACCCCCAAGCCATTAACAAAAAAGGAAGAAGAAATATTACAGGGACGACGCGCACAAGCTAAAAACGCCACAGGCAAGAAACAGCTGCTGCTGCTTCTTTTTTTTTCTTTCACTCAGCTTCATCTCCGTCTCACTGGTGTTTAAAACGGGCCCAGTGTCCTAAGTCTCTGTGACTTGTGTGACTGGAACAGTCCTGATTAATATTACCATGAGTACAGTTTTCTGCTTCGTGCACCCAGAAAGTTGCCTTTGTCGCAGCAAATGACATTTAAACGAGGCATCTGGGTTGGAGGAGGGCCTTTCCACGGGCCTCATCGGGCCCTGGCAGCTACCTGAAGAGAGGTGTTCCAGGTACTTCTACCGTTCGTCGCTTGACAGACATGGAGACAGGCCCGCATCCGTCAGTCGACTCACTCGGGGTCACTGCTGACACAAGACTGGTACGTCCTTGGTGCTTCGACCGTTGACCTCGTGACCTCATGACCTCACCAGCCTGACCACAGCCCACTGGTCCAGGCGTGGACTTGACCCAAAGACCGAGACTCAGATGGGGGTGGTCTCCACGGCACAGTGGCTTGCGAACCAGTTAGACCTCTCTCTGGGGGAGTCTAAGGTCAAGACCCAGAACAGGTGGGAGCTTGGGCAGAGCGTGGCAGACCCACAATGCACATTAGGACCCGCTTCTGTAAGTCACATGCTGTCACTGAGCCACATTCCATTCCTTAGAAGTGAGTCATTCAGCCTGGCCCACACTCTGCGGGGAGAGGACTGAGACTCCACCTTTTGAAAGGAGAAGTAGCAAAGAATTTGTGGGTATTTAGAAACCACCCAAAGGCCCAAGTCATATTACTGCCAAATGGTGAGAGCAGGATTTATCAGTCCATCCATTCTGCAAATATCAGTCCACTTGTTCACCTATTACACCTTTGCCGTCCAATATGGTAGCCTATCGGGCACTTGAAATACGGCCAGTATGCCTCCAGAATGGTATTTTCAATTTTATTTAACTTTAGTTAATTTAAAGTTTAAAACTCCTGGGGCACGCGGGTGGCTCAGTCGGTTGAGCGTCTGACTTCGGCTCACGTCACGATCTCACGGTTTGTGGGTTCGAGCCCCGCGTTGGGCTCTGTGCTGACAGCTCAGAGCCTTGAGCCTGCTTCAGATTCTGTGTCTCTCTCTCTGCCCTTCCCCTGATCACACTCTGTCTCCCTCTCTCTCAAAAATAAATAAAAGATTAAAAACATTTTTTTTAAATAAATAAAGTTTAAAACTTCTCATTCAACTACTGGAAAACTTGTATGTAAGTGTGGAACAACGTAGGTCAGTGAATCTACTCTCCCTGTAAATTTCATAAAAAATCTAAACGTGATTAAGTATTTCCAATGAAACCTTAGCATCCTAATTGAGATGTGCTGTAATATAAAAGTACACACCAAGGGCGCCTGGGTGGCTCAGCCGGTTAAGCGTCCGACTTGTGGTTTCGGCTCAGGTCCTGATCTCACAACTCGTGCGTTCGAGCCGCGCAGCAGGCTCTGCACTGCCGGTGAGGAACCTGCCTGGGATTCTCTGTGTCCCTCACTCTCTGCCCCTCCCCTGCTCACGCTCTCTCTCAAACATAAATAAATATTAAAAAATAATACGAATAAAATTACACACTGCACTTAGAAGGAGAAAGAGGATCTAAGCTATCTCATTAACCTTTTTTGTGTTGATCTCACGTTGAAAAGATATTTGGGATATGTTGGATTAAACGAAATCAGTTAATAAAATTCCTTTTACCTTCCCTTTGACGTTTCGAATGTGGCTGTCAGGCAATTTTAAATTTTGGAATGGCTTACACGACACGTCTGTTGGCAGTGTTTTAGGACTTACTAAGCGCGATGGCTGCGTAGTTCCTACCTTCCTGGGGCTTACAGTCAAAAGGGAGGGACAGCTAGTAAGCAATTAATCCAAAGAATAATGGGTGAATAATGAGTGATCCAAAGCAGAATTCGGGGAGCTGTGCGAGTTTCACAGGGGACCTGACCCACATTGTTCTGTCTCCGAAGCAAGCCTGGGATTTGAGAGGCAAGGAGAGAGTTCTAATGCCCAGCGCTGGGAGCGCCGAATGGAAGGTGCAGGGAGAGTTCTGCGTTGGGGGCACGGTGCCAGCTCCTTGGGGTCAGGGCCAGAGGAAGCGGATGTGCCAGGAGCACTGGCACTTTGAAGTGCAGGTGCTGAGGCGGCAGGGAGGGGCCGGGCTGCCATCAGCTGTCAGGTTGGCACTTGCTGATTCTGCCTACGCAGTAGCCAGGCTCCGGAGCCCTCTGGGGCTCTCTGGGTGTGGCCTCCTGTGGCTGTGCTGGAAAGCACCTGGGCTCCTGGGAAAGCCAGAGGGCCGAGCAGGGTGCTGGCACCGACTCTGACCCAGGGCCTACCCAAGCACAGGCCAGAAGGGAAGCACTCCGGTCCTTGCTCCTGACCAATGTGGTCTTGACCGTAGCTTCAGATGACTCCAATCCTCTTGTCCCATCTTTTGACCCCTAAGTCCACCCTTTGTATTGTTACCCAAACTCTCACTGTTCCTAAAACACGCCAGGCATGTTGCTGCCCCGGGGCCTTGCTATCCTCTTCCTAGGACACCTCCCCTTGGTATTTACATAGCTGGCATCTCTCAAAGGTCACCTTTGTCCCTTGACCAACCTTTCTAAGTTACCTCCGCACCCTCCACGCCTCTTTATAGTGACTCTGTCTCATTTCCCTTTGCATTTCTGCTCATCTCATACTCCTCCCTATCAGAAATTGCCTACTTCATTTATTTGTTTGTTTTTCTGTCTTCCCAACCAGAAAATAAGCTCCACGAGAACAGGGGCCTTGTCCAGTGCCTAGAACAGTTCCTGGCATGTGTTCAAAAATATTTGTTGAATGAATTCATTCATCTTCCTAAAACTCCAATCTGAAAACAATTATAGGGACCTCAGGAATGTGGACAAATGTTTGTGATGAAATACTGAGTTGGAAAAGGAACAGAAAATGATACTCTCTGATAGTGTACATAGAAGATAAGTGCAGGGACAAAGAAGCAAATATGTCCAAATGGAAACCAGTTACAACGGGGGGGGGGGGGGGGGGGGAGTACAAAACACTCTAGCTGATTTCTCTATCTTAAACTTTCGTTTAATATGGTTATATTATGCTTTAATAACTGCTTTGTTAAGACGGAATTCATCTACCATTAAGTTCACCCTTTCAAAGCAGATGATCGAGTGGTTTTTAGTATTTTTCTCAGAGCTGTACATAGATCTAATTTTAGGGCATTTTGTCACCCCAGAAAGAGACCCTGTGCCCACTCTCCCTCCCCCCTCCCAGCTCCGGGCAATAAGTGATCTCCTTTCCATCTGTATGGATTTGCCTATTCCAGAGTCGCTATTCTTACGAGTGACAGGACACCAGACGCGGTCTGTTGCCTTTCGTGTCTGGCTTCTCTCACACAGCATCGTGTTCCCAAGGCTCATCCATGTCGCAACATGTATCCGTACTTCATTCCGTGTTTACAGGTGAAAAATAAGCCGTTGTGGAATTATCCAGTGTGGATCTGCAATGGTGTGTTTATCTGTCCATCAGCTGGTGGTTTCGGGTCTATAGTTTTTACCAGGACCAACCAACCCACAAAAAGCTGTGAAGGAGGACCTTCTCCCAGTAGCTGGAGGAACACAATCTTGCCACCCTCTGCTCCCAAATCTCTGAAGCCTCCCAACGCCTACCAGATGCTTTCCAGCCCCCTCTGCTCACACTATCAGCCCCTGGCCCCAGCGTACTCTTAAACTCCCTTCCCTGAGCTCCTGTGCACCCTGTTGGACATACTGGCCGTGCGCCCTCAGCCACCAAACCTTGGCTAACACCGTCTCCTTTTCTGCTTCCTGGAGTAAGTTGTCACGCTCTGCAAAATGCAGCTCAGATGTTACTTCCTTTGCAAAGACTCCCTTCCTCGCAGAGCCCTCTTGTCCACAACTCACTCCACACCTAAAGGACTCATTATTTCGCTTAGTCTTCTGCCTGTTCCCTGCCTTGGCCCGTGAGAGGAGTGCCCTCGGGGTCCCACACATTTATGCCTGCCCGCTATCTCACATGGTCTCCAGCACCCATCGGGCGCTCACCCAAGTCAAATGACTGCGTGTCTGAGTCAGGTCGTGACCCACTGTGATATGATGAACACAGACATCCAACTCTACCACCCGTTGGCAAACAAGACCTCAAAACCTCGAGACTGAGAGAGCCCAGCTTAGTTCAAATCCCGACTTGGCTCCTTGCTAGCTGGGTGGCCCCTGGAAGATAATTTCCTCATCTTTAATGGGGATAATTTCTCCCACCCGAGGGAGTTGCACAGAATAAGTAGAGCAGTTGCTCAATATGCATTGTTTGGGGTGTTTTTTTTTTTTTTTAATGTTTGATTTATTTTTGAGAGAGAGGGAGAGTGTGAACGGGGGCGGGGGCAGAGGGAGAGGGGGACAGAAGGGGGCTCTGCGCTGACAGCAGTGAGCTCGACGCGGGGCTCAAACTCACGAACCTGGACATCACGACCTGAGCCGCAGTCCGATAGTCAACCAACTGAGCCACCCAGGCGCCCCTGTGTTGTTTTCAATTATAGTATAATAATATGACATGTATTATTTTAACTGTTTGCAAGTGGCATTAAGTATATTCACATTATTATGTCGATAAGTGTTTTTGCCACCACTACCATGATGATGATGATGATGATGATGATGATGATGATGATGTCAGAAGTCTTAATGGTGTGAGTTCTCCTAGAGACAGGACATGCTATTCCGAACAGTCACACGACGCTAAAGTATCTATTCTGCCTAAATCATTTCACCCTCTCAAGAATGCTGGGAGGTTTTATCACCCATGTTTATACTGGAGGCCTCCAGGAGCACAAATGATGCCCTCAAGGGCACTCAGCCCGCAAGTGGCAGAGCTGGGACGGCCCCAGACTGGGGTACCTCCCCAGTCCCTGTCCACAGCCACCTGCCGGATTAGGATGGCCCCGTCTGATGAGCCACTCAAAATTGCTTCCCTGGGGTTCTGACGGGGTGTGGGGGGAGGCTGTAGCTGATTGGAAAGAGAGGTGGTGCCATTCTGGAGTGGGCAAGTGAAGCCGGGGGCGTCTGGCATCCTCAGCTGGGACAAACACCCCGTACGCGGCAACAGGGCAGGGGCTGGGCCCTGTCGAGCTGCTGATGTCTTTATGCGGCGGCGACTGACTCCGCGGTGGCATGCCCAGCGTGCATCGCCCCTGTGACAAATGATAAAGATCTCATTCAGCCTATGAGATCCACTCGAGGAACTGAATGGAGACAATTGAAAAGCCCTGCACACCAGCCACCGAAGCGAAAGCCTGCAGATTCTGCTGATTGAAGGTCTTCTGTGTGGATTTGCTGACCCTGGACAATCTCAGCTATTTGGGCTTGTTAATAGAGTCTCCTGGCCTCCTTGCAGGGAACCCGAGTGCTGGAATGCAAGGAAGACCTGCCTGGTTGAGTTCGCGGCATCGAAACAGGAGGACTGTCTGACATTCGGCCCATCCACTTTCATTCTGGAAGGCTAATTATGATTGCTTTCTAATTCTTCGCTGCTTCCCGGGGAAACTCTTAAAGGGACCCCTCTCCCCCTTTGCCACCGGGACGATATTTGCCCTTGCACTTGGGAGTCCCTCCTACTGTTGCCATTGCTACGTTTTAGCAACTCCGCACAGCCCGACCAATGCTAGGTAACCAGCTAATTGCAGTTACAACTGACCCCTTGGGTGTGTGAATGAACGTGACAAGTGGCTGGTGACGTGCTCAAATCACTCATCCGCGTGTCCAAGTTTACTATTTGACCGTGCACTTCTTTTTTTTTTTTTTTTTTCAACGTTTATTTATTTTTGGGACAGAGAGAGACAGAGCATGAACGGGGGAGGGGCAGAGAGAGAGGGAGACACAGAATCGGAAACAGGCTCCAGGCTCTGAGCCATCAGCCTGACGCGGGGCTCGAACTCACGGACCGCGAGATCGTGACCTGGCTGAAGTCGGACACTTAACTGACTGCGCCACCCAGGCGCCCCTGACCGTGCACTTCTAAGTAAAAAGGTCTCACACCAGGTGATTCTGGTTCATAGTGCCTTTGGAAATAATCACAAAATTGGCGAATAGACTTGACAGTCACAGCATAAGCAGGGAGAGGATGTCAGATAAAACCCTACAGAGATCTGACCCACTGCCTTTTACATACTTATGCTCTGGCCACACCAGACCAACTACATTCCGGTCTCTCCTATAAAAAAGCATTTCAAAATCAAAGGGGCTGAGCGAATAAATCATGGTACGTAACTAGAATGGGATGGCCTGTGGGCACTGAAAAGGGACAGGTGCATCTCCCATACCTGGCACTACTCACCTGACTTCTCAACTGCATACCTTTGCATAGGCTGTTCCCTCCACCTACATGCTTTTCCATCTTTGCCCATCCCCCAGCACACACGTGTTTGGGACATGGTAAATGCCCAACAGATGAGCTGGCTCTTACAGCTTTTTCCTCCTCAGGGGTTCACCAGTAAGCCTGTCAGCCTCCACCCAAGGGGTGGGATTCTGGGGGCAGCTGGAAGTGGGGGGGGGGGGGAGGTTGATCTTTGCATATTATAAAGGTCTACAGTGAATAGTTAAGTGAAAAAAAAAAAGTAGGTTGCAGGCAGTGTGTCTTATGACCCAATTTTTTAGAAAAAGAAAATTCTATATTTACATGTTTGTTTATGCATAGAAAAGTCTGGTACACACTGCATTAACAATGATTACTTCTAGGGAGTCAAGGGTGGTGGGGTAAAGAATGTGAACAGGAACTTTTTGCTCTTTATTTTCTACTTTCTAATGTGTTCATTTTTTTTTTCCAATGGGCATTGTATTAATTTTATAATTAAAAATCTAATAAAGATTTTTAAATGTGCTTGGGGAAGAGAATAGCAATGCTTCCAAAATATTTGCAGTTGGCCTTTGTCACAGACACAGCAAGCTGTGAGTTATGTTGGGTGTGTGTATTTGATTTCTCCAACCAGACCATGAGCTCCAAGATGGTGGGCTGGGATGTAATAGCAGAATTGATACAGAAATCACAACACTAACTCCACCATGTGCTAAGAGCCAAACATGCTATATACATCATCTAGTTAATTTCATTTGCTTGGACATCTTTAAATCTCCTGTAAAGCTCTGGGCAGGACTCAAATGAATATTTGTGCTTGAACAGCGTGGTTGGCAATGCTTCGGGGAAACAAAAAATTGGGGCTCCCTTGCTTAACTGTGAACACAGCTCTCTGCGAGCAGGGCTTTAAAATGCCTTTCCTAGGGGCTCCTGGGTGGCTCAGTCGGTTAAGCACCGGACTTCGGCTCAGGTCATGATCTCGCAGGTCGTGAGTTTGAGCCCATTGACAGTGTGGAGCCTGCTTGGGATTCTCTCTCTCCCTCTCTGCCTCTCCTCCGTTCATGCACATTCTCCCTCTCTCACTCTCAAAAAGAAACAGACATTAAAAAAAGTAAAATAAAATGTCTTTCCTAGCAAACGGAGATAGATGGTAGGTAGACAATGGACAGGACACAAAGCTTTACCTCCAATCCAGGCCAGGATTCTAAAGGCATGAATTCCGCAACACTCTAGACCCCATTTCCCAGAGTGGGTTCTGCGCAACCCCAGTCCCACATGACGCTCTGGGAAAAAGAGTTCCGTGACTGGGAAACTGCTACTTACTCCCGACCCTTTTGGAAATTCACATGCCTGTGAGCACATTAAAGACTCTGAAAAGTCCTGCTGTAAAGAAGCAGGTTTAACTCTGTTCAACCCCAAGTTTCCCCAAATCATTTGATCACAGAGTCTGCTGTTTCATGGACAATTCTGGACAC
>NW_024412422.1:7243181-7259857 GCF_014898765.1 Herpailurus yagouaroundi | reverse complement strand
AGGCCGGACGCGGCGTCCCCCGGGGCGGCCTCGCTGCTCGGCCCCAGCGGGCCCGCCGCGCCGCCGCCGCGCTCGCTGCCTCGTGCATGCCAATTAGGCCCTAATTTGATTTCTGTTCTATCCGCGCGAACCCCATTAAAACCCAATTCTGCTGATTACTAACAGCTTTCTTGCCACGCAACGCCTCTCCTCCCAGGGCTGCTCGGCGCGGCGAGGAGCGGGGCCCCGCCGCCCCCACCCCCAGACTCGCAGAGTCCCCGCGACCCCGCCCCGGATCCCCCAGGCCCCGGCCGGAGTCTGGGCCCGGGCTCCGCTCCCCAGCCCGAGTCACGGGGCCGTCTCTTAGGAAACAATGGGATTGGAGAAAGCTGGGATCGGGCGTCGTGGGGAACACGGAGGTCAGCAAGTCCCGCCTCCCACGCCCAGCAGGAATGCCCTGGACTGGCGACTGTCGGCCCCCCGCCGGTGCCTGCGCTGTTCTCAGCGCCGGGAGCTCCCTCCCTCCGTCAGGGAAGCGCAGTTGGGTTCAAGTTACCGCCCTCTCCGCTGTGTGACCTTAAACAAAGCTCTTGACCTCTCTGGTCCTCAGTAGCCGCATCAGTAAGCTAGGGGCGAGGATAACACCGGCCTCCTGGGACTAGACTGTTGGGAGCAAAAATCCGAGACACGGGCGAGGCCCAGGAAGACTGCTTGGCGCGTAGTGAGCGCTCAATAAAAGGCGGCTGTGGGAGGTGAGCCCTGCAGCGCCCCCTCCAGGGCGGGGCCAGTGAGGCACTTGCCAAGGTACAAAATTTAAAGGGCAGCTAAAAATCTCAGTAATCCAGATAAATCCTACTTTAACACAGTATTTTATACTGAAAAGACATGCCAAAAAAAAAAATTAACGATGGACAAATTATGCAAAATTTAAATAAAGACAAAACTGACATCAGGGTACAGCAAGAGAGGTCCTGCAAGAACAGCGTGGAAGCCAGTCCTTCTTTACAACTTTGTTCGCCCTGGATTCTTGGCATTCATTCTGAGTTTAAAAACAATACCGCGTTAATTGCTATTTATCTTGATCACTGCGCCTTAGGGTGCCCCTTTTACTTTTGCACCCCTACTTCCAGCCCTGAGTAGCAGCCAGAGCCTCAGTTTTCTCATCCGCGACATGGGGCTAAGGATGACCGTTTGTAAGGACGAGTTGAGAATTCATAAGCAGGCAGCATAATTGAAAGCATCTGCTCTAGAATCTGTGCAAATTCAAACCCCTCCTCTGCCACTTACTAGCTGGTGGGGTGGCAGGTGACAACCTCTCTGTGCCTCTGTGTCCTTATTGGGATGACAGGGGCACTAACAGTGTTTAGCCTAGAAAGGCTGCTGGGGGGGTTCATTGCACTAACGCTCACAAAGCACATACTTGGCACAAGGCAACAGATCAATTCCTGTTGTTGCTATTATTAGTTGAGAGAATACGCTTGAACTTGACTATCCCTGGCACAGCATGAGCCCTGGGTAAGTGGGAGTAGTGAGCGTTATTGGGCATCGTTTTCGTGAGGTGCCCGGCACACAGTAGGTGCTCAGTTGACTGAAAGTGCCAGAAAGGCAGAGACCACTTTTGACTTGTTCCCCACCATAGCCCCTAAAAGGCTGCACATAGTGGGTCTGCAAAAATATTTGCAGAATGAATCACTGGTTAAGTGGCACAAGGCAGCCCATCCCATCTTTGGTTTCTGGAACCACTGGGAACTTTCGTCCTTTCACGGACCCGACATCCGCGCGGGGGGGGGGGGGCCCCCCCGTGTAACAGCAACAATGCTGTTGACCAGGTGTGTCCCTCCTGCTGAGCCCTCGAGCCCCGTGGAAGGGGCTCCTCCAGCTTCAACTCTCAAAAACCAAAGGCGATGACTCCAGAAGCCTTCTTGGCCTTGTAGAGAAAGCTTAAGAAGGAGAGAAACTCGCTCCCTCTAGGGCACCTGCAGCCAGCTTCCTGACAGAGCTGTGGGCCAAAAGCCCTTTCACCATGAAAATGCCCTTTGTGCTACAAGAATTATAGCAATGCTTTCGGAAGTGTGTTAACCACCGTATTAATAATGGCTGCTTCACTAATTAACTCAGTTGCCTGACTCCTGCAGGCATTTGAGTGGGCACTCTCTGGTCCCTCTGGAACCTTCCCCTAACCTAGCCTCCTGGCCCTGCCTTCTCACCTGCCAGCTCTAGACTCTTCACTTTTAGCAGAGCTGCATAAGGTGAGGTTCAAAGCCTGGCCTTGGCTTTTGACCTTGACTCCTTCAGGTCCCGGTGCTCTCTCTAGACCCCTTTCAGTGCCCTTAAAGTAAGAGGTGGCTGAAGCTACTTTCAAAAAACTTGGAGGCGGGACAAGGCAGAACTGTCCATTCCTCACTCACCGGCCTTGCACTTGTGGCCCACAATTTCAGGTGGCCAGCTGAGGTTAAATAGCCGAGATGCACAGGATCAAAGCCATACTCTCCTTCTCTTGGCATCGGGGTCCAGTCAGCAATGATACTAAAAAAAAAAAAAAAAAAAAAAGCGACACTCAGGACAGCAGAGGCATGACCAGTCAGAAGCGATCCTGGCGGTAGCACAGAAGTAGGATCCCAGAGGCCCCCTCTGCTGGACCAGGGTCCCATCATCCCTTTCTTTTTTTTTTTTTTTTTTTAAATGTTTATTATTTTTGGGACAGAGAGAGACAGAGCATGAATGGGGGAGGGGCAGAGAGGGAGGGAGACACAGAATCAGAAACAGGCTCCAGGCTCTGAGCCATCAGCCCAGAGCCCGACGCGGGGCTCGAACTCACGGAGCGCGAGATCGTGACCTGGCTGAAGTCGGACGCTTAACCGACTGCGCCACCCAGGCGCCCCCCATCATCCCTTTCGATAGTGGACCATGGAAAGGTCCCTGAGTTCTGGGACAGGAGGGGCTGGCACACCCAAGATGGCAGGTGGCACTTAGCGATTCAGGTCAGCAGCTATCTGCCAACAGCTACGGACAGACGTGTCAGAGTCAGTGTATCCGTACGATCCCGGTGAGTGTCGGGGCTGCCTCCGAGCGCGGGGGCTGACACTGCTCCCCCACGGGATTCTGAGCCCCCCCGGGATAGGGCTGTGCTGTCCTCTTTGGCGCCTGGCACAGGGCCTCCCCACGGAGCTCACGCGCGGTCCGTGTTTGTTGAAGAGCGAGGGATCAAGGAGCTCTTGGACGTTAATGAGTAAATTGGGGCTGATGACACCCTTCCCGTGAAGGTGCCTGGAGCTTCCTGACTGCTGTCTCTGTCTAATTACCCTGCTGACTTGTCGGCTGCCTTTTTTTTTTTTTAACAGCTGGAAGTCTGGGGTTGGAGGCTCACACTGCATTTGCTTCAGTGTCTCCCACGGAGGACCCGCCTGTGTCATTCAGACATGGCACGAGACGGTCTGCCCCAGTGAATTTTGATCGCGCTACCCGGGCCCTCTTGCACCCAACGGTTGTCTTCCTTCTCCAAATGATCCCGACATGACATATTCGTTTCCTGGGACTGAACATTACCACACCTGATGGCTGAAAACCACAGAAACGGATTCCCTCACAGTCCCCGAGCCCAGAAATCCAAAACCAAAGTGTGGGTAGGGCCGTGTTCCCTCCAAAGGCTCCTGGGAGGATCCTTCTTTGCCTCTTCTGACTTCCGTAGCTCCCGGTGTTCCCTGGCTGGTGGCCGCATCTCTCCAGTCCCGGCCCCTGTCTTCATGTGTGAAGGTCTCTCAAATCTCTCTCTGCCGAGCTCTTGTCATCGGGCCGAGGGATCCACGATGATTTCCTGTAGGCATCCTTAACTTAATTAATTATATCTGCAAAGACCTTATTTCCAAAAAAGAGGACATTCACAGGTTCTGGGCATTCTGGGCACCTGTCTTCCGAAAGGTCTGGGTGGCTCAAGACAAACTCATGTCCTGCACCCCGTGTCAGATACGCAGAATGCACTGAGGTACCCAGTAACCCACACGGGTTTTCAGTGCTGGCTCCGGGAAGACCGCTATGAAAAAGCAGAGGCTCTCTTTTCAATTCCCTGGCCTAATAGCAGCTAGAACACCCGAAGGGACATTTGCACCTTCAGCCCCTCCCTCTTAAAGTTCCCATCCAGGGGCGCCTGGGTGGCTCAGTCGGTTAAGTGCGTTAAGCACCCGACTTCAGCTCAGGTCATGATCTCACGGTCGTGGGTTCGAGCCCTGTATCGGGCGCTGTGCTGACAGCTCAGAGCCTGCAGCCTTCTTGGATTCTGTGTCTCCCTCTCTCTCTGCCCCACCCCCGCTCGTGCTCTGACTCTCTCTTTCTCAAAAATCAACGTTAAAAAAAATTTTTTTAAGTTCCCATCCAGATGAAGCTTGGCATAGGAGGAAAAGTTTGAATTCTATGGCAAGAGACCAGGATGCAAGTCCCAGGAGTGTCTTTTAGGCACCACATAGCCTTAGGCAAGCCTCAGTTTCCTCATCTGGAAAATGGGGATGATAATAATATCACAACATGAATAATGATATTACCTGCCCTCTCAGGACCAGTGGTGTAAATGATAATTTACATCTTTAAAAATGCCAACGTATATGCAGAAATTATGTGTTACAGAAACTGTAGTGTTGAATGGGGCTCACGAGTTACATTGCCTCAGTTTGAATCCCGATTCTGTGTGCCCCTAACCAAGTTCACTGATTTTGCTCTGCCTCTGTCTCCCCATCTTGTCACCCATTACTCCTGATTACTCACAACACATTATAACGAAATTATTTTCTTTATTTTTTTAAGTTTATGTATTTATTTTGAAAGACAGAGAGAGCACAAGTAGGGGAGGGCAGAGAGAGACGGAAAGAGAGAATCCCAAGCAGGCTCCACGCTGTCAGCACAGAGCCTGACATGGGGCTCGAACTCACAAACCTGAGATCATGATCTGAGCCAAAACCAAGAGTTGGACACTTAACCGACTGAGCCTCCCAGGCACCCCTATAATGAAATCATTTTATATAGTAGCTACCAAGGATATATTTATTTATTTATTACTTTCTAATTTTTTATTTGTTTATTTTGAGAGAGAGAGAACGCAGGACAGGGGCAGAGAGAGAGGGAGAAAGAGGATCCCAAGCAGGCTCCACACTGTCAGTGCAGAGCCCGACATGGGGCTTGAACTCACGAAGCCTGAGATCGTGACCTGACCCAAAGTTGGATGATTAACTGACTGAGCCACCCAGGTGCCCCATAGTTGCTACCAAAGATTTAGATGAGGTGAATGATTTAAAATAAGCATGCAATAAATTGTCACCACCCCGATTACTTTGACTCCCCATCCAATGGGGGGGAAACAGCAGTGGTGGTGAAGGACAGCAAAATTTGAGGGATCACGGGGGTGACCGTGCATGAGAAAGCTTCTATCACCTGGCGAAGGGAAGCCAGGTGTGCGTAGAGCAGGGGCTCCCAAGGGGGGCGATTCTGCCCTTCCGGAGACATGTGAGCGATGTCTGGAGACACTTTTGGTTGTCACACAGAGTGGAAGGTGCTATCGGCCCCGAGGAGCACCATGGGACAAACCCCAACGGCAATCGGCCGGCCCCAGAGGTCAGTCGTGCCTAAGCTGAGGACCCCTGGGCTAGACAGACCCCTCCTGTTTAGTGTGTGCGCCCTGCAGAGAAGTCTGGGACTGACCCCCGTTCCCATCAGCAAAAGGAAGCCTCTAGTGCGGGCCCAACTACGTGTGGTTTGAGCACTCAGCTCAGACTCCTAGCAGGTAAGACGGACTCCTCCCTAAAGCCTGCTGTGCTCCCCCGATTGCGCCGTGTCCCCCTGGCCCTCCTCTGTGCGACTCTGAGAACTGGAAGCAGAAGATGCCAGAACTTCAGCGGGACTTTCCTGCCTCAGCAACAGGCTCACCCGGGAACGAGAAGTCAGAAGGCGCTCATTTCTGACAGCTCCATGAAAATCTGCTCAGAAGCCAATCTTTGGAGTCCCTGGATCATGAGACTATTCTCGTGGGCCCTCGGGAGTAGAATCACTCGTGCCGATGGCCTTGCTTGGCCACTGTCCCTGTGCCACACTGGTGATCAGCTCCAAGCATCCGTCCCCCATAAACGCTTGTCCAAAAGCAGCTTGCCCGGCGGGGGCTGCGCTGTCGCGGGGGGGCCAGAGCACGCGGACTAGCTCCTGGCTGGAAGACACAGTCTTGCGTATCCAGGCATCTAGTCAGTAGCTGGGACCCATTCCTCCTCTGGCAGGCTGGCGTGGTCACTGGGAGATGTGGTGAGTTCCAGCATCAGCTGGCTCGTGAGATGCATTTTCTGTGTGTGCCATGGGTCCCCTCCCCCCCCCTCCCATGACACCAAAAGGGGCTGGTTTCAACGGCTGCCGTCTTCCCCTGTCCCTGAGCTTTGCAGATGGCTCTCGGGGTAGCATATATGGCTTCCTCTGGAAGAGACGAGGCAGGATGTGACATGACACATGACAGGATGCAGAGCCTGGGTGCCTGGTTCTACCACCCGTATGGGGTGGGAGTTTGCACACCTTGTGTATTCATTTCCCGAGGTGGCTGTGATGAATTTCCACAGACGGGTGGCTTCACATAACAAAGTGTATTCTCTCCCAATTATGGAGCCTAGATGTCTGAAATCAAGGTGTTCGCGGGCCATGCCTTTGCACTAAAGGCTCCGGGGGGGGGGGGCCGGGGGGGACCCTTCCTTGACTCTTCCCACTACTGGTGGCCCCGGGCATCCTTCGACTTGTGGGCGCATCCCTCAGATGTCTGCCTCTGTGGTCACCCGTCTTCTGCGTGTGTCTGTGCTTTGCATGGCTAATTCACAGAGATAGGTCTGATCGCATTTAGGGCCTACTTGGGTTACCCAGGATTATCTCCTCCTCTCAAGATCCTTAACTTAATCACATCTGCAAAGGCCCTTTTCCCAAATAAGATCACATTCACAGGTTCCAGGGATTTGATGGAGTTATTTTTGGGGCAGGGGGGCATTTTTCGCGAGCCCTGAGTTACCCTCCGGCTCTGAAATTCCCCAGGCGATCCCCAGAGGGTAGACTGCATCTCTCCCAGAGTCTCAAGTGGATGCTTTTCAAAGCACTTTCACAACTGTCATTTTGCTTTGTGTTGCCGACCTCCTAATGAGGCACCCAGAGGGGCTAATGTTAAACCCATCTAATTGATGGAGTAGCTGAGGCCTGGAAACTCCTGACTTGCTCTCTCCTTGGGTTATTCGACAGATTAGAGCCAGGAGCAAACCTCTTGGTTTCCCCGGGGCCATCCTTCTTCCTTGTAGAACCACTCACCAGGGTGCACGCTTTGTTCTGGAAGCCAAGGAGGGCGATCAGTCGAAGCCTGCCGTACAGATGCAAGCCCACCCAGAATCCCGAACTCACACTCGTTTGTAGGTGCGGGGTTGGGGGAGCTGCATGTGAATTCACTGTGGCCCAGACGGCAGCGGGTTCCCAGGGTCTGGCTACAAGCGGTCAGAGATCTCTTCTTCCCCGCGGGAGTCTTCCTGAGCAGGGGGATTCTCCCCAAACCCAGGAACTGAGAGGCTAGTGGGGACGCTAGCAGAATGAGAAAGATGGGCTTTGCCTCCTAACAAAAAAAGATTTTAATAGTCTTAGGACAGATCAAATTCAGGGATGGTCAGGGGAGGGGGAGGGTCCTTGTTCCTGTCCCTCCCCTGCCTGGGACTTGCAGATCAGGACAAAAAACTGTCCTAGGCCTCGTTTCCTTGAAGTAACGTTGATCCGACTTGGGGGGTGAAGGGGCAGGCAGGGGAGTCGTGCTGGGTAGAACATCCACCCCTGGCTTTGTAATCTAATTCGGCAATGAGGATGAAGAGATAATGACAGCCAAGTGTTTGGAGTTCTTGACAAGGAACATGCAACATTGACACAAGGTATCATTACCTTCATTACTAGTCAGGAAGACGTGGGGGTGCCAGTTAGGAATGGGCGAAGTGAGAGGTGAGCGCACTGCCTTAGGATCCCCGGAGGCCGCGGTGGGTGCCTGGGCGCATGTGCTGGCTGTGTGTGTAAGGCAGACGGAGATAAACCACCCTAGATAACCCCCCCGGGGTCAACCCTCTGTAGGTGGGTGGAAGTTAAAAACCCTCCTTTCTCTTCCCGCAAACAAAAACACCTTCCTCGTGGGCCTAACGTGATGCCACAAATGCCCACCATTAGCTCTCGCTCCTTGGGGGTATACGCTGCTGAAGCTGTGCATCTGGGTGAAGGCATCTCACTGCCCGAGAGGAGGAAGGCAGTCACTGCTGGCTCTTGGAATAGCACACTCTCATTTCACCCAGTCCTCGCCCTTGGTGCAGCAGGAGCCTGGGGACCTCCCTGTGAGCACAGCGGGGGGGAGGGCTTGGCTGCTGGACCCCTGCTGGGTGATCCCTTGGGAAGGGAGGGGTCAGCAAGACTGGAAGGTGAGGAGGGAAAGGTCAATGCAGACAGCCTCCTGCCCCCAGTGGCTTCCAGATTCAGCGGAGGAATTAAGACACCGCCACCAAGCAAATGTTTAACTAGCCCTCAGAACAGGGAGCACCTTCAAGGGTCAACAGCAGTTCTAAGTACCAGGCATACGATGCTTTTTAACCGCGGGTGGGGGGCGGGGTTCACCTGTCTCTCAGACGTCGAGGAGGGACTTCAGGATCCTCTCCTCTGAAAACGACACTTTCCTGTGTATGCAGGCGTGCACACACAACACATGCTTTGTATGCAGTTTCTGGGGTCCACCGATCCCTGCAGCCCGCCCCAGGACCCCGGGCAGGGGCACTTCTTTACCACACTCACATCTTCTGCTTTCACTTCCTCAGTCTGCAAGTGCTCACTAAGCCTGGGAGGTAGGTGCAGCACCGCCCGCTTCCTTAGACCCAGAGACAGCACACATCCTCCTCCAGGCCCCGCAGCTTGTGAGGGTCCAAGCTGGGACCAGGACCACCCCCTGCACATCTCTTCCAGTCCTGTGTTGTGCTCCCAGGAATGCCCTCTACAGAGAACACAAGGAGAGTGGGTTCCCTCTGGAGCTAGGCAACGCAGCTGCCCTGGCCACCCCAAGCCTGGGTCTTCTGAAAACCACGTCTTTAGAGCTCATTTATAGGCATATATGCAAAAGGACCAACCGGGTGATAGAGCTAATGAGTCCTGGGGGATTCAGACAGAGATGTCATTACTGAAGACTTTGATGCCTAAGCTTCCAAATGGGAGAATATTTCTAAATCATCTATTCATCTAACACAGTTCACACGCGGGGCACCTCCCAGGTAAATTTCAGTTCCGTCCCCCGCCCCCGTGAGTAAACCCCAAACTCTTTGCGATGGCCTCTCTGCTCTGGCAGGGCCTGCGACTTGCTTTTCTCCCTCTCGTCGCCTCTTGCCACTAACTTCCTTATCGGTTACGCTCCACCAACCCTGGTCTTCTGCCAGTTCTTCGCGCTTGCCACGCTTTGCCCACCCCAGGGCCTTTGCACTTGCTGCTCCTCCTGCCTCGGAATCTTTTTGCCCCGGCTCTTCCCACGGCTGGCTCGGTCTCAGCTTGAATGTCACTTTCTCAGGGAGCTCATCTTTGACTTTATCTAAGAATATCCTTCATGATTCTCCAGCCATCTGTTTCTTTCCCCTTAGCACTTAGAACAATCTGTAGCTGTTTCATGTCTTTATTTGCTTACGTACTTATTATCTGTCACTCCTTTGAACATCTAAAGTTCTGTGAAGGGGGGAGCCCTGTTGTCTTTATATCGTCAGCCCCTGGCTCAGAATAAGGGCTCAGTTACTGAAGAATGAATGGCTGCAAAGTATGTTTGGAAGGAGGAGTATTCCTTAGCCACCACTTTACCCCACTTAGTGCAGTAATACAACCGTCATCTGGCTCCAGAGTGCAGTGCGATGCTGCCCTACTCTTGAGCTGCTGGGATGGTGGCTTGCCAAGATGGCGGCCTCTGGGGCCACCCAAGAAACCAAGTTGAAAAGAGAGAGGTCCCATAACCTCAGCTTTGGGAAGCAAGAAGAAATGCAGTGTGAGGGACACGTCATGATGCTCCTAACTGAAGACAGTGGTCCTGGCTTAAAAAAAAAAAAAAAAAAAAAAAGTCCTGCCAATCGGATCCATCCTCTAAGGAAACCATCCCATGGACAGTTTTATGACAAAGTCTGAAGAATAGGCAAGGGCCGCACAGGGGACTTTTGGAAGTCGTATTGCTTTCTTAGGAAAATGCTGCTGGCTTCTGGAACTGCAGTTTAATTAAATTCAGTTGGCTGGATACCTTCAAAGGCTGTTCCAGGTCCTTACCAGCCCTCACAGACACAGACATCTTCCAAGCAAATGTGTGAGTGGGAGAGTGGTGAAGCAATCTCTGGCAAGATAAGGCAGGCATTCTCCAATCAAGGATCGTACCCCCCAGGCGTGCAGGGGGCGGAAGGGGGGGGGGGCAGGAGGCCGAGGGACCTGAGTGCCTAGTCCTTCCTGCACCTACCCTGTCCTGCCTCCCAGGACAATGAAGGGCGAGACAGTGCTTCCTCTGTGGGGGTGGTGCGGGGGGGGGGGGGGGGGCATCACGGCTCTCAGAGAAACACCGAAAGGGCCAGACAGACCCACATCACCTGATCTCTCAGATTCTTATCTGATTTCTTCAGATGCAGACTCTCCCAGGGTGACTCACCTCTAACCCAGGGGTGGAGCCTGCCGGCGAGGTTTCTCAGGGTTGATCTCTCAGAGAAGAAAGGTTTGGGGCCCACAGGGGCTGCCGTCAAACTGAACTGGCCTTTGCCACTGACCTTTGCCACGCGCGTACAATGAGGCGAGGACTATACTGCACATGCACGCCTCCCATCTCATTTGATTGCGTGGACAACGTCTGGGATGGTTTTGTTAAACCCATCTTCCAGATGAGGAAATCGAGGCACAGAAAGACAACGATCGCTCGCCCAAGATCACTCAGATTGTTAAGTGGCTGGTGGTGTAGGTTGAGATGGTTGAGTTCATGCATTTGGCACTATTTATTGATGACCTATCACTATTCATTATCAGGCACTATTTTGGGTGCTAAGGATATGAATAATAAAAAAAAAAAAAAAAACAATCCTCACCCTCAAAGAGTTTAGTCTTTCTTTTAGGCTTAAGATTGCATCTTACATATTTGTATGTTTATTTGTCTCTTTCCCTATTAGGCTGCACAATTTTTATTCATTTATTATTATTTTTTTAATGTTTATTTATTTTTGAGAGAGAGAGAGAGAGACAGAGCGCGAGCAGGGGAAGGGCAGAGAGAGAGGGAGACACAGAATCTGAAGCAGGCTCCAGGCTCTAGGCTGCACACTTTTTAAGAACAGGACTCTAGCTTCCAGGACCCCTTGGGCAGCCTGTTGAAGCCTATGGATCCCTTTTCAAAACCATGCTTTTCAGGGCATAAAATACAGCACGTGGGATTGCAAAGGAAACCAATTATACTGTAATACAGATATCACGACATGAAAAGCCAAGTCTGTGAAATAGTAACATATGAGCTTCTTTATTATGTCTGGAGTAACAAAATCTTGCCACTGGTCTATCTACTTCTGCAGTTTCTAAGTTTCAAGGAGCACAAATGATACTTTGCAACAACTGTTAGTGACACGGAAGGCTCCGCATTTGTGTGAGCGCTGAAGGCACAACAACTGATGACACTACCGCGGTTTGTCACCTGTGTTCCCAATGGAAGAAAATGCCGCCTTTACTCTTTACCGAAAGTAAAAACGGTATTTTTTTTCTCTCCCAGCTACACACACGAACCCCTGAATTCTAGCAACGCACCTACAAGGAATCTGACAATGAATGCCAGGCTTAGGACCCTTATGAATCAGGGGCATTCCGCGCCCCGCCCCGTGTGTGTTGCTGTCCATGAGACCCGGGGCTGGGAGGGCCGCAGTATCTCAGCTGGGAAGGACGCCTCCTGCCATCGTGGTCCTATCTCGTTCTGATTGAGCGCTGGACTGTCCAGGTTCTCCACGTCTTCGGGGAGGGTTCGGTGATGACACATGGAGATCAAGCCAGAAATAAAGGCAGGAGGGCACAGTGTTCAAGGCCATGGCCCTGGCGGGGGAGGGGGGTGTGGGGGTGGGGACACTGGAGACCAGATTCACATTCAAGTGCCCCACTCGTCCACGATGGGTCAGGACTCAGAGTTCCGCCTGTACGATGAGGCCGAAGAACGTGCATAGGTGGGGTCGCTGGGAGGACCCAACGACACAGAGGCATGGAAAGTGAAGGTATAGTGCCTGCGCGTGGAAAGCACTCATTAAAAGATAACTGTCGAAGTGCCACCTTACACCTTCACTGCTTATCTGGAGCCTCTCTCCAAAGCCCACGGACTACAGCAGACAGCATGTGAGTCAAAGCTCTCCAGACTGCTGTTTCTCCATCACACTTGGGATCCCGCTCCAGGATGTGGCTGGGCACAGCTGGGAGAATCTCCCCGTGGGAGCCTCGGAAAGTTTTTCTCTCCTCCCCCCACCCCCCAACCGGCCCAGCCCAAGCTGAAGAATTTGGCAGTAAATGCTTAACCATTGGCTGCATGGCTTTTCTTTTCTTTTCTTTTCTTTTCTTTTTTCTTTTCTTTTCTTTTCTTTTCTTTTCTTTTTTTTTAATTGTCCTCCAAAGCTGGAGTTGCTGAATCGTTAAGGGAGCAAATTCCAAGAGCGTGAGTTTCTCTTGTTTCCCAGGACAGGTTTGGGCCAAGACAAACCCCAGTGATGCCAACAGCAGTTGCTGGAACAGTGCAGCTTAAAGCTGACTTCTCGGCAAGTCTTTTGGGGCTCTGTTTGAACGGTTCTCCTCTCTCCTTCCACCCGGTGATTAAAGGAACCACATATAACTTTCTCCTTATGTCTCTTTCCCCTTCCTCCCCCCATGTGCCCCCTTGGAAAGGCTCTGCAGAGTCCCTCCGTGTTTCTCAAAGAGCCCCGGAGCTGCGGCCTCTTGATTTATGTCCCCTTGGCAATGCGAGGTTGAAATGGCCTGAGAATACTGAATAACTGGAAACGAGCAATGGAGAAGGGTGGGGCCAGTGGGAGGGTCTGATGGTGGCTTATGCTTAGCCCTCCCCCACCAGACCAGAGCGGTCGGTGGACCCCAGAATCTGAGTGCCAAAGGAGAATCAAACCAAGTCACTGGAGCTTGAAAAAGAAGTCAAGGTTGTCCAGAGAAACTTACAAAATCGATCATTTCCGGGTGCTGGGTGACTCCTTGGGTTTTCTCCTTCCACAGAGCCTTTCTCCTGTTCACTCTGGGTTCAACATGTACCCCGAGGGGAAATAACAGAAATTTGAATCCCTTGGTCCCACTCCTTGCAGGAGCTCTCTATCAGTTGAGTTGAGTACTTGTGTAAAAGAAGTTGGGGGTCGAATTTTTTGAGTTTGGTTCTGCTACAGATCTTGCCTGAGCTGTAAGCATGACTTTCATCCCCCATACGAGGTTGTTTCTGGTTCCCGAATTAGATCTGGAGTGATCTGAGGGCAGGAACTATTCTTCCCTCCTTGTCTCCCATCCTTCTCCCCCTTCCACAAATATTTATTGATCACCTACTAGATGCCATCGTCGTCTCTTCTTGGCCTCCACACTAACACCGGGCTTGTGTGTATTCTACTAGGTGCTGGATGAACAGATGAATGAAAGACAGTTTTAGGTGGGACTCCAAAAACTAAGTCAGGATCTTCAGTTTTCCTAGAAGGTTGGACGTGTGGTTAACATCTCAGAAATGGGATCCCAAGGGCACCTAGGTGGCTCAGTTCATTGACGGTCTGACTCTTGACTGCAGCTCAGGTCATGATCCAACGTTGTGGGATCGAGCCCTGTGTTGGGCTTGATGCTGAATGTGGAGCTTGCTTGGGATTCTCTCTCTCTCTCTCTCTCTCTCTCTCTCTCTCTCTCCCTCTGCCCCCTCCCCTGCTTGCATGTGTTCTCTCTCTCTCAAATTAAAAGATGAAAGAAAAAAAAAGAAAAGAAAAGAAAGAACGAAAAAAGAAAGAAAGAGAAAGAAAGAAAGAAAAGAGAAGGAAGGAAAGAGAAAAGAAAAGAAAGAAAAGAAAAGAAAAGAAAAGAAAAGAAAAGAAAAGAAAAGAAAAGAAAAGAAAAGAAAAGAAAAAGGATCCTGAGCGACAGAGAGGTGGGCCAGGACTGGAACTAGAAATGAGGATCCCTGGTTGCCATAGGGGCACTTGTACCCCAATGTTTATAGCAGCACTCTCAACAATAGCCAAATTATGGAAAGAGCCTAAATGTCCATCAACTGACCAATGGATAAAGAAATTGTGGTTTACATACACAATGGAGTACTACATGGCAATGAGAAAGAATGAAATATGGCCCTTTGTAGCAACGTGGATGGAACTGGAGAGCATTATGCTAAGTGAAATAAGCCATACAGAGAAAGACAGATACCCTATGTTTTCACTCTTACGTGGATCCTGAGAAACTTAACAGGAACCCATGGGGGAGGGGAAGGAAAAAAAAAAAAAAGAGAGAGGTTAGAGTGGGAGAGAGCCAAAGCATAAGAGACTCTTAAAAAATGAGAACAAACTGAGGGCTGATGGGGGGTGGGAGGGAGGGGAGGGTGGGTGATGGGTATTGAAGAGGGCATCTTTTGGGATGAGCACTGGGTGTTGTATGGAAACCAATTGGACAATAAATTTCATATATTAAAAAAAAAAAAGGATCCCTGGCTGCCAGTTCCAACTGGGCCGCCATCTTTCTGTATGGGTCTGGGAACAATCTGTCTAACTTTTTCTGCTGCAGCTGTCCTATCTGTAAAATGAAAGCAATCTCAAGACTTCTTTCATAGATTTGGAGTTCTGTAATTCTCTCAAACCTTTACCCCCAGATCCAGTGAAATCAGACCCTTCCACAACAGAATTAGGGGACCACCAGATTCGCTCCCAGTGAATCTACTTCTTGGACCGATTGGAACTTCCAGTGCCTTTTCTTGTTCCAGAATCTATAGTGTCTCCCAGTTGCCTGTCACAGCCAGTGTACTCTCCTCTCCTTGGCTCTCAAAAGATAAGCAGTCTGTCCACAACCCACAAATCTTCCATATGTCTCAGCACTCAACATGTGGAATCCCTGAGTCCAGTCGGGCTGTTTTCCTCCCTGACCCTGATCTGCCCCGTGGCCTTTACTTCTGTGCCCTTCCTGTTCCATTTCTGACTTCTAAACCTTAGCAATTTCATAGAGTCTCTAATAAAGCCAACCAAATTTGGGGCACCTTGGGTGGCTTAGTCGGTTAAGCGTCTGACTCTTAGTTTTGGCTCAGGTCATGATCTTGTGGTTCCTGAGCTCCTGTCTTGAATCGGGCTCCACGCTGACAGTGCAGAGCCTGCTTGGGATTCTCTCTCTCTCCTTCTCTCTCTGCCCCTCCCCACTCTCTCTCTCAAAATAAATAAATAAATAAATAAATAAACTTGAAAAAAAAATAAAGTCAACCAAATTTAAGTGGATTTTGAATAATAGGTCACCCCAAAACAAGAACTTACTACAGGAAAGAAAAAATTGCTCATAATTCCACATAGAAAGCCAAACCCTGTGGACACCTTGGTTTACTCCCTTCAGCCTTTTTTTTTTTCTTTTTAAATCTGAGCAAGGGGGGCGCCTGGGTGGCGCAGTTGGTTAAGCGGCCGACTTCAGCCAGGTCACGATCTCGCGGCCCGTGAGTTCGAGCCCCGCGTCGGGCTCTGGGCTGATGGCTCGGAGCCTGGAGCCTGTTTCCGATTCTGTGTCTCCCTCTCTCTCTGCCCCTCCCCCGTTCATGCTCTGTCTCTCTCTGTCCCAAAAATAAATAAACGTTGAAAAAAAAAAAATTAAAAAAAAAAAAATAATAAATCTGAGCAAGGTTTTAGGAAATGAACCACCAGACTTGACTTATCGATCGCCTACAGTTGACTGACTGTGGGGGTTGCTTTTAATCTTTCACTATAGTCTACGTGTTGTGAGGAACATCCTGTCACTGAGCCATTTTACATGTCTTTAATTATTTCCTTGAGCTAAATTCCTAACAGTAGAATCACTGGGATGAAAGGCCTTTTGATGATGGGGGGGGGAGGTGGGGGTGGATGAAGAGAAACCATGTTGAGATCCAAATCGTTCTGTGAGTCGAGGAGCATGCTGAGTGAGAAAGTGACAACCCCCATCTTTTTCTTTGGGGATCGACCAGTTTTACAGGCATCCTGGCACCCTTGCTTTCCTCCCTACTAATGTTCTGGCCCAACCCCAAGCTTCTGAGACCTCTAGGATAGGTTCTCTAAAGGCGGTATGCTCAAGAAAAATAAATAAATAAATAAATAAACAAACAAATAAATAAATAAATAAATAAGCAAGCTGCCGGTGTATCTCTAGCTGGGACCGAGGATTCCAGAGCTAAGTCTCTCCTGATTCTCCTCCACCCGATTCCACCCCCCCTCCTCAGTTGATGGAACTATGCACTTGGGCATATGTGATTGACTGTGGTATTAAGAAAATATGTATGACACAATGTTTTTTAGCTTTTTCCAAAGATATTTATATCACACAAATGGCATGTTGGGTCTTTTTTTTCCCTCCTCTCAACCACTAAGACTGAATAAATCAATTGTCCTAATCAAGCTAATGGAGAGGATGTGGACTGGAAAGGTAGGTGGGAGGGGGCTCTTTGCCTGAGCCTGCTGCCTCCTTATCGGGGG
>NW_024412422.1:7024142-7243081 GCF_014898765.1 Herpailurus yagouaroundi | reverse complement strand
CCTGGTAAAGCCGCTTTCAGGTCTCTGGACCTCTGTTTCCCTGTCTTGGAGATGGGCATGGGGTTATCTGACCGCTCGTGACTTCACAGGATAACAAGAGCATCGGAAGCATTTGGAGTTCCTTGGAAGAAAGTAGCTGCATGAATTTTTAATCCTCAATTTTCAGCTCTTTGGAGCTGTGTGGAGGAGCGGAGCTGTAAACACAGAGAACTTACCACTACATTCTAGTTTATAAGGTTTTTTGTGTGTGTGTTTTTTTTTTTTGTCTCGCACAATCCCACAGATCTGACCTTACGAACAACTCAGAATGTGGGGGGAAATGCAGTTTGTTGTGGTCGTTGTTATTACATAAAAATTAATGGCTTGGCAAACACAGGGATCACCCCGTCATGCTGAGGTCATGTTTACACCAAGTAAATATATTTCAAGTTCCTAAACCTTCAGCAGCACTACAGGGCAGAACTGAACACAATTCCCAAGCAAGACTCAGAATCCCGTGCCAGAGTCGCTATGGCTCTGAAGGGAGACGTTACTGTGTGCTCTTCCTGTAGCCAGAACCCCATCGGTCTCCAGATGCCTTATGGACAAAGCAGGGTTTTTCAGTCCCTGACTTACAGAGGCCTGCTTACTCACTGAAGAGTGAAAAACAGAAAAGAGAAATTCATAAGGACATAGGACCCAAGCTCAGATCTCATTCATTGTTCATCCTTCCACTCACCATATATTTACTGAGCAACCTAGAATATCCGAGGGACCGTGCTGAGTGCTGGGGAAGCACTGGCCAGCAAAGGCAGAACTGTCCCGGCCTGGGGAGAGGTTGTGGTCAAGCCGAGAAGGTGGACGTTGACCAGTAAACACACAAGGAGATGCAAAATTACAACGGAATGGGGGACAACAAACGGAAGGCTGTGTCCTCAGAGGGGAGTCAGATCTAGCCTTGGAGATAAGGGAAGGCAGAAGTCACCCGCATACGCAAAGGCCCCTCTTAAGAGACAGTGGCACCTTTGAGGGTATGATGGGCCAGCGCTGAAAAGTGAGGGAAGAGACCTAAAAGATGGAGTGAGGATGCCCACTGGGATGGGAGGAAGAAGAAAAATAAAATAAAAAAAGAAAGCAGCAGGGGCCGGCAAGAAATTGGAAAAACTGGAGCCCCAGTGCTCTGCTAGTGAAGAATGCAAAATGGCGCGGTTGCATGTAAAATGGAAAACAGTGTGGCATTTACTCGACAGGTTAAACAGAATTACCGCACGACCCGGCATTTCCATTCCGAAGTGTATGCCCCCTGAAATTAGAAGCAGATGTTCAAACAAAAACTGGTACACAAATTTTGGAGAGGCACCATTCGTAAGAGCCGAGGGTTGGAAACAACCCTGACGTTCACCAGCGGATAAACAAAAGGTGATATACGCATGCAATGGAATAGTCTTCAACCACACACCCAAGGATGAAGCACTGAGAACATGGTGCTGAGGGAAAGAGTAAGTCATAAAAAGCCACAGATGGTAGCGTTCTGTTTATATGAAATGTCCAGGATAAGCAAATCCGTAGAGACAGAAAGCAGATGGGTGCCCAGAGGTGGGGCAGAATGGGGTGCAGGGGAGGGGGGAGGGGAGGCAGAATGGGGGGTGACCCCTAATGGGTAAGGAGTTTTGGTTTGGGGTGATGAAAATGTTCTGGAGTAAATAGTTCTGACGGATGTACAACAATATGGATCTATTTAATGTCACTGAGTCACACACTTCAGAATGGTTAAGAGGTAAATTTTATGTTATGTGTATGTAATAATAATAATAATAATATGGAGCTAGGGAGGGAGGGCCAGCCAGCTGGTGAGGGAGCTGGATAATGTGTTAATACTGAGAACAATCAATAGACCATCCTGGCTGCAGGTGGGGAAGGAATGGAAGTGAGCAACACTTGGTGGGGGGGGGTAGTGGTCCTGGAGACAGATGATTTGGACCAGGGGGCACAGTGCTGGTGGAGAAGAGTGGGCAGATCCGAGTGATATATAGCAAGAGCGTTATTGAGGGCACGCCAAATAGGCCTACTCTGTCCCCTCATATACATTTGTGCACTTATTTATGGAGCTTGGAGGAAAGTATGTGTCCTCGCAGGGATGCTGGGAAGCATGCGCGAAGAAGACCCTTGGATTCAATTTTTTATTCTTCTCGCTGCCAGACCTGGAGCAAAGAACTTCATGTCTTTGTGTTTCAGGTTTTCCCCCTGTAAAATCAGGACCCTAAGGCCTACTTTATAGATCGCTGTGTAGAGACGGGAAGGGATAAGCATATACAGCACCTGCCCTAGCTAATCTTCTGGAATTCTTGGGAGACCCACATGAGCTGCTAACCTTTCCAAGAACACAGATCACCTAGGGAAGCAGCCCACACTGCTGGGGCTGAAGTCACAGTTTGGGGAGGCAGGTCCCTTGAAGAGATTCTCCAAAAGCGGTGATTTTATAATCTCAAACGTAATAGATTACAGTTGTTAAGGCTATGATAAAAAGGCAGAGGACTCTAGGAAACGGCGGGCGGCGTAGCGTAGATGAAAAGCAAAGTCCCCCCAGAACGTTACCGGCTTTCTTCTGCCCTTGCCCCGCCCCCTGCAGAGCAGCCCCGCCCCCAGCTAAGCCCCACCCGGACCCCGCCCCCGATGTTAGCGCGGGCTACGCCCCCTCAACTCCCAGCTCCCTAGGTTGGAGGCTCCCACCTGCGCGAAGCATTTGGTACCCAGGTGGGAATGGAGGGCATTTGATGGGCGAAGATGGGAGGGCTGGAAATTGACAGGGTGAGAATTGGGGAGACTAATCGCTCCCCCTCCGGTCCCCGCTCTTCACTCACCCCCTGGTTGAGGGCCTGGGCCTTTGCATAATGTAAATACTTATTTAATGCAAGCCCCAGCTCCAGAGTTCTTCATTTGTCTTTCTGTCCTTCACATGCCAATGTGCTTCCGCCTCTTGTCTGTCTAGGTTGACGCGCCTGGAGAGGAGGGTGCTTCCCAACGGCTCCTGTTCGACCCCCAACCCCGGGCCAAGGGCACGGAGAGAAGCTGGGGCGGGGACCAGCGGGAGGAGAGAGAGCACACCATATGACAGGCTTCTGGAAACAGATCCCATGCCAACTTGGGTTCTGTCCTTCTCTCCAATAAAAGGAACTTTTCGCTTGTGTGTGTGTGTGTGTGTGTGTGTGTGTGTGTGTGTGTGTGTGTGTTTCAAACACCCTCTAAAATTTTTTATTTAAAGAGACTGGTTCGTAGCCATCTGATTGGAGGCATCGCAGTGCAGAAGCGAAGCCGAGTCCAGCGCGTGCTGGCGCGCGCGCGCGCGCGCACACACACACACACACACACACACACACACACACACACACCCCTCCTCCCGAGGTTTTCCCGAATGTATCTACTCCGGTTACAACTAGACGCGGCCCCTCCCCCACCTCGCCTTTCCCCTTCCTCCCCTCGATCTTGGGAGGAGCATTCTCTGTGTCTTCCCAAGTCCCCGAGGGGGACCTTCTATGGTGGAGTGGGGGTGGAGGGTCCTACGACGAAGACCAGAAAGAACAAATTAGATAATCAAAAGAATTATAGTAATTGCTTTCACTTTCCCCGAGCCCGCTCTGCGGATGCTCTCCCCCGCCCCTTCCCTGGCTTTCTGTCTGTCGGGAATACTCGGTCTTTCCGATCCCCACCCCTCCCCCAGACTCCTCCTCTCCTCTCCCCTCGCTCGCGCGTTCCCTCTCTTCCTCCGTTTTCTGGTGTGCTGGAACGTTCAGCGGAATATGATGAATGATCACCTGTCACGGCTTGTTTATTATAATGCAGGCAATCAATTACACATCCCCAACGCTGGCCGGCCCGCAGGAAATTTATATGCTCAGCACAAACCAATGTGAAAATGGAATCTCATTTGCCAAATGTCTTTCTCCCCGTACAGCGCGATGATTACAGTCTGTGTTTGTTTCAACAGTCGCGTACAACTGACAGTGCCATCATTTACTGCCTGGCTCAGGTCACGTTACTCTAAGGCTTTATTTATTGTGTTACGATGGCCAGCACAGGAAAAGGACAAGGGTGTCTGTCAGGGATGCCACCATGTTAAAAAGTGGGCGGGCCGGGCCGGGTTCCCGGCGCGGGCGACACTGCAGTCTCAGCCCCTGCCCTGGGCTCTGCCTCCCCAGGCCTGCTCCCCCAGCATCCTTCAGCGGGGGCTTCTGGGCCCCCTGGGGGGGAGGCAGCTCTGGGTGTCAGACGCTCCACAGGTTCCGGGGCTCAGATCCGAGGGACCAGCGTTGGAATTCCGGGTCTGCTACTGCCTAAGTTGTGTGTGGCCGGGGATTCACCCTCCTTATCTGGAAAACGGGAGTTTTAATACACTCCTGGCAGAAACATTGTGATGTCTGAGATATCAGAGGTGTGGATAAATGTTAGTGCTGGTGACTTCAGATCCGGCTCTGACCAGCCTAAGGCCCACCCATCCGGAGGCAGGGAGGAGAGGTCCCATTAGAAGAGAGATGTGCTGGAATTCATGCCCTGTGTTAAAATCTCTCAGCCCTCTTCTTTCTGAGACTCGGCTGTCTCAAGATCTTAAGTTTCCCTTCCAGGTGGAGTTTTGCACTTTTGTTTCCTCTGCGGGGGACACATAGTGTGGTTTGGGGAAAATAAAATGATCACTTTTGCTCTACTTCCGTCGCTATCATTGTAAAAGTACGCATGGCAATCCCAGCCCCGCCAGCTGTGTGACCTCAGGCAGGCTGGTCCCTTCACCTCTCCGAGCCTTGCATTCCTGCCTTGCGAAGTGAAGAGTAACTTCTCAACTATCTGCCCCGGTCTTGCTGGCAGGGATCCAGGGTGTCCATGGGTGTAGACGGGGTCGTGCAACCTGGAGCATGCGCTGGTCACCTCTTCCCATGGGGAGTTCTGGTTGGTCTTAGAGGTTTTGCTGCATAAAGGGTTGACCCAAATTTGTAGCACTCGCAGTACTCCACATAAAGTAGGAGATCAGTAATGAGGGACAGGCAGGGTCTCACAGGTGTCTTCAACTGCTCTCGTGTTGTATCTTTCTTTATTATTTTGTGTATTCATTTAATGGCTGTTCCCAGCATATAGTTTCTATTTGGCACATCCTAAAGGAATCAGTAAATGTTCGTGGCATTAATGGATGGATGGATGGATGGATGGATGGATGGATGGATGGACGGATGGATGGCTACTTAAATAAATTCATCACGAGGAAAGAAGGAAATTCATCACGGGCAAAGAAATAAATTCATCACTGTTGTGAAAGGGATGGGCCCTGGTGAAGGAATAGTTCCCACTCCTGATCTCACGGAATCAGGCTATTCTACACATGCCCAGCCTTGT
This sequence comes from Herpailurus yagouaroundi, assembly GCF_014898765.1. Classification (NCBI taxonomy): domain Eukaryota; kingdom Metazoa; phylum Chordata; class Mammalia; order Carnivora; family Felidae; genus Herpailurus; species Herpailurus yagouaroundi. Next base: position 7,237,723 of record NW_024412422.1, on the reverse strand, counting down.
GTGGGTGCCCAGCGTGATACATACTACACGTATTCAGACAATGCCCACTGGTGACAGATCACACGCACGTCCTTCTGGCTGCTCCTACTCACCCCTCACACCAACATCCCCTGGACAAACTTCCCACCATCCTTGCATCCCACATTGCCTTGAAATCTCTGTGCTTCCCTAAATGATGGGCTCCTCACGGACAGGCAGCTAGACCTCATCCCCAAAATGCCTAGCAAGGTGGCTGCTGAAAACAGATGCTTTTCAGTCAATCAGTAAAGATGATCTTTTCTATACGCTGATGCATGGAATACGACTTAGAATTCCATTAAACCATGCCACGTCAGGGGAACAAATGATGCAGGTTCGTATTTAAAAAGCAAAAAAATTAACAGCTGCCTCATATATTTCGGTCAAGTGCTCTGGACTTGTAGAAGGGATTTCTTTCTATAAATATAATTATTAGTCACCATGATTATAGTAATAACGGGGGCGGGGGTAGCACAGAGCTCTGCCTGCCCAGCAGGGTGGGCTCTCGGTAGAGCTGGGTATTCCCTCTGCTGACTTGCTTCACTAGTTGACTAACAGACCTTATTCCCTGGCCGAGCCGATTCATATGCGACCAATCAAGTACTGTGGGATCCTGGGGGAAAAGCAGCCTGTGTTTGCTGCTGCTTTGACAGTTGAGGTTCCAAGAGGGGCTGGCAAACAATGGGAAATGAAACATTTGAGTGGTTGCAAAAAATTCCGTGGGAAATCCCCCCTGGTGATATTTATGTGCCATGGCTGTGACAAGGGGGGCTGGGGGCTTTCGATTTCAAGGGTTCTTGAGCAGACCACAATGGTGTTCTGAGAAGGCATTCCCCGGGAACAGCTCTCCGGAGCCACAGAAGGCCAGTCTGTCTGTCCAGGGAATACTGGGCCACATGCATGATGTTGGTTATGAACTGCAATGGATTGCCAGGAGCTCACCCACAGCTGTGGGGCTCAGGCCTCTGAACCTGAACCTTCTGCTGTAAAACAAATTCAGCTTAACTGCTCCCCTAGATTTTCCCTAGCCTCAAGAGCCTGGGGGCTTATATAACTGGGGGCTGCCCTCAGGCTCAGCCCCGCCTCCCGAATTGTGGGAACCTTAGCCCCCTGCAGACCACTCCCATCTAATTGAAAAAGCCAAAATCAGGGCCTCATGCACTCCCCATGGCATTTTTTCCGGGTAATGTGTGACCTTCTTCATTCCCATTTGTAATGGACATTTATTTGTCTGTCGCTCCCCCTACTCCCACCCTTATTAAGAGAATAAAGTGGACTGATATTAACCAGTCTTTGCTTTGCTTTCCCTAGAACTGAGACATATTCAAGACTGCCCACTGTTGCTAATGTCCTGCTGCTGCTGCTGCTGTGATATATGTGTTTATAGATCAGCTTAAAGGTGAGGTTTATAGCTTCTTAGAAACACTTAGGGGGTAAGAAAACCGAAACTTCTGGGGATAAATAACTTGCCTGTGGGTATCGGTTGGTCCTGAGGTTTCAGTTGCAAAATGACAAGCTCCTATCTAAAATGGACTTAAGCCAGATCCAAGGTGTACTGGATTGTTTAACTGAGAAGAAAGAGTTTTATTAGCTTCAGGCACGGCTGGATCTAGGCCCTCAGTGAAGTCTTCAGGAATTTGCTTCTCTTTGGCTCTTTGGCTCTGCTTTTCCCTGTATTGGGTTCATTTTTATTTTTTTAATATTTCTTTAATGTTTATTTATTTTTGAGAGAGAGAGAGAAGAGCAGGGGAGGGGCGGGGGGGGGGAGGTGGGGACAGAGGATCCGAAGCGGGCTGCATGCTGACAGCAGAGAGCCTTATGCAGGGCTCGAACTCACAAACCTTGAGATCATGACCTGAGCCAAAGTCGGACGCCTAACCAACAGAGCCACCCAGGTCCCCCTGGTTTTGTTTTTAGATGGGCTCTCTCCACCCTTTTACATTTTCCTGAAGTCAAATCCAAGCTTTTTCCTTGGATGAGGGTTAGGTCCGGTGCCATCTGATGGGTCCAGCTGCCCGTTGCTAAATCAATGACTATGGCAAGGGGGACAGAATGACCTGATTGCCCAGGCCCCAGTCATGTGCTCCCTGCCCAAGCACAGCCAAACCACATGCCTGCAGCAAGAGTGAATGGGTCCCCAGCGAATACTGGACGCTTTTACCAGAAGGAGGAATGAACACTGTCTGGGCAGGAAGACCTGATGTCCTATACTCCCATGTCACGCTGTCAGGAAGGGGCAGGCCAATCTGCCCTCTACCTTCTCCATGCTGCGGGAGACCACCTCAAGGACCCGCTGATGCTCTAGCCCTCCCTGGGACTCCGGCTCAATCCTGCCGGGTGAATTCATGCTGGTCGGCAGTTTTCAAAATGTGCATCTTGGGAGCTTGCGGGAGGGAGGAAGAGACTGGAGGGGAGGCAAAGAGGACGGGTGACAGAACTCAGAGGCTGTGCCTACAGGACCCCTCCTTCTGCCCCTATTTCAACCACGCGGCAATCAATTCTTGCGCCCGTTCGTACCTTCCGTTCCCTTGTACGCTCTCATTTCAAGAAACAGCTCCTCGTATTTTTACGGCTTGAAAATCAAGTGATTTTTCCACAACGCTTGCCCTCTCACTCATTCGTAAATGAGGAACAACAGCTCAGAAAGAGGCGGGAACTTGACCAAGGCCATGCAGCAGGACAGTGCAGAGCGAGTCCGAGAAATCACGCCTCTGGACGCCCACCATCTCCTGCCCTTCCCGCCTGCAGGGCTGCAGGTGGGTTAGAGATCCGTGGGCTGAGACCACCACATGCACCCCCGCCACCCAGGGCTGATTTATTAGCCACAGAGGCAGATCTTAACACTAACGGAGCAGTTTCCAGAGCAGAGCAGAAAGAGGGAAGCTTTTTGAAGCTTTTTTTCTAGTCTCTGGGCACAGGCAGCCACGGGGGACTCGCTTTGTAGGTAGGATCCTACCAGAAGGGAGAACAACACCCAGATTCCTGCTACTCCCTCCTCATTCGGGGGGCTTGCATCGCCGTTCCAGAAGAACCTTCGTGAGTAAGCCATGTGCTTCTGTTCAGGATGTTTACAAACAACTAACTGTTCTGCTTTGCGCTCCAGGGTCTGCGGAGCTGGTCTCCTGGCACCGGCCCTGCCCCATATTTCACACACACCTTTGTGCAGCAAGGGCCACTGCTAATCATCAACTAACCCTTCTGAGTGCTTAGTTGTTCCCGGAACTGTGTGCTAAGTGCTTGACAGGTATCCTGTCATTAAATCCTCCCGTAGGTACCCTTGTTACCCTCATTTTACAGGGGAGGAGACAGAGGTGCAGAGGGATGAATTAATTTCTTCAAGGTCCTCAGAGAGCTTCAAACTCAGGCAATCAGAGTCAAGCGCGTGAGCTCTTAGGTACCTTGCTACGCAGCACGCACGGCGAGCGCTTCGGACAAGGAAGAGGTAGACTGTCAGCCCACCGGCACACAGACAGACAGAAAGTTCCCTGCTTCCTTCATTCAGCCCCTTCCTTCCACCACCCAGGGGCTTCTGGCGAAGTCTGAGGAGCTCTGGGTTTCCCTTCCTCCTTTTCTCCCACACTCTCTGCCCCGTGGCTTCAGCAAACACGCACAAGGGATTCCAGGGAGAGCACTATTATATTACTGAGTGGGCACGGCTCATAAGGTGCCAGCGGAACACGGGTAAGTCAGGTACAGAGAGGCACGCGGTCTCATTACTTAGCCTACCTTGCAGCAGCTTATTGAATTAGTGCGATTCGTAACATCTTCAACTTGGATCTCCTCCAGGCCAGCCAGCTGGTGCATTCAGTACTACTCAGCTCGCCTTAACTCAATTAACTAAGCCGGGCTGAGCCGGGCTGAGCTGAACTCAACAAGTATTTCTTAAGCACTGAGCTGGCTGCAGGGGGAAAAAAAAAAAAAAAAAAAGAAAAAAAGAAAAAAAGAAAAAAAAAAACCCAAAACACAAAACCAAAAAAAACAAAGGAGGGTAAGATGCAGACTCCACCAGACGCGGCCCTGACGGGGATGCCCTGCGTTCCCAATGGCACGATATGGCACCCTCACTTCTCAACTTCTCAGGGCCACCTCCGCGGTGCTTCCCGCGTCGGCACACGCCCCCTGGGTTGTGATGTGCTGCTTCCTATTTTTCTTTAAATAAACGAACTTTCCTTTAAGCAAACTAATTTCCTTCTTTAAGCTTCATGTTTAAAATTATTAAAACAAAAGTGACGACATAAAATCAAGCATTTTGAAGGGGACAGTTCCGGGGGCATTCGGTACCCCCACGGAGTTGTGAAACCACCACCCCCTCCGTCTCGTCGCCAAACATTTCCACCACCCCCACCCCGAAATAAAACCCCACAGCCGTGAAGCAGTGTGTCCCCAACCCCACCTCCTCCAGCCCCTCACGGCCGCTAATCTACTGTTGGTCCCCGTGGGTCTGCCTGTGCTGATTTCACACAGATGGAATCATACAGTGTGTGGCCTCTTGTCCTTGACTTCTTTTACCCAGAATCATGTTTTCAGGGTCCATCCACATGGGAGCATGTATCAGTATTTCATTGCTCTTTATGGACAAATGATATTCTACTGTATGGATAGACTACATCTTACTTACCCATTCATCTGCTGATGGGCATTTTGAGCCAATTCTGCCTTTTGGCTATTGCGAATAGTACTGATAAATAAGGGTATTTTATCTATTTATTTTATTGAGGTATCACTGACATAACATTGTGAAAATCTGGAACGCTTCACGAATTTGGGTGTGATCTTTAGGGCAGAGGCCATGCCAATCTCTGTAGCGTTCGGATTTTCATAGATGTCCTGCCGAAGTGAGGACATAAACTCAGGGAGTTTATTTAACAAAAAAAATTTTTTTTTTCAACGTTTATTTATTTTTGGGACAGAGAGAGACAGAGCATGAACGGGGGAGGGGCAGAGAGAGAGGGAGACACAGAATCGGAAACAGGCTCCAGGCTCTGAGCCATCAGCCCAGAGCCCGACGCGGGGCTCGAACTCACGGACCGCAAGATCGTGACCTGGCTGAAGTCGGACGCTTAACTGACTGCGCCACCCAGGCGCCCCAACAAAATTTTTTTTTAACGTTTATTTATTTTTGAGACAGAGAGAGACAGAGCATGAACAGGGGAGGGGCAGAGAGAGAGGGAGACACAGAATCTGAAACAGGCTCCAGGCTCTGAGCTGTCAGCACAGAGCCCGATGTGGGGCTCGAACTCACCGATCGTGAGATCATGACCTGAGCTGAAGTCGGACACTTAACCGACCAAGCCACCCAGGCGCCCCTCAGGGAGTTTATTTTAAAAGGAAATTACTGTAGGGCCACCTGGATGGCTCAGTCGGTTAAGCGTCTGACTCTTGGTGTCGGCTCAGGTCATGATCTCACGGTTTCGTGAGCTTGAGCCCTGCATCGGGCTCTGTGCCGACAGCATGGGGCTTGCTAGGGATTCTCTCTCTTTCTCCCTCTCTCTCTCTGCTCCTCCCCTGCTATGCTCTGTCTCTCTCAAAATAAATAAACTTAAAAAAATAAATAAAAGGATGCTACTGTCAATAGGAACTTCTATTTTTGAACTGGCAGTCAAATAGATACATAAGTATGAGGAGTAAAAAGTTCACCTGCAGAGCACATCAAACCACCCCAGGCTCCCCCAGATACAGCTATAAACATTCCGAGCGGGTACTGGATGTGGCTGGCCTTGAGTCTGCAACCTGGCTTTGCCATCTGTTTGACTCTGGGCAAATGTTCCTGTCCTCCCCCTGCCTCAGTCCCCTCCTCTGTAAAATGATAATACTTGTGAGCACTTCCTCCCGCAGCTGTGAGAATTAAAATCACGGACACAATGCTCAGCACCGTCGGACACACAGTCAGCACTCAATATGTGAAAGCTGGTAGCCGGGCACCCCGTCCTGTACCCAGCGACGGTAAAAGTCCTGGGAGCTAACAAAGCAAGCGTCCTGCTGCGTGCTAGGAGCCGGGCGAGGTGCCTGGCCTGCGTTGTTTCACGTGCACCCACAACGTCTATGAGGCCGATGTTGTTACCCCCGTTTTGTAGGTCAGAAAATAGGCAGAGAGAGGTGGTGCTGGGAGTGGAAGGTCGCACGGCTAAAGACTTGAGCTCTCGGGAAAGTTTAAGGGCGACATGAGAAGCGACCAAGAGCCCGCTGGAATGTCAGGGCTGTTCCCGGGCAGAGGTGATTAACTGTAAAACCGGTGCCTGGGCCCTCAAGATTGCCGACCTGGCAAGTCACAGCAAACCTGGCCTGCGGGTTCCGCCCCGCTGGAGTCCTCCTGGCTGCGTCTCTTTCCTGAGCTGCTCCTTGTCAGGTCTGCCAAGACAGGGCTCCCCCAGCACCGGGTCTAGGACTTCACGTCTTTTCGAGGGGACTCGCCTCTCCCGGTTAATGGCCTTTCCTGCCCTCCCCATACCCCGTCATCTCCCAGTGTCCCCAAAGCCGCCCCTTTGCTCTGCAATCTCTCCCCTTCCACGCTGTGTCTGAGCCCCCGACACTGGCACGCAGCCTCCCACTAATCATCCACCGCTTGTGCAAAAATGAGCGCCTCTCAAGTTCACACCCACCCCGTACACCTTCGCCGACCGGGCTGGGCATGACCGACCGTTTCGGTCCGCGTGGGGAATCCGGTCTCGTGCGAGGGTGGCACTTAGCATCGGGGTCGCGTCCGTTTCCTGGGGCTGCCATGACATAGGGTTCCAAGCCGGTGGCTGAACAAATGTATCCTCCCAAGATCTGGAGCCCAGCAGCCTGAAATGAAGCTGTCAGCAGGGCCATCCCCCCTCCCTCCGGGAGAGGATCCTTCCTTGGCTCTTCCGGCTCTGGTGGCACCAGGTATCTCGTGGCTTGTGGCCACTGCACTCCCATCTCTGCCTGTGTTCACATGGCCTCTCCCTGTGTGTCTGTGTGTGTCCTTTTCCGTCTAAGAACACCTTGTCATGGGATCCAGGGCCCTCCCTAATGCAGCATGATCACCTCCATCCTTACCTTAACTACCCCTGCAAAGATCCTGTTTGCTAATAAAGTCACATTCCAAGACTCCAAGTAGACACAGAATTGGGGCAAGCTGCTCAACCCTCTACAGACACCTTCAAATAGAAGATGAGCCTGATAGTCTCTGTGGCAGGTTTACTGAGCCCAGTGGGTACAGACGCGAAGGGGCTTAATCTTCCTCCAAAGACCATCACCGGCCATCTTCTTACAAATCTTCCTTCCCCGGCCCTTAGTGGCACCCTGGGCAGATGTTACAGCTTTCTGGCAAGTCTCCAGTAATAATCAGGCCAGTCCAGGTCAGACCAGTTTAAAACATTCGCTTTTCCCCCACCACCCTCCAACTCAGCTTTGCCCTAGGGCCTGGGAAGCCTGGCAAGCACATGGCCACGCCTCGCCCCGGCTCCTTCCTGAGGCTTCCTTACGCGTCTGGTTCCCAAAGTGCACCAAAGAGGATGATGCCACGGACAACCAAATCTGGCCAGTGCACATTCAAACAACTTGCCCAGATTGTGTTTACTTTAGACTCAGTGGATGTGTGGAAGCACATCCAAGAGCCGGGGGTCTCCAAACTTGTACAGGCCAGGAAACTATTTTTCCACAGAGCCTTCTTCTGCGCTGGTATTCCCCAGAGCACACTCGGGGAAATATTAGACTATATAAAATATTGTAAAATACAAAATCTATCCACAACTGTTATGCACGCATAGCAATAGAAGATGAGTTTTGAGTAAATAACGCCAGTTCAGGAACGATTTTGTGATTTATTCAGAAAACTGGCTTCCAGACCACTGTGGATAAGACCCAACTTGGCCGGAAGATGTGATCCCTCGGCAGAGCCGCATGGACAGCTCAGCTGGCCAAATTTTACTCTCAGAAAGGATCAGAGAAGAAAATGCTCTGATTTCCCTAAAGCCCTGTTTCAGCAGCCAGGAGGGTGTAACTCTCATATTGAAAAGCGGGTCGTTTCAAGAAAAATTTCCATTATCACATAGTCCTATAATGTGTGCAATTATGTTCTGCAAATTCAACTATAAGCACTCAGCAGAATAGTAAAAATAACAACAATAACATAATAACGAGAGAAAAGACAGGATAAATGAACGCAAGCACCAGGCAGCCTTCTGCCTGCCATCCTTCTCCTGAGTAGAACGGGGGTCCATTCAGCCTCCACTGCTGCCTGCCTCTCGGCTCTCAGCATGAGTCTAGTGTTTCACTGTCTACTGTTTTCACATAGTGTGGCTTCTAAACACTGGCCAACTTCTTCATCTGGTGTTCAACTGCCGGTCGACAACCTTCCCCAGCACCACAGACAACCTGGTAACCTTGGACTGATGGAGAAAAGGCCGTAGGCTCCCATTTAACGTCTCTCTGAGGGGTTTCGCGGGTCATCTCTGACCATGGGAATGTGCGTTCCTCCCAGGAGTTCCATAAACTGTAGAGCTTCTCTAGCACATCAGATGGGACTCCCCCGGAGTCTCCAAGCTGAACAGAATCTGGTTTTGTCCGGACCGTCAAGGCAAATATTTTCTCAACGCCAGGACTACCCCTACAACTGGCTTCTGTAGGGGCCGCCAAGGAGATAAGATTAAAGGAAAGTCAATCGACCACGGTACACCCCCCACTTCGCATTCCTTTGACACCCCTCCCCCCCCCACACACACAAACTAGAGAAAACATTTTTTAAATCTGATTGTGCTCCCTGAATGAAATAGCTCTTTAATCCTCAGGAGGCTAGTAAGGATCAGTTTATCCCCTCAGCCAATAGAGCGCTAAAGGCTGGGGTTGGGGGGCTTGGAGATCCAGAAGGCTCAGCAGCCTGGGGAACAGAGAACCAGTTCTTGCTCTCTCTCTCTCAGCTTCGTCTCCCCTGCGTACAAACTCCCCCTGCCCCCAGAAGGGTGTCCAAACTCAAGGATCTTTGTGTGCTGCACAAGGACAAGCTGAACCCTCCAAGGTAGGACCTGGTTCTCACACATCTGCAGGCCTGCCCAGCACTGAACACAGGAGGTGGCACACAAGCCAAATGGAGCTCAATGAATGAAGGGCAACTGAGTGAAAATGTAACCTGTATAACGCACAGGTACCAGATGTTCCAGTCTCAGCACAGTCTCATGTCAAAGTTTAAAAAAAAATTTTTTTTTAACCGGAGAGCAATTTATTTATTTATTTACTTAAATATATGAAATTTATTGTCAAACTGGTTTCCATACAACACACAGTGCTCATCTCAACAGGTGCCCTCAATACCCATCACCCACCCTCCCCTCCCTCCCACCCCCCATCAGCCCTCGGTTTGTTCTCAGTTTTTAAGAGTCTCTTATACTTTGGCTGGAGAGCAATTTAAATCTTTGCCAAATTCCTCAAGGAACACCAATGCGTGCATGCACACACACACACACACACACACACACACACACACAACCAAAAAACAAAACAAAACAAAAAAATTCTAACTGGAGAAGGTACCTGGCATGTGGTAAGTACTCAATAAATGAAATTTGTTATTTAAATCCTATTGCCTTCTCCAATATTGTTTTCTTTTTTAACTTGGCCCCATTTGACCACTTGACCACTAATGCAAAAAAGAAACGTCTACTAGTTTCCTGGGGCTGCCAAAACACACTGCCACAAACTTGGTGGCTTAAGACAACAGGGCTTCATTCTCTCGCATCTCTGGAGGCCAGAAGTCCAAAGCCAAGGTGTTGGTAGGGCCATGCTCCCTCCAAAGCTCCGGGGAAGACTTTGTTCTTTGCCTCGTCTAGTTCCTGGTGGCTGTCAGCATCCCTGGGGTTGTGGCCACAGCACTCCAACCACCATCTGTCTCTACATGGCCTTTCCCCGAGTGTACCTCCCCGTGTGTGCATCTCCCCATGTATATCTCCCCGAGTGTATCTCCCTGTGTGTCTCCTGGGAGGTTTTGTCATTGGATTTAGAGCCCACCCAGATAATCCAAGATGATTTCATTTCAAGATCCTGAACTTAATTACATCTGCAAAGACACTTTTTCTTTTCTTTTCTTTTCTTAAGTAGGCTTCAGTCCCAGCTCGGAGCGCAATATGCGGCTTGAACTCACAACCCTGAGATCAAGACCTGAGCTGAGATCACAGGGTTGGACGCTTAACCTATTGACCCACCCAGGCACCCCAAGACACTTTTTCTAAATAGCGTCATATTCATAGGTCCCAGGGGGTCGGGATGTGAACGCATCTTTCTCGGGGAGCTACCACTCAACCTGCTACAAAATGATACTAGGTCCTTCCTCGTGTGGGTGGGGGGCGAGGAGAAGGCTGGATAACCCTGTAATTTAATTTTTTCCTTTTATCCTTGTCATGATGGACACATCAGCGCAGCAGCCAGCATCAAGTACTTGGGAGCCCAGAAGGAAAGAGAAGCAGGTGGCAGAAAGTCACTGTCGACCTCTCCTTTTCACCGATGTTCATCAACTCTTTCAATGATGCGGGTTTGCAGCCACAGAATACCTAACTGCAAGGGCTACAGCACCCTGGGGGTGGGAGGATGGGCTGTGCAAAGCAGTGGGTTTCAGCTACAGCTTGTGACCCTCAGGCAGACACATCTTGGGACAGAGCATCTTGGCTTTCCCATAGAGGGTGGTCAGCTGTGTGCGTTCCTGGCTGGGGGTGGTTCAGGTTAGTTATTTACTGATACCCTGTGTTAAGATCCCAGCTTTGGCTGCGCTGAAGGGATCTGGGAGGCAGTAACTTCACTCAACTCAAATTGCAATCAGCCAGCCTCTTGGCTCATGTGTTTATCTACCCAGAACTATTTTTGGTGTGTGTTCATAGACAGCACACACCAAAGTATTTGGTATTTGAGATGCAAGCGTGAAGGATGATTAAAGTTAGCTGCTAATGAGCATGCCTAGAATAGATATATTTTGTGTGTGTGTGTGTGTGTGTGCGTGTGTGTGTGTGTGCGCGTTCCATGTGTGTGTGTGCTCTGTTGAGTGTCTGCAAAGCAGATGTCTATAAATCTGCCCTCACTTGACCTTGCCAATGTCCTGGATCAGCTAAGATGTCTATGGATGAAAATGGAAACTGGCCTGTCTCAAAATACTGCCTGACCAAACATCCCAACTCCCCTATCCACATTCTACCTGTCATTCAAAGCCTAGCCCTCCCCACCTTATCAAGGAGCCTCTCTTAAATATCCTCTGAACTCCTAAAGCAGAGACAGCCAGTAGGCTTCGTCGCTAGTACTGACTGGAATCAAACTGGCAAGGATTACCTGAAGCACCATGTTGAGGAGGATACTGAGAACTCTTCTGAGTTGGGATAAATGATGCTATGTTAGTTCCCTGGGGCCTGCTGTAGCAAAGTACCAGCATCTGAGTGGCTTGAAACAATGGAAATTTATCTTCTTACAGTCTCGACATTAAACACCTGAAATTAAGCTGGGGGCAGGACCATGCTCCCTCCAAAGCCTCTAGGAGAGGATACTCCCTTGCCTCTTCCGGCTTCTGGTGGCCCCGAGCAGCCCCTGGCTTGTGGCTGCTCACTCCAGTCTCCGCAGTTGGCTGTCTTCCCTCTGTGTCTGTGTCTCTGCATAGCATTCCCCTCTGTGTGGATGTGTGTGGTATGTCTCCCTCTGCTTATAAGAGCACCAGTCATGGGATTGGGGCCCACGCTAACGACCTCACCTTAACCTGATTACATCCACAAAGACCCCACTCGTGGTGCCCGGGTTAGGACTTCAACGTATCTTTTCGGGGGATACAATCCAATTCATAATAGACACTATTAGCAATTAGGAATGTTTTTCATGAATGAGGGAAGGAAAGGGGCCACCGATTTACCAAATGTGCCCTAGAGCACTTACTTTTGGTATCATTTAGTCGGAAATAAGCACAGGCTGCTATGACCTCTGTCATCTATCTGTCTATCTATCCATCCATCCATCCATCCATCCAACTCACCACCTATCTACTCATCCATTCCCTGCCTGTCTATCTATCTAATCTTTCTACTTTCTTGTCTGTTATCAACCATTTTTCTATGATCTATCATCTACATTACCTATTTGCCTTCTTAAGTAGATCAAAATTTCCCTAAGAACACAGATTATAGCTGTCTTAGACCATTCAGGAATGTTATAAACAAAACATCACAGACTGGGTAGCTTATAAATAACAGCAATTTGTTTCTCACAGTGCTAGAGGAAAAAAGCCCAAGATCAAGGTGTCAGCAGCATGGTTGCGTGAGGACCCTCTCCTGGCTCACACGTGGCACCTTCTCGCTGTGTCCTTATGTGGTGGAAGGGACAAGGGACCTCTTTTATAAGAGTACTAATCCCATTTATGGGAGCTCCACCGTAGTGACCTAATCACCTCCTGAAGGCCCTGGCTCCTAATATCATCACCTTGAGCATCAGGATTTCAACATATGAATTCTGGGGGACACGTTCAGACCACAGCACCAGCTTAAAGCCTCTATATTTTCCCACTAACGAACCCAGAATTTAGACGGAGGAGGCACTGAAAAAAAAAAAAAAAACACTTGTTCAGTAATGAACATTCATTGTTTGGACTCTGAAATTAGGTCAGAAGAAAGGTCTCTCTGAAGTGCAATTCCCTACGGGCTGCTGAGGGTAAAGCTGGATGCCCACTGAAGGGCTGGAGGCCTGGGCTTCCTGGTCTACCCTCTGTCTTCCCAGCCCCTCCCCATGTTCTGGACATCTCATCTACCAAATCCTACACGTGTACCGGGGTATCCCCCTCTAACAGGACAGCCCTGTAATTGTTCAGCGAGATGATAGTGCCAGGCTCATCCATCAAACCCTCCTCTAATAGTCTGGTTTTCCTAATGGAATGCAGTGTCCTAAAGAAGAGAAGCATCATAATGTGAGGTTTTATGTAGGCTGGTTTCTAGCTGTGAGCTATGGAGCCGAAATGATAGTTAAATCGATGGAGAGGCACTAAGCTCTCGCCTCTGAATCTGGGCATCCGTAAAACCTGATTATTGACAGCCCTGAGTGGATGTGTTGCAGACCAGCTCTCCTAGTCCTGATTGGGGCTCCCTCTCTTCCTCCGTGGACAGGAGCAGCCTGAGAGAAATGGAGACGGAATGGCCAGCTGATTGTTTTCACAGTCTGCATGACAGACTGCTCCCCTAACAAGACTCTAGGTCAAGTGCTCTTCTCCACTCTGTGGATCTAGTGGGGAGAAATTAGCTCTCAGTGGTATTCCCAATTATGGAGAAAAGCCCGGGTCTGGCTGCAATGTGTCTGGCACTGGACCAAGAGGCAAGAAGCCTGTCTTCTCCCCCAGCCTCGTGGCATGACCTTGGGAGGTGACTTGGCCTCTCATCTTCTGTCCTGCCTCCTCGATACTGACCCACCTTTTATTACTTCATAGTTCTGCTGCAGGGTAAATGAGACATGGCTCTACATCTTTTCGTCCTCCAGAAAGACCAGAGCCAGGTAACTGCAAAGGATAGCCTTTTCCTTTGTTTTTACTGCATGGGTTACTGACTCGTTTTTTAAATAATGGCCAAAAGGACTGATTTATACCGTTGTTGTTGTTTCTACCCTGAGGAGCCTTGAGGCATTTTAGGGGTATTGTGTTATTGCTCACTTCTTTTAGGGAGTGTGCCCATTTCTTAGTCAGCAAACTGAGCAAAGGCTTGAAGGGAGCCACACTGATGGGCTGGAACTAATTCCTACTCCTAATCTAGTGTGGTGTTTTACTGCCAATGCATAGGTCCCCTGGGGACACTCAGGAGATACTGGCCCTGACACAATTATTAAGCCACATCTCTGTGTTCTCCTGCCTTCCTTCCATGCCAGCTATGCTGACTTTCTTTTACATCTTTACAAGCACCAAGTGCTTTCCAACCTCAAACTATGCACACCTGTTCTCTCCTGTGTGGGAGGCTCTTCCTGCACATGTTTCCTCTGGCCAATCCCTACCCATCCCTCAGGCCTCAGCTGCAATGTCACCTTGGCAGTGAAGTCTTCCGTGGCCCCCACGCTTTGTCAAGTACCTCACTCTATGCTCTCACAGGCAGCGTGTTTTTCCTTTACAGGGCTTATCACACATATAACTTGGTATCTGCCTTCCTCACTAATGACGAGTTCCTTGAGGACAAAGACTTGTTTATCTCGTTCATTACTGTGACCCCAGCACCAAGAAGGCACTCAGTAAAAATCTGTAAAATGAGTGGATGGATGGACAGTGGATAACGATGGATGAATGGACGGATAGGTGGATGGATGGAGAGTAGATGGGTAAATGGAGGTATGGTGTGTGGTTGCACAGACAATGGTTGGATGGATAGATGGATGGATGATGGATAGTTGGATAGACAGAAGGATGAATGATAGCTGAATGGACAGATAGTGAATGGATGGGTGTAGCATGTGTGTATAGGAGAGTAATCCAAATTACCAGTATTCATCATGGAAAGAAAGTTCTCAGTTCCAAATGTTCAGAGAACTTCAACGATGCAGACCTGGCATACATGTCAACACAGGGCCATATCTCTCTGAGACGCTGGGTAGAACCTTCTTTGCCTCATCTTAGCTTCCAATGGTAGCCAGCAACCCTTGGCTTCCTCAGCTCACAGCCACATCACTCCAATCCCTACCTCCATTGCCTCATGGTGTTCTCCCTGTGCGACTCTGTCTTCACACACTTTCCCCCTTGTTATAGTGGACCACAGCACTAGCTTGTTACAAGAACACTAGCTGTATTGGATTAAGACCTCATCTTACCCACTTACACCTGCAACAATCTTGTTTCTAAACAAGGTCACATTCTGAAGTACTGTGGGTTGGGACATATCTTTCTGGAAGATTCATCTCGACCCATAACAATCCGTTACACGGCAACGCCTCACCCAGATGTGTATCCTAGAGATGCTCCTGTTTAGGACGATAAGAAGATGTGCGTGAGGATGTTGGTGGCCACGAGGTTTGTTACAGCAAGAAGCCAGAGGTGACCTGCCTGTCCATGACCGGGGAAATGGATAAACCAAATGTGACACATGCAGATGATGGACAAATCCACAGCAGGCAGAAGTCAGAGGCTGGATTTGCATATATTGCCATGGTTAGATCTCAAAAACATAGTGTGAAATGAAAAAAAGCAGAAACTAGACTGAGATTTATGACACAATACCATTGACATAAATCTGAAATATTTACCCAAAGAACAACATTATGTGTGTTTCATAAGCATTGCAAAGTGGGTTGGAAGGATTTATTTTGAATACACTGGAGTTGCTGCCTGTGGGAGGTACTGAGAAGTGGTAACAGTAGACGAAGGCAAAAAATAATACGGAAAGCACAAGGGGGACTTGAACAGACAGATGCTGCAATGGTGGCAGGAACTGGCAGAGCGATTCTGGGAATGTGTGCTTCGGGTCCAAACTTTACAAGGAAGGGATTCATTAGTGACAGTTGTGCCGAGGGCTCAAGGGGTCTGGGGTCCTGCCAGCATGCACGGCAGGGACACTCAATCTGCTCTGGAACATCAGCAAAGACTTTGTGGAGGAAACGGTGCTTCCACTGGAGAGGGACCGGAGATGTGCCGGGGAAGAGAAGGACAGGAAGTTCCAGAAGGAGGGACTGTGCATGGACAAGTCCCAAGGAGAGCCCAGCCGGCCTGGATGCGCCAGCCTGGAGCCCCAGCAGTCCCCGTGCCGTCACTCCCTGTGACCCCTAAAAAGGACAGAAGACAGTGCTGCCCGTGTGTGTGTGTGTGTGTGTATCGCCACTCAGACACCCATTGGGACCCGGTGGCAGAAATTAGCAAATTAGCAAATGGCCCAAATTAGCAAATGAGAAACACTTCCACGAAGCCTTGCGGATCTTCCTAGATTTCAAAAACACAGGACTTCACAAGTCTCTCTTTTCCTCACTTAAAAAAAACTTATTTATTAATTTTCTTTTAATGTTTATTTATTTTTGAAGGAGAGAGAGACAGAGTGTGAGCGGGGGAGGGGCACAGAGAGAGTGAGACACAGAATCCGAAGCAGGATCCAGGCTCTGAGCCGTCAGCACAGAGCCCCATGCGTGCATGATGACCTGAACCAAAGTTGGACGTTTAACCGATTGAGCCACCTAGGTGCCCATCGCTTTTTTTTTTTAATAAAATGTTTATTTATTTTTGAGAGAGAGAGAGAGAGAGAGAGCGCGCGCACAAGTGGGGGAGGGGTAGAGAGAGGGGGTCAGAGGATCC
This sequence comes from Herpailurus yagouaroundi, assembly GCF_014898765.1. Classification (NCBI taxonomy): domain Eukaryota; kingdom Metazoa; phylum Chordata; class Mammalia; order Carnivora; family Felidae; genus Herpailurus; species Herpailurus yagouaroundi. Next base: position 7,221,483 of record NW_024412422.1, on the reverse strand, counting down.
AAAGCAGGCTCTGAGCTGACATCAGCAAGCCCGATGCGGGGCTCGAACTCACAAACAGTGAGATCATGACCTGAGCCAAACTTGGAAGCTTAACCAAATGAGCCACCCAGGCACCCCTCTTTTCCTCACTTTTGTTGGAGACACGGCATGGTTTCTTCCTGAACAAAAACATTCGTGGAGCCAATGAGAAGTGGCAGCTGACTCCAAGCTGGGGAAACAATAGGGAGGGATGGGGTCTGCGGAGGACCCGGAAGGGGTGGCCCGGCCACATGGGCAGGCCACTTAGCCTCAGACAACGCCTGCCCCTGCCCGGCTGCGGTCCCAGTGTTGACAGATCTTTCGTCTCTCAAGAGAAGCCATTACTCTGAAATCTTTTCATCTTACCCGTTATAATCTGATTTAACTAGAAGCAGGGAGCACATCACACCCACGAGGAGGGCTATGATAAAATGCGCAAAACAGAAAGTAACCAGTGCAGGCGAGGCTGTGGAGGAACAGGAAACACTGTGCGCTGCTGGTGGGAACATAAAATGGCTCAGCCACTGTTGGAAAAGCCAGAAGGATTCTCGAAAGGGTAAACATGGAAACACCACGTGACCCAGCAATCCCACCCCTAGGTACATGCCCCAAAGAGCTGAGCAAATCCACAGACGCAGAAAGCAGATCAGGAACCAGGGGCCGAGGAGGGAAGGGAACAGGGGTGAATGACTAACGGGTACGGGGGCTTCCTTTTGGGGTGATGAGAATGTTCCAGAACTAGGCACGGCGGTTGCACAAGATTGTGAATGTGCCACAAGCCACTGAATTGTTCATTTTAACATGGTTAAGTTTAGATCATGTGAGTTGCGCTTCGGTTAAAAAAAATAAAACTGGGAAAATTAACTCAAAAAACGGGGAAAATTAACGCAAACATTCAAGAAAAAAAGAAAGAGTGGGCCAAATGACACAAGCCTGTAGGCTGACTCTGAGGCCTGGGGGGCCTGCTGCGAGGCTTATGGTTAGCACGAGCGCCCATGGACAATCTCACGCAGAGGTGTGGGTCAGGATCCCTATCTTCCTAGCAGGAAATGATCCCATGCTCCCTGCAGTTGGGGCCAAGGGCTGTGCAAAGCAAAGGAGGGTGACAGCTATGAAGCAGGTGGTGGTAGGAGGTCTTGTCTGAGCCAGAAGGTCAGACACGAACTGTGCATGAAGATTTCTTCAGAACTGTCACCTCCTCCCTCACGGGGCCCAGAGAAGTCGCTGTGGGTTTAAGACAATTCAGCAAAGCCACATGGGGCACTTACTATCCACGAGGCTTGTGCTACGTGTGAAAATAATAAAGACAGTAAGAGCAAAGGGCTCTATGCAAAGCGTACTCTGGGTGCTGACAGTAACTCCATGAGGCAGAAGCAGAGCTAGTATACCCTGCGTGCCGTTAACTGACACAAATTCAACCACATGCAGCTGGCCAAAACGAAAAGGAAGAAGTGCTCACTGAAATGGACAGTGCCACCTGTCACAGCCCTATGTGACTTGCCACCTGGAAGACCCAGAAATGGGATACAGGGATCCGTGTTCTGGCCATCTCCGATCCTGAGAGCCTCTCCTGGAATAGGGAGCTCTCTGCACCAAGCGTGACCGTAGGGGTTTCTCAGCCTCGGCACTGTTGACGTTCTGGGTCTGCTGGGTCATCACTCATCATGGGGTGGGGGTGGGGGGGTGCCCTGTGCAGCGAAGGATGTTGGAGGCACTTGGGGGAAGGTTAGCAGCATCTTCTACATGCTACGTGTCACCAGTGCCCCTCCCAGGTGTGAGAACCAAATGCATCTCCAAGCATTGCCAAATGTGCCCTAGGGGCAAAATCACCCTGGTTGAGAACCACTGCTCTGGAGTTTATTAATGTGTGTATGTTTTATGTAATAGATTTCCAAGGCCCAAGAGCCCTGCCTCGCCTGGTGTTCGACCGCGGGAGCAGTGATCAGTGCAACGTGGGGAGAAGTGTCTGTGCCGTGACAACTTTCGGAGGCTCGTGGCAACGCCATTCCTTCAGGGGAAGGAAGTACAAGGGATTTTCCTGCGTAGCTTGCCTGGACTTTAGAATTGAGTACCCCTATGTGCTGGCACTCCAAGGTGGTATCATTACCCCAGTGCACAGGTGAGGAAACCGAGGATCACAGGGAGTCCGTTACTTGCTCAAGGTCTCAGAGCTAGCAAGTGATAGAGATTTGAATCCAATCTGTTTTACTTTAAAAACCCCTTCCTTTTTTTTTTTTTTTCATCTCACCATTTTGCGTTCCTATCTGCAAAAGGGGGTTGAAGGAAATGAGTGTGCCAGAAAATAGACTCTTCACAGACTCTACTAGAGGTGACCCTGTGCAGTCATCTGCCTGCCTCTTGGTTCTGGATGAGGCTAGAGGTAAATTCAGATTCAAAAAGATATTTATGGGCCTGTGTATTACTGAGGACTTCTCTGATGGCAAGAGACAGAAACCTAACACAAGCTTAAAGCAAAAAGGGAATGAATGTATTGGCTCCTCTAACTGGCAAGTTCAAGGAGTGAAAACTTCAGGCATGGTTGGATCAAGGGGCCCAAAGGGTCAGGACAGTCACTCAATATTTGTTTTCCTCTTTGTTGGCTTCATTGTCAGGCAGATTTCCCTTCTTTATAGAAAGAGAGCCGCCAGCAACACCATATCTAAAACCTGACCCCTTAGAAACCCAGCAGAAAAATGTTCTCCATTCCAATAGTTCCATCAACAGTCCTGAACTTGGCTCTGACAGTCCTAGCTTGGTTGGGTCCCTTGCACATCCAGGATCTAATCACTATGGCCCGTGACAGGTGGAAGTCTCCACGATGGCCTGAGCTACCTGTGCATCTGAAGAGTTTGAGGGCAAGGTGATCGCCGAATCTTACGGAGAAGATTAGGCGAGAGAGAGAGAGAGAGACAGAGAGATGGGAACAGGCCTGCCAGGTGAAACGGAGTCGCTCTGCACCCTCATGGCACACCAAGAACTGGGCGCAGCTTGTACAGCGTGTTCGGTACACGATGTCCTTTAATCCTCATGACAACCTGCATCATTATTGCTGATGCTCAGAGAGGCTCCGCGTCACGGCCAGCGCTCACTTCCAGGTACAGAGACAGCCGGGCGTGCCCAGGGGCACCCTGTCCTTAGGAGGTGGAGCTGGGACTTAATGCTCGGACCTGTGTGACCCGAAGTCCCCAGCTCGCCCGCCCTTCCCCCCCAGAGACCCCTGAGCTTCGGGAAGCCTCCTCAGCGCTTTGTTCCAGTCTCTTAACTCGCAAACCCCGTCAGCGAGTTCTTTATTTCCACACACGGTGCTATTAAGCTAACGGCTCTGGGAAGTCTAGGCTGGCCTCGGAGCAGCCACACGTCCCGCAAGCCTTCTGCGTGTTGTGGCTTCCGAACAGACACATCAGAAGCTCCAGGAGCCCAGGTCCCTGTGGAAACGTCTCTGTGCGCCGTTTTGGTTCAAGATGCCAAAAAAAGCAGCACACGCCCTGCACTTGAGCCCCTTGTAGAACGTCTCCCCGGGAGCTAAAGGTGGCAGGTCCAGCACCTCCTAGAAAAGTCCCCTGTACAGGCCGGTGGCAGACCTCACCAAGCCAAAAAAACAAAAAACAACAAAAAACAAAACAAAGCAAAACAAAAAAACCCCCACGACCTGAGAAACCAGGGTTGAAATAGAGGCCTCTTTCTGTTTGGTCAATGAGCAGCTGTGAAGGATGCGTAGGACGGAGCTAAATTTATTTGTTCCTTTGGAGTGCAGCTGCCTCGCGCTCCCGTGAGCCTTTTGCAGGCACCAGCATGCACAGAGGTTGGCTCTCGGGGACGTGGGTCCCTTTCCGGTCTGTTCCCTGCCCGCTGCGGGCGGGACTTCCAGGACCTCTCTGTAGTTTGGGGCTAGAATCCTGTGCCAGTGGGCAGAAGTCTGGCACTGTCTCCTAGAGCCGGGGTGAGATGATCACCTTTTAAAAACGGACAAGCTGCAGGATGCAGGGACCCTGGCCCGGCCAAGGCAACTTGCAGCCACGCCCTGGAAAACCACTGAGGTCCCAACCACCTCTGCTTTCACTGCTCAGACCTGTGGGAAACTTGTAAGACTGGGCCCGGTGGGGAGAAGGGGGGAGGGCCTCTGGGACGGGCCTTCCAAACACAAAGCCGGGCTGGCTGGGCAGAGTCCTTTCTGGGATGTGCCAAGTTGAGGCTCACCTTCAGTGGGGCCTCCCGCCTGCTGCTCAAGGTGGTTTTTTTTTTTTAAACAAGTGCTTTGTGAGACTTTCAGAAGGTACCCACGGGTGGGGAAGTGAAAGGAGGAGGGACGGGGAAGAAACTGCTTCTTTATTTCTAGCCTTGCTTGAACGGCTTCTTGACGGTTACTGCTACAGTTTTTGCTGAGTCAGAAGCATCCCCCAGCTGCTCACCGGAAACACAGCTGTTAGGCGAAAATAACCACAGAGCCGAGCATCGTGCACCTTCCAGAAAAGAGGGCAGAAAAACCTCAAAACAAAAGAGAAAAATACAAAACAATAAAAGAGGCACCGTCGGAAGCCCACGGCAGCTCGCCCCCTCACCCAAGCCCGCAGCTCAGAGACGGAGCAAAGCCTGGCTGCTTTTCCATTTCAGTGGGTTGAACAGTGCCCCGTCCCAAAAGAGAGAGATGTGAGCGTGTCCTAACCCTTGGGAGCTGTGAATGTGATGTGCCCGGAGCAAGGGTCTTTGTGGATGTAACTGACTTAAGGATCTCAAGAGGAGATCATTCTGGATTACCCCTGGGTGGGCCCTAAATCCAATGACAGGTGTCCTCGTAAGAGGGAGGCAGAACATTCGACGCACCGAGAACACACGGAGACGTAGGGAGGGGAAGGCCAGGTGAAGACGGGGGCAGAGGTGGTGTGATATGCACCTAAGGCCGAGGGACACCAAGGGTTTGTTATGGCAGCCACAGGAAATTATAGGACAGCCACAGCTACCATTTGCTGGGTCCCGTCCCCAGCCACCCCTTTCCCCTCGTCCAGGTCCAGACTGAAAGCATTCACGGCATCTTGCTTGCGAGCTGTCTTACATGGACACTGAGCTTCCCTTTCCTCCAGGCTTCATGATTATCAGGAAGGACTTGAGGACTCCAGGGACTAGGTGGGATTTGGGATCCCCAGTTTTGGATGAGACTCTGCTGCAGGCCAGGTGTGTGCCCTCGTCACCCAGCCAGCACTCACAGGTCGCTGGGCACTGTGTGTTAGAAAACAGGCTCTGGGTTTGAACACCTGTGCTGCCACTTCCTGGCTGGGTGGTCTGGGGTGAGGCTGTTAGCCTCTCTAGGCCTCAGTTTTCTCATCCGGACAACGGGAAGATGACCTGAAAGCCACCCTGCTAAGAAACAGAGATGTTGTCAAGAATAACCACCGTTAACGCATGACAGAGATTCTAAGGAAGTTGGGGCAATTGCCAGAGGCCAAAAACAAAGAAGGAAGGAAAGTCCAGAGCTGAAGGTGCAGTAACCAGCCAATCTCCATTCGGAGCCTGGGGACGGGAGACACCACCCGGGTTGCACAAGGCTAGAAGCTGGAGCTGGAACACCATCATCTTCCATGAGGTTGGGGCTTCCAGGAGCTTCCTCCTCAATCTGGCTGTAAGGACTGAGTTAGCACGTGTAAGGCAGTACTCCATAGCCCTTATCATCCAGTGCTCTACAGAACTGTCACAAACGGCTGCTGGTTTCAGTAGTTCAGCACCTGCGACACCATCTTTTGACGACAGCATCCCACTTTACCTTCAGGAAACCACCCCAATTCTACGGCCTCATTCCAGAGGATATACAACCCAGAACCAACCAGCCAGAGTCAGGGATTAGTTCGCAGGTGGGCATGGGAGTGAAGAGTTGCTAAAAACTACCGGGAAAGAAAACTTTGCTCTCCCTTGGCTCTGCTATGTAAGTGGGGTATAAACCCGGACCTGCTGGAGGTTATCTCTGCCACTACCTTGGGAGAACCTACCTGAGGATGATGCCAGAACCAAAAAGACCTGAGATGAGAGACAGAGATTCCTGATGACATCGAGTCCCTGGATCCAGCAGTGCCTGAAACCATCCGTACCTCCAAACTTCCAGTTCCATGAGACAATACGTATTCTTCATGCTTAAGATAATTTGAGTTGGCCTCTTATGAACAAAAGCATCCTGACTCCCACATTATCTTATGTGATAATCTCAGCAACTCAAGGAGGTAGGCATCTTATGATGTCCATCTTACGAGAGGAAATTGAGGCTCGGAGACATTTCATCACTTGCTCAAATCACATTGCTAGTAAGTGGCAGGGCTGTGACTTGAGCCCAGGGCTGTGATGTGATCCCCTCAGCCCTAGGAAGTTCAGATATGGTTAGTGCACCTAGGCTTTTGTGTCATGCCTTGAGAAAGTCACAAAAATCTCAAGGCCTTGTGTAGCTCATCTATAACATAAGAGTTGGTATATTTTTAATCTTTTAAATATGTATACATTAAAATAAATATATAAATATTAAATATACGAAAATAAACATAAATATGAAATATATATTTATATACATAAAGATTACTATGACAATCAACCTTCTATTTTCCATCCATGGCTAACAGATGTTAGCATTTTGTCATAGTTGCTTCAGAGACCAGACAATTTCTGAAAGTCCCACACAATTCTTTGTATCTTGATTCTGGATTCTGAAAGTCAGTCTGACGCCGAACAACTTGAAACAGAAAAACAAAAATAAAAATTCTCTTATATTTACTCACATATTTAAAATTTCTGTTATTCTCCATTCCTTGTGTAGATCTGCATTTCCACCTGGTACCATTTTTTTTCAGCCTAAAAAAGAACTTGTAATATTTCGTAGAGTGCAAGTCTGCTGGTGACAAGTTCTACCACCTTTTGTTTGTCTGAAAAACATTTTTATTTCACTGTCATTTTCTAAGGATAATTTTCACTGAAATATAGACTCTTCGTTGGCAGGTTTTTCTTGTTTGTTTTGTTTTTTCATTTTTTAATTCAACGTATTAAGGATGTCACTCCATTGTCTTACGGCCTGCCTTGTTTTTAAGAGGGAAAGCAGTGATATTTCTTATCTTTGTTCATTGAATGTAATGTTTCTTTTTATCTTGGTTGTTTTCAAGATTTTCTTTTTGTTGCTAGTTCTAAGTAATTTGATTACGATTGCTGTGATGTTGTTTTCTTTGTGGTTATCCTGGCGGCAATTTGTTGGGTTTCTTGGGTCTGTAGCTTTATAGTTTTTATCAGTTTTTGGAACATCTTCAGCCATTTTCATTTCAAGGATTTTGTTCTGCCCTCTCTTCCTACTGGGCCTCCAACGTTTATTTATTTTTGGGACAGAGAGAGACAGAGCATGAACGGGGGAGGGGCAGAGAGAGAGGGAGACACAGAATCGGAAGCAGGCTCCAGGCTCTGAGCCATCAGCCCAGAGCCCGACGCAGGGCTCGAACTCACGGACCGCGAGATCGTGACCTGGCTGAAGTCGGACGCCCAACCGACTGCGCCACCCAGGCGCCCCCTTACTGGGCCTCCAATTACATGCAGGATTGACCATCTGATAGTGTTGCAGAGGTCCCTGATGTTGAGCTCCTTTTTTCCCTAGTCTTTTTTCTCCTTGTGCTGCATCAACTTGTATTATTATGTCATCATGTGCACTATTTTTTTCTTCTGCAATCTCTAATATGCTGTTAAACCTATCCAGTGAAGTTTTCATCTTAGATATTATATTTTTCCTCTCTAGAAGTTTCATTTAGTTCTTTAAAAAAAAAAAAAAAAAAACCTTCCACTTGGGGCACCTGGGTGGCTCATTCAGTTGAGTGTCTGACTGTTGATTTCAGCTCAGGTCATGATTTCAGGGTTGTGGGATCAAGCCCCATGTAGGGCTCCACGCTGAGGATAGAGCCTGCTCAGGATTCTCTCCCTCCCTCTCTCTGCCCCTCCCCTACTCATGCTTCTTCTCTCTCTGTGTCAAAATAAATAAACATTTTTTAAAAACTTCCACTTTTTACTATGTTCATGCTTTCCTTTAAATCTCTGAACATATTTGTAATAGCTTTTTTAAAGTCCTTGTCTGTTAATTACATCATCTTTGTCATCTGAGATCAGTTTATACTGATTGGGAGTTCTCCTGGTAATGGGCCGCATTGTCTTGCTTTTTTGGGTGTCTAGTAATTTTATGTTGGATGCTAGACATTGTTAGCATTATGCCATTGAATGTCTAGATATTTGTCATTTTCCTTTGGAATTCATTTGACAGGCAGTTAAGTTACTTCCTGGTCAGTTTGATTTTTTCAAGCTTCTTAAAAAAGCTTTGCTGAGTGAGCCTAGTGGAGCCTTTCTTCTAAGGCCAGTTTAGCCCTACTACTAAAGTCTGGCCTCACTGTGGGTCTCTAATGAATTCCTTGGATGTTCAACAAGTTATTCCCCTTCTGGTTTGCTAAAACTTGAATGTCCCCCAGTCCTGTGAGAGCTCTGGGAATTATTCAAGTTATTCCTCCCCAGTGGTTGTTCTTTACCATCCTTATAGCATTCCACTCAATGCTTGGGCAATTTCATATTCAACCAATCACTCAAGGGGTTCCCTATACAGATTTCTGGCACTGTTTATCTACATAGCACCTTCTTCTCTAGAACTTTGGCTCACAAATTCCAGCCTCTTTAACCTCCACATATGATAATCTATATGTCCTCAACTTAGGGAAACTTCCAAGATTCCCCTGCTTGGGATTCCCCTCCCTTTGCTGCAATCTAAAAAGTACTTCTAGGCAGAAAGCCAAGGTGCTCATAGGGCTCACTTCATTTGCCTCACTTTTTTGAGGGCTCACAGCTATGCATTGCCTGTTGCTCAACGTCTGAAAACTGTTGTTTCATATATTTTTTTCAGCTTTCTAGTTGTGTACAGATGGAAAACAAGTCTGGTACTAGTTATTTCATTATGGCCAGAGGCAGAAGTTGACTCTAACTTAAGCAAAAAAAAAAAAAAAAAAAAAAAAAGAAAGAAGGAAGGGGAGGGGGGGGGGGAGAGAGAGAGAGAGAGAGAGAGAGGAGGGAAAGAGGGAAAGAAAGAAAGAAAATGTACTGAAAGGGCTTGGGGGCGACACAGAATAGAAGTAATAGCCAAAGAATAGTTCTCAGAAGGGACAGAGACCAGAGAAGTTCTGGAGACCCAGGGAAACTAAGAGATAGTCTCTTTAGGGCATAGACTCCTGGATGAATGAGCTCCAACCCTGTGGAGAGCTTTAAGAAATTCTCAAATTTCCAGGAGAATATGTCCGGCATAGCTGCAATCACGGGCTTACCTCTTGGCCAGAGGAGGGCAAGATGCTCTGATTAATGATACTACCAAGATGATATCCAATGAGGGACGATAGATCACCAAAACAAAACTGGGGTGCTCCTGACAGAAGTAAGGAGAGTGGCCGCGAGGCAGGCAAAAACAACAGGTCCATTACACAACATTTAGCAAAGAAGAAAATCTTTTAAGTAGGATTGGCTTTTACAGTCAGAGCCTTGTGGTTTCTTTTTGATATTTAACCACCGGACGGCAGAGCTGTCTTCTCTCCCCTGGCATCCCTGCCTTCCCCTGTGACACAGAACGACTTTCCCCATGACGATTCCATTTTACAGACAGCATATAGGCAATACGCACTTTGCATCAGGCCAGAAGCATGGCTTAGGGATCACTGGGAAGAGATTCTCTGCGCCTGCCAGTGTTCGAGGAAGGCTTCCAGCAAATAAAACTCACTCGGGGGTGAAAGGCAAGCATGGACCTGTGTCCTGGGAGCAGAGCAAGAAATGAAACACGTCCATTCCCCTTCCTGTACTTAGAACCACCAGAGTTGGCAGCTCCTTGCCTGAAAGAGAATGTTCTGTGTTTCAAGAGTGAGTATGTGGTGGCTGCAGGCTAGTTTATCAAGCAGCTTAGTTCAACCAAACGTATAGGCAAAGGCACCAACAGGTAAGGGAACCAGATGTTCTCTGCTTAGATTGTTCTGAGGAAATCCTGCTACCCCCACTCTGCCTGGAGGCTAATCTGATACCGTGTGTGTACGTGCGTGCGTGCATGTGTGTGTGTGTGTGTGTGTGTGTGTGTGTGTAATGTCTACAAAACTCACCACCTGAGGTCCCTAAAGTTTCCACAGACATTACTTTCCTGTATAATCATACCCATTTCAGAGATGGAAAACCTGAGGTATAGTACGTGGAACTGTGAGTCAGCCGTAAAACCAAGAAATACGTTCGTGACTACAGGGTGAACCTCTCCCGATGGGCCTTGAGGATGATGTGAAAACAAGAGAGAGGGAGGGAGGGAGGGAACAGAGTGAGAGAGGGGAGAAAGAAAAAAAGGAAAACAAGTCTTCAAAGACGCCCAGGTTTGGGAGAGACTTAGGTGCTGAGAGGTGCCATTTGCACACAGTCGAGATTTAAACTGAAATCAGCCACCTCACTTCACATCACAAGCACCTCACATCACATGGCTAAGTTCTTTCTCCAGCTTTGTATTTTAGCTTTTTTTTTTTTCCTCTGGTTCAACTTAGAAAGAAGTTTCTTCATTCCTTGGGGGGCTTTTTCTTTCAAGAAAGAGATCACGGTACTCTCGGTACTTTCTTTCGTGCAGATGGAGAAAGGGCCTGACAAGGTTATACAATTACTTCCTGGAGGGGTTTTAGGGACTTGTGTCCCGTCTGACTGCTCTCTTTGTAAGGGCCGCAGGGAGAGAAGGTAAACTCAAAACACTTAGAGGAAGAAGGGTAGACTTTGGAGCTCCTCCTCCAGGACAGTGGGAGAGATCTGGAGATTAGGACCACCTTCTGGGGAAGTGTCTAGAGCGGGTGAGGTCTGTAAAGGGACAAACAATCTTATTCACAATGCCTGATCCATAGTAGTTGTTCAATACGTTATTTGTTGAAGGAAAGAATGTTTAAGTGAGTGCCTGTGAATCCCCAGTCGCTTCTACCCTATAGACTTCAACACTTCCATACCTTTGAGCATTTTTCCACCCTTTGCTGTCCTGACAACTGTCGTCGTCGTCGTCGTCTTCTTCTTCTTCTTCTTTTTAATGTTTATTTATTGTTGAGAGACAGAGAGACAGAGCATGAGCGAGGGGAGGGGCCGAGAGAGAGGGAGACACAGAATCCGAAGCAGGCTCCGGGCTCCGAGCCGTCAGCAAAGAGACCACCGTTGGGCTCAAACCCATGAACCGTGAGATCACGACCTGAGCCAAAGTCAGATGCTTAACCGATGAAGCCATCCAGGCGCCCCGTGGCAACTGTCTTTTAAGGCAATGGATCTTAACCTTTTGTGGGCTGTGAACTCTTCTGAGAATCTGACAAGAGCAATGGACCCTCTTCTCAGAAAAGGCACAGACTCATATACACCACACAATCCTACGCATCTTTTCAAGTTGAAAGCAAACGCCCAGGACCTGGTCCACCGCTTCAGCCACCGGATAGTCCCCACGAGGTCATTTGCTCCTTCACTGGGTTCCCACAGCATTTTTCGTGTTTTAGTTCAGAACTACAGGTAGTTTGGGCACACACCTGTCGTTTGGGCAGGGACTGGAGGTGCCCTCTCCCTTCCACTCAGTGCTGCTGGGGCCACAATCATCTGAAGAACTGCTCGCTCACCTGGCCAGCTGGAGATTGACACTGGAAAGACCTGAACAGCTGGGGAGCTGACCCCCCCAAAGCTAGGGGTCCTTGGGCAGCTCTGTCTGTGTCAATTGGTCTCTCTACTCAATCTCTCTGGCATATCCAGAGAACTGTAAACATACTTCATTGTAACTTTAAATATACTTCATTGTTACTTAACACAACACTACAGTGGTTATTCATGCCCATTGATGGTGGTAATTAGATCTGTTTCACCAGCAACACACGTAATTGCTTCGGGAACAAGGACCACAGCTTATTTATTTCTATTTCCCCGGAACCTAGCAGGTGCCTTGCACATAGCAGGCATTTTACTATATGCAGATTAGAATAAAACTCAATACTCAAAAAATATTTAATCCAATTAAAAAGTGGGCAGAAGACATGAATAGAAATTTCTCCGAAGAAGACATCCAGATGGCCAATAGACACATGAAAAGCTGCTCAACATCACTCATCCTCAGGAAAACGAAAATCAAAACCACAAAGAGATATCACCTCACAGCTGTCAGAATGGCTAAAATCAACAACACAAGAAACAACAGGGGTTGGCGAGGACGCGGAGAAAAAGGAACGTTCATGCACCGTTGGTGGGAATGCAGACTGGTGCGGTCACTGTGGAAGACAGTATGGAGGTTCCTCAAAAAGTTAAAAATAGAACTACCCTACAATCAAGTAATTCACACTACTGAATATTTACCCAAAGAATACAGAAAAACTAATTCAAAGGAATACACACACGGCTATTTTTATAGCAGCATTATTTACAATAGACAAATTATGGAAGGAGCCCAAGTGTCCATCAACTGATGAATAGATAAAAAAGATGTGGTATCTATATAATGGAATATGACTCAGCCATAAAAAAGAATTTGCATTTGCATTTGCAACAACATGGATGGAGCTGGAGAATACAATGCGAAGCGAAATAAGTCAGTCACAGAAAGACAAAAAGACAAATACCGTATGATTTCACTCATATGTGGAATTTAGGAAACAAAACAACTGAGCAAAGGGGAAAAAAAAGAGAGAGAGGCAAACCAAGAAACAGATTCTTAACTGCAGAGAACAAACTGACGGTTACCAGAGGGGAGGTCGGCGGGGGATGGGGGAGACAGGTTATGGGGATTAGGAATGCACTTGTTGTGATGAGCACTGGGTGATTAAAATAAAAACTTACAGGGGCACCTGAGTGGCTCAGTCGGTTGAGCGTCCGACTTCGGCGCAGGTCATGATCTCACAGCTCGTGAGTTCGAGCCCCGCATCAGGCTCTGTGCTGACAGCTCAGAGCCTGGAGCCTGCTTCGGATTCTGTGTCTCCCTCTCTCTCTGGCCCTAACCTACTTGCACTCTGTCTCTGTCAAAAATAAATAAACATTAAAATAAATAAATAAAATAAAAACTTACATAACTTACATAAGTTGTATTACTTACAAACTTAGATATATGTTCATTTATATATAACTTATATATATGCACAGACACATACATATGCTAGTTAGACATGCATGTAGGCATGTGCTTGTATTCTATTACATCCGACTACATTCCAAAAATAGGCTTAGAAAGTAGCTTATTTACATATATCAATACAACAAAATAAAAATTTTAAAACAAGGAAATGAGGACTAAGTGGGGGGAAAAAAGGTAGGAAGCCATGTTGAAATAAAGGACAAGGTCAGTACCCAAAATATGTAACATGGATTTCCATACCATTATTAGTGGCCCAGAAATCTGCTTGAGCATCCTGGTGATAAGGGCAAAGAGGCAACTGTAAACCAGTTACCAAATTCGTTAGATATAAACAAAACGACTGCTTATGAAAGCACAACTTTTATTAGCGATAGGCTATATAAAATTACAACCTCCTTGGGACGCCTGGGTGGCTCAGTTGGTTAAGCATCCGACTCCTGGCTTCGGCTCAGGTCATGATCTCACAGTTCAGGGGTTCGAGCCTTGCATCTGGCTCTGTGCTGACGGGGTGGAGCCTGCCTCAGATTCTCTGTCTCCCTCTGTCTCTGCCCCTCCCTGCTCTAGCTCGCGCGCACTCTCTCTCTCTCAAAAATAAATAATATAAATAAACGTTAAAAAGGTAATCTAGGGGCGCCTGGGTGGCGCAGTCGGTTAAGCGTCCGACTTCAGCCAGGTCACGATCTCGCGGTCCGTGAGTTCGAGCCCCGCGTCGGGCTCTGGGCTGATGGCTCAGAGCCTGGAGCCTGTTTCCGATTCTGTGTCTCCCTCTCTCTCTGCCCCTCCCCCGTTCATGCTCTGTCTCTCTCTGTCCCAAAAATAAATAAACGTTGAAAAAAAAAAAAAAAGGTAATCTAAAAATCTAAAATCTGCAGTAAAAATCATAGCAAGTTTATACAATGAATTCCACACAATGTCCCTCATTGCAGGTTAAGGGAAGTTCAACACAAGCAAATCCGTAAGTGGCCAAAGAAAAGGGTGCCGTTCTCTAAGAGTCTGGTTTTATCTAAGGAAAAACGTAAGACAATCTAGTCCAGCTTTTTTCTAAAGGGTAGACAATGGAATACCGTTCCTGGAGAGGTTCTGCCCACAAGGATTCTGTGGTCAGGAAAAGTGGGGAAAACTCATCCGTGTCTTCTTCTGGGAACTTCACAATGAACACTGGCTTTATAAAGGCTCTGAGAAGTCCTGCAGTAAAGAAACCCAGCATTTTCCAAGCTTCTTTGACCACTGTTGTGCAAGAACCTAGCCACAGCGTCCAAGTGGCACCTAGGTTCACTGCTCCTACTATGTGCTTTTTCTTTCTCACAAGAGCGTAGGTATTACCAGATTGCTGTTCTCAAACAAGTCATGCCGAAATCTCTTTCCTTTGTCTTTTCTTGAAAGGACTGAGGAAGGAAAGAAAGTAGTATCTGCAAACCTTCTGCTTAAAGCACCTTTGTTTAAAGTCCTTTTTACTTGTTCTTTGTTATAGGTAGGACTCAAAAAAAAAGATTGGGGAAAAATTTGTCCTCCCAAATTTCAACTAAGGCAGAAGACAGGGGTGCCTGAATGTCACCAAAAGCCCACCGTTTCTGCCCCTGAGAAAATACAAAGGGGTCAGTACATACCTCTCCCTTGCTGATCCCCTCGGTTCTCCGTAAGCCAGGTTGCTCACTGAGCAATGCTCACTCGGAAAACTCGAGGTGCAACTTCAGCAGATGGCCGGGAGCAGCAAGGACAACAACTGTTTGTTTTGGCATTGCGTGTGAAGACAGAGAAAGGGTGTGTGTCGCCCGCTGTCCAGTTCCTGTCTCTTGGTACGCTAGCATTTCCATCTCAAAAGAATCAAAGTGTGATCTAGTTCAAAAAGGGAAAGCATGTCTCATTTTGGCAGGGCCACAGAACGATCCCAGAGTCTTTTCCTCACAAAGCTCTTGTTAGTATCCTACTTAATATTCCACGGAACACACTGCAGAAAACTGATTAAACGGATGGAGGGGCTGCAGAGCCTTTTGGCCAATGATTCTCAAACTAGGTTCCGTGGAGCACTAGTGGTTCTCGCGGTGTCTCAGGGGCTGCAAAAGAGCAATGGAGAGACCCTCGGCACGCAGGTCGCTGAGCCCGCAAACCCTAGTTAACCATGGCAGTTTCTCTCTTATCTACCTAATCGTGTGTTTGGCAGGGAGGTTGGGGGGGGGGGGAGTGGGGGGACGGGGGGATGGGGAGCGTCTGTTACTTAAAATTAGAAAATGTTTGAGAACCACCGCTTTAAACAAAGCACCACATATATTCTCACAGCTGAGATTCTGATAAGAATTAAAAAGCAAAACCGTTTTAGTTGTGCTCTCAGCAAGAACCTGGGGACAGAAATTTAATTTTTTTTTTTTAATCAAAAGCAGAGCCACGGAAAAACATACAATAAACAAAGAAAATATTTGCGGCCATATAATTAACAAAGAGTTAATATTCTTAATTTATAAAATGACCCTACCCATTAATAAGAAAAAGACCAACAACCCAGTAGAAGCATGGGCCAAGGCTACAGAATTCACAGAGGCAGAAATGCAAATGGCCAATAAACATATGAAAAGATTCTCAGGCTCACTTGTCAGGGAAATGCAAATGAGAACAATGAGGTACTATTTTTTACCCATCAGATTGGCAAAAATGGAAAATATGTGTAACATCCAGAGCTGGCAAGGGTGGAAGGAATCCAGTTCTCTCAAACACCATCAGGGGAGAGGCGGTAAATTATTACAGCGTCGTGGAAAATCAACTGTTGGTATTTTTGAAAATTTAAACTGTGGCCTGGCACTCTCACTTCTGGGAATATATCCACCAGAAATGAAAATGCCAGTCTATAAAGGCACAAATATATGAAGAAGTTCACTGAAGCATCGTTTGTGGAAACAATCTGAACGTACATTAATAGGACGATAGTTGAACAAATCACGATGTATTTATATTAAGGAATACAGTGTAGCTATTAAAAATTATAAAATAAAATTATACATATTGACTGGGAGGTACGCCTGCAATACTTTGCTAGATGGAATAAAAGCAAGTGTGATCTTATTTTCATTAAAAAAAATAAAACAAAGAGACCAAAAAAAAAGTCACACCCTCTAAGTAGGTTTGTATATGTTTTTATAAATACAGGAAACAGTAGGGAAACATTCATAGCGAATTGTTAACAGTGATTGCATCAGGGAGCTGCATTGGAGAGGTGCAGAGAGACTATTAATTCTATTTTAGATGCCTCTCTGTTGTTTGGATTGTTACAAAAGATACGTATTACCTTCATAATTCAAAGGATCCGAATTTTTAAAAAGCAGAATTAGGAAAGAGAATTCAAAGCAAATCAAAATACTTTGAGAATCACCGGAAGGCAGGGTGGGGCTGGCCTCCTGGTATGGAATTTTAAAGCACTGAACCCAAGGGGTGTTCAGCTAATATAAAACACCCCAGCTATGCATGAGGGTGGACTGAAGGCGAGCCTTTTAATAGGGCCAAGATCTTCCCTGAGAAATAGTCCTGAGTCTTCTCTAATACACATGGAAAGATTAAATGAGGCCTCCAAAGTAATATGCTACAGTACAGGGGTCAGCAAATTTTTTCTGTAGAAGATTAAACAGTGCATATGCTAGGGTTCCTTGGCCATCCTACCTCTGTCACACTCCTCAACTCTGTTGTTTGAGTGTATCAACAGCCATAGACAATCCGTACATGGATGTATATGAATGTGGCTGTGTCCCAATAAAACTTTATTTATAAAATGGGCAGTGGGCTGTATTTGACCCAGGGGCTAATAGTTTGCTGACCTCTGCTATAGGCCATGGGCATAATTATCTTTTATTTTATTTAATTTTTTTTATTATTTTTTTTTATTATTAAAAAAAATTTTTTTTTCAACGTTTATTTATTTTTGGGACAGAGAGAGACAGAGCATGAACAGGGGAGGGGCAGAGAGAGAGGAAGACACAGAATCGGAAACAGGCTCCAGGCTCTGAGCCATCAGCCCAGAGCCCGACGCGGGGCTCAAACTCACGGACCGCAAGATCGTGACCTGGCTGAAGTCGGATGCTTAACCGACTGCGCCACCCAGGCGCCCCCATAATTATCTTTTAAAAGGAAACTTTTTCATTGAAGTATGAATAATATGCGTGCTGTGGAAGTATACAAATCTGGTGAGTTTTTACAAAGTGAACACAACACGTCATAATTACCACCCAGATTAAGACGTAGAACATTACCGATTCCCCAAAAGTGTTCCTCGTGCCCCTCCCAGTTATCCCCATCCCCCGTCACCAAAGACAGCCACTAATCTTGCTTTCATCCTCATAATGTGTTTTGCTTGGCTGTAAATCTAATGTAAATGGAGTCCTATAGCACTTTCTTTCACTCACTGACCTGAGCGAGATCCCTCCATGCTATTGTGTGGGCTTGTCCAAAGTCATTGCTATGTATGTTCCATATATACAATTGCAATGATAACATTGTAAGAATATGCCACGCTTTATGCATCTGTTCTACTATTGATGATATTTGGGTTGTGTCCAATTTGGGGCTTGTTATATAGACTGAAAGTCTGTGCCCCTCTAAAACTCGTATGTTCAAACCTCGTCCCCAGTGTGATGGTATTAGGAGTTGTGGCCCTTGGGAAGTGATTAGGTCAAGAGGGTGGAGCCCTTATGAATGGGATTAGCGCCCTTGTAAGATAACCCCTACAGAGATCCCTGTCCCTTCCATTGGGGAGGGCACAGCAACAAGATGGTCATCTAGGAACCAGGAGGCGGGTCCTCACCAGACACTGAACCTAGCAGGACCCCAAGCTTGGACTTCCCAGTCTCTGGAACTGTAAGAAATCGATCTGTTTTTTTTTTTTTATGAGCAAATCAGTCTGCGGTACTGTTATAGCAGCCTGAATGAACTAAGATAGATGGCTATCACAAATAATACAAGAACATTCTCGGCCATGTCTTCTAGCACCCATATTTACACTCCACAATTGGGCATATTCATAGAGTATATGTACTACATTCAGCTTTTGTAAACACTGCTAAATAGTTTTCCCAAGTGTCTGTGGTAACTTGCACTCCTATCTTCAGTATGGGAGGGTTCCAGCCGCTCCAAGCATTGTCAACACACTGGCATGGACAGGATTCTTTTTTGGTAATTCCAGCCAGTCTTGTAGGTGTCCGTGTAAAATTCATATACAGTAAAGTTCAAAAGTCTTAGGTGCCCACCTAAAATTTTTTTACATATATACAATGCTCATTGTGGTTTGGATTGCATTCCCTTAATCACTAATGATGTTGACGCTCTTTTGATCGGCTTATTGGCCATTTGGATTTCTCTTTTGTGAAAAGCTTATCCATGTGTTTTGTTCATTAAAAAAAAAAAAAAAACAAAACTGGGTTGTTTGTCTTTTCCTTATTGCTTTACAGGAGTTCTTGAAATATTCTGAATGTGAGTCCTTCTCTTAGTATCTTTATTCCAACTATCTCCTCCTACTCTGTGGTTTTCATTTTCATTGTCTTAATGGAGTTTTGTGTTTTTTTTTAATTTTTTTTTTCAACGTTCATTTTTATTTTTGGGACAGAGAGAGACAGAGCATGAACAGGGGAGGGGCAGAGAGAGAGAGGGAGACACAGATTCGGAAACAGGCTCCAGGCTCTGAGCCATCAGCCCAGAGCCTGACGCGGGGCTCGAACTCACGGACCGCGAGATGGTGACCTGGCTGAAGTCGGACGCCCAACCGACTGCGCCACCCAGGCGCCCCCCTTAATGGAGTTTTTTGACGAACAGAGTTCTAATAATGTCCAGTTGGTCAATTATTTTCTTTATGGTTACGTGTGTGTGTATGCGTGTGTGTGTGTCCTGTTTCAGAAATATTTGCTCAAGAAAAACTGTTTCTGTACTCACAACACTTTATTTTTTGATTTTTAAATATTTTTTATTTATTTCTGAGAGAGAGACAGAGTGAGTGGGAGAGGAGCAGAGAGACAGGGAGACACAGAATCCGAAGCAGTCTCCAGTCTCTGAGCTGTCGGCACAGAGCCCGATGAGGGGCTCAAACCCATGAGCTGGGAGATCATGACCTGAGCCAAAGTCAGACGCTTAACCGACTGAGCCACCCAGGCGCCCCATGTACTCACAACACTTCTGACACCAAATGTGTGGGGGGTTTTCCCCCCCATTCCAACCAATCCTCCAACTTTTGGGGCACCAACTAACTGGGTGTCCTGTAATTCACTTCTGACAATAACTACACACAGTATCAGATCCAAGTTAAGGGCTCCATTCCACAAGAAGTTACCCCCTCTGATGCCTGTCACAAGTAAATGGGTGCCCAGGATACCCACACTTCTGAGTTGGCTACAAAGTCAGGACTTGCCACAACACTGCCACTTGGGTCTGGGCCACCAGATGAAGAGGTACATAGGGCAAGACCTAGAAGTGTCCCACACATATGAGCTTCTGTCCCCATGGAGCCACTCTCCAGAACATGGGTGCATTCACCACCCCAGAAGCTCTCCAAGCCCACCATCTAGGGATTTTTATGGAGGCTTCATCATATAGGCATGACTGACTTTTAACTCAGTCTGTGGCTCTGCTCCTCTCCCCAGAGGAAGGGGTGGGGGGAGGGGACTCAAAGTTCTAAGCCTCTAATCCTGGCTTAATCTTTCTGGTGACCAGCCCCCATCCTGGAGCTATTCAGGAGCCCACCAAGAGTCGGCCTCCTTAGAAGATGCTCCTATCACCCAGGAAATTCCAAGGGATTTAAGAGCTCTGTGTGAAACGATCATATCACACCCATCACTCAGGAAATCATAAGGGATTTAGGAGATTTGTGTCAGGAACCAGACGGCAGAGACCAATATATATTTCTTATCCTGTCACATTTGCCTATCCTAAAGTCATGAAGATATTCTTCTATGCTATCCTCTAGAAGCTTTATTGCTTGCCTTTGCGTATTTGAGGCCACAACTATCTTGATAATCTCAACCGGGAAGGTTTAGAAGTAGGCATTACCCATTGCAATGTTTTCAGTCCCTTGTAGTCCTCTAGAACCTCGCCATTTACCATCAACAGGTGGAGTCTGCTTCTCCCTCCTTTCAACTGGGGCTGGACCCTGCGACTCCTCCGAGCAACAGAGGGCAGAAGCGACAGCAACAGGTAACAGACTGCCAGGGACAGGTAACAGAAAGTGATAGGGCTTCCACCTGGCTTGCTCCCTCTCCCTCTCTCAGGACACCTGCTTTGGTGCCTCAACTACCGTGTAAGAAGTCCAGCTGCTCTGAAGCCATCACGTTGGAGAGACTTTGTGCAGAGACCATGCTGAGATATCATGTACATCCAAGGAGCCCAGCTGTTCCAGCCCTCAGCTGTACAAGCCTTCCCAATCCAGATGAGCACGAAGGAGCTTTCCAGAGGCCCCCCACTCCAGCCACCTAATTAGGAAACCGGAACTAGAACTGCCCGGCCAAGCTGCTTCTGAATCCCTAGCTTACAGAGACCACGAAGGGTAATTGCTGCCCATTGCTTTAAGTCACAGTGGTTAGGATTCACTTGTTACGCAGCAGTGGATAATGGGAACTGGAAGAAGGAAGGTACCCATCTTTCCAGGCTCTCCCCTAGCATTAGTCTCACTGGGAGAACCATACCCTGTGGACGGGGTAGGCTGGGTTCTACCCCCACTGCTTACCTTAGAGGTATGTCTTCAACCACCTAAGGCTTTGACCTTCCTTTTTCAAGCCTCGTTTTAATCTACTCAGTGTCTATGCAAATGGAAGGGCACATTCATAAAAAGGGAAGATTCCTGGAGATTAAACAGATGGGAAAGATGAGAGAAGTCTCCCTTGGAGACTCCTGAAGAGTAGCGAAGTCTTGGTGTTCATCCAGAGATTAGCTGGGGATTACTTCCCGAGCGGAGGTCAGAAAGAAAAGACACACAGTGGGGCTGGGGGAACCCTTACCCCATCCACGAGACAAAATGAGATCGGTTCACAAAGAGATCTGTCATCCAGCTTCCGGTTCCGGCCATCTAACAGCTCAGGTTAGAGAAAAGTTTCCACCCAAGGAGGCCCAGGCCCGGATCTAACTGGCCTCTCTGATCCAGCCCCGAGGGAAGTGGCTCATTCTGCTTCCTGGAGGCTTCAGTGGAGCAGGCAAAACAGGGTGGCTGATGAATTAACAGGACTGCACTTTGCACCTTTTAAAAACTTGCTTGATATGCTAATGATGGCAACAACCCCTACCTCTATCCACATATTACTTACCTGTCTACCTGTTTATTGTTTATTCCCACCCCCCCACCGCCTCTTCACTCCCCTGCCCCAACCCCACATACAAGCTACAGGTGATCACAGACCTGGGTCATCTGGTTCCTGGCATCTCCCCTGCACCTAGCCCAGTGGCTGGCACAGAGCAAGGCTCTCAACTATTCCCTCAATGAAGGGATGAATGAAGGGATGAATGGAGTTTGTGAATAAATGACAATGGCGACCCTTGATAAATACCCACTCCATGCGGCACTATCCACTGTTTCATGTTCCTCTCCAGCTTCCCTTGAGAAAGGAGTGGTTTTCTTCGTCTTATGGAGGTTAGGAAACTTGCTCACAAATCTCAGAGTCACTAAGTGGCAGAATCGGATTTCAAACCCAGCCCATCTGACTCATATGACTGTGCTCTCTGATGACACTAAGTGTGCTCTAGGCCACCAACACGCCTGGGGGAAGACCGCCCACCCTTTTTCCTTTCTTGACATAAGAGTGTTTTCATAAGGGCCTCGGAGACCAGAGACCGGAGCTCCTCCAGAGCTAGCTCCGTGCAGTTCTGCTGGTGTAGACCAGGCTTTGCAGTCTCACATAGAGGCTACGCTTGGGCCGGGGGTTCCATCCCACATCTGTGGCCTGGGAACTCGGGGAAAGGGCAATTAAATTAAAGAGGTCACAGAAAAAGGAGGAGGGTGGGACACTGGTGGCCAAATACAGAAAGGGCAGATTTCAATTTGCATAATAATTTTGTTAGCAACAATGGGCATCCAGGACATCTATTTAAAGGCTGTAATGTTAATTTAATGGGAAAAAAGCTAATACAATTCCCCCAGAATTTTTCAATTAAATTAATGTGATGGGCTTTAATGGATAGCTTAAGTAGAGAGCGCGAATAGGAAAAATATTGCATAAATTATACATACATTTATATACACCATGCTGCCTGTGTATATAATCTCTCTGCTCTAAGGTTTTGACCTTATGCTTAAATCTGGTAACCAGTTATAAATCTGGCAACCAGTTATAACTCTATTTCAATTAAAGTGACCCTTTTATCATCCAAAGAAGGGGAAGGCTCCTCCCTGTTCAGTTTCTGCAC
Organism: Herpailurus yagouaroundi; assembly: GCF_014898765.1. Classification (NCBI taxonomy): domain Eukaryota; kingdom Metazoa; phylum Chordata; class Mammalia; order Carnivora; family Felidae; genus Herpailurus; species Herpailurus yagouaroundi. The sequence continues at coordinate 7,198,979 of NW_024412422.1, read as the reverse complement.
ACCCCTTCCCTCGACAACACCCCAGCCGATTCGGGTCTTAAAGAAACAGACGATTCACGGAACAATAAGCCACAAGGATGCACATGTGCACAAAACGTCAATGATACCAGAAGTCTAGCAATGCAAAACTCTGTTCCTTGATCCCTGCCCCCTACAGATATCTAATGGAACAGTAAGTAAAATGGACTGAGTTTCAAGGGCCCCTTTTCTTCTGGAGCAAGTATCCATCCACGTACATATTTCATTCAGCAAGTGTTTCCTGAACACCTACTAAAAGCTGGGCACTGTCCCAGGTGCTTCCAGGAATATTGGAGTGAACAATCAGACACAACCCCTTCGTCATGAAAAACCCTGGATACATTCAGGTGAGCTCTTCGTGCTTCCGTTTTATCACTTGTAAAATAAAGATAATGATTGTGGTAGCCCTAAGTCAGCGTCCAGGAGGGCCTCCAATATTCTCACCACCTGGTGTTCACACCTTTGTGTAGGACTCTCTCCCCTTGAATAGTGTAACCTGTAGAATGTTGCAGAAATGGAGGAGTATGGCTGCTAAGGCAAGGTCACAGAAGACACTGCAGCCCCTTTCTGCTTGCTTGCTCTCCCTCTCTCTCTTTCTCTCTCTGGGTTCATCAGCTCTAAGGAAAGTCAGCCACTGTGTTATGAGGATACTCAAGGAGCCCTCTGGGCCGGTCCACATGGTGAGGGATGGAGGCATCCTGCCATTGGCCAGCATCGTGTTGCCAACAGCCACTGACAGAGTCACCTTGGACCAGATCTTCCAGCCCCAGCCAAGCCTTCAAGTAAGACCACAGCTCAGCCAACATCTCAACTCGTGAGAGATCCAAAGGTGGAACCACTCGCTAAGTCATTCTCAGATTCCTGACCCACAGACACTGTGTGAAAAAATAAATGGTTATTGCTGCTTTGAGCTTCTAAGTGTCAGAGTGATCTGTAATGTACCAATAAACAGCAGACCCAATATTCTCCCTGTGCAGCTGGCCTTGGGTGGAAATGTGATAGAGGTAAAGTGGGACCCCCCCCCTTTAGGGCCCATACCTGCTTCAGGGCCACCTTTGTGTATCCTGAGCCCCCTCCCTAGGGCCTCACTCTCCAGCTCCTTTGCCTAAGCGTTTAGCTGATGCATAGGCTCAAGGATTATTATGACCGCTCTCAGAGGTACTGTCATTTTAATTAAGGTCTTTTGAAAATCAAAAAGGATTTCAGACCCAAAGAAATGAAAGTCTCCAGGTGAAATCTTGGGGAACAGAGGAGCTGTTAGGTGATGGGAACATTCAGGGGTCCTTCAATCACATCTCCCAGGGGCCCATGCTTTTTACTCAATTCCAGCAGCCGAAACAGAAAGGGCACGCGAGTGCTAACACTGACTCATTTCCAGTTTTTAGCATCAATCTTTGTTTCCATAGGCTATTTTTCCTCCCTCATAGGCTATTACAGTTCACGAATTGCTGATAGAGAAAATAAAACGCTAAGTGAGGTTTCCATTGATTAAACTCCAAAACGGATCAGCAGTGAGCATCAGTGAAGTCCTAGCCATGCCAGTCCGTGGAGACAGCTGTGAATTTGCAGGGAGCCCCGGGTTTGAATCTTGGCTCAGCCACTCACTGGCTGCACGAGCTGAGTGAGTCCACCAACCTCACCATCTGAGCCTCATTTTCTCTTCCATGAAGTGGGGATATTAATAGCTGTCTCACGAGGGTAGAAGAGAGCCTGGCACGTAGCGAGAGCTGCACACACACTCGTGGCTGTTTGTATACGGCGCCCCATGGAGAGTGTGGCAGAGGCAGTGGGAATGAGCCTTTCTGCTCAGCATCCAGCAAACTATTTAACTGAACCTCAGAAGAGCTGAAGCCTAAGGGAGATGATGGATCTACAGGGCGTGATGTGAGCGCTCTCTGTCCAGCGAGCCGGACTCCAGAGGGCCACCGCACTGTCAGTAACCACTGCTTGCCAGCACAGGTGAGCCCTCGGGGATGCTTCTCAGCAGGGTTTCCCTCTGACACTAACTGCTTAGGTGGCCCCTTTCCCAGGAGGCATGAGGACAAGAGCAAGGGAATAAGGAAGCCAGAGCTCCTTAGGGGAAGAGTGCAATGCTTTCCCTGGTGGGATCAACTCCCATCTGAATTGGGGGCAGGCTAAGAGCTTGAGTCTCCAAGAGCACATTTAGGGAAGTCATGATACACTGCCTCCAGAGCATCATACCCAGGTCTCTTGGGTTCTCCTGGCTTGTAAAAGCCAGGGTAAGAGAGCTGCCTCTATCCACAGAGCCGGAAGGATGTGACTTGAGGGTAACCCCAGCCATCTTCACTACCGTGGGGATAAAGTCTGTCTGCAGGAAGAGAGAGAGGGACACACAGCTCCTACTTCTTAACCGTTTCCTTCTCTTTCTGAACAGACACCTGGCCCCTTCTCCTCTGTAGCATGGTTTGCCACTGTCCTCAATGATAAGCAGCAGAATCAGAATGGAATTCACTAGGCAAGTGAGCATTAACTCCCCTGCATTATAAAAGAAAGTGAGTAGGTTGTGTGACAGAAATCAGATAGCCAGACAATGAAAGAATCAGTGAGCTACGTTTGCCCTTGATAGTAGTGGCTCTTTGCATAGGAGACTATGACTGAGTGGTGATCACAATAGCGTCAACTCATCCGTCCACCCATGTCTTTATCCATCAATTCATCTACCCTCCATCTATCTATCTACCCATGCAACCACCCATCCATCAATCCATCAATCTACTATTCCATCTACTCATTTATCCACCCATTCATGCAACTATCCACCCACCTATCCATCCATCCATCCATCCATCCATCCATCCATCCATCCATCCATATATGCATGCATCCAACCATCCAACCATCCAACCATCCAACCATCCAACCATCCAACCATCCCTCCCTCCCTCCCTCCCTCCCTCCTTCCCTCCATCCAATCATTCACTCATTCATTTAGCAAAATTTTACAGTGTACTTATCATATCCTTGGCCTTATGAGAGATTCCCAATTCAATGGACATTTATTAAGAGACTACTTGTTACCTGCAGTGCTAGATGCTGGTTTGCAAAGGGGAATAAGCCAAGGTCCCAGAAGGAGTTTACAGCCTGGTTGTGGGTGAGGGATAGAAAAGTGAACATTCAGTAGTGTGAGGGAAGGATTACAGAAACCCAGAGGAAGCCAAACCGTCCATGGCTCAAAATGGCCCCCTGCAGTGGGGAGGGGCTGTCTAAAGCCTTGCAGTCTTCTCACCCAGTCGTCACTGTATGCACCTGCAGAGTTGGAGAGGAATCAGTGAAGGGGGAACAGAGCTAACTCACTGCAGTGGACGCATGTATTTCAATTGACCTTCGAGTGGAACCGGCGCTCCCCCATTTTCAGTTGTTACGGTTGGGGTGGAGTTGACCCCACTCACTGCTCCAGGTCAGGCCAAGCAGAGAACCAAAAACTTCTGGCTATAGGCATGGGTTCTGGGACGTGGCCGGCAAGCCGTCCTTGGGACGCTGGCTGGAGCCTGGGGAAAGGGCAGGCTCTCCCACGAATGCTGATGAGGCAGGCCCCATGCATGCTTCCGGCCGTGTGGCGAGTGTGCTTGGGGATGACGCCAACGCACAGAGAAACAAGACGGAGGGCAGGGGAGAGAGATGGCTCAGGGATCCTGGATCTAGCTGTGCCTCTCCGGATACATGAGCCAAGAGATCCCTCTGCAGTGGTTTCTGTCACCTACAACCCAGAGTCCCCAAGAACACCCTTGGGGACATTCAGAAATAGGACCCCGTGTGTCTAGGAGCAGGGATTGATCTGCCGGGTAACTCTGCTTGCGTGTTGGGAGGTAACGGGTGGCAGCACGGGACGGACGGAGGAGCTGACAGATGCCCTCCTGATCACCAGCCAGTCAGCCGTGGCCTCACATACAAAGAGCAGCTCCTACAAGGACAGACAGGGTTCACAGACCGTCTCCTCCAGGAGAGAGCCGACCTGGATTTTAGTGTCAGCCCTACCTGTGCTATGTGATCTTGGGCTAATGACCGTCCCTCTCTGGGCGTCAGACGCTTCAACCGTAAAGTGAAGATATTTCGTGGGATCCACCTTTCTTGAAGCCTAATCAGTGCAACAGTGGGGTTGTTGGTTTGTCTGTTTTTAATGAAATGGAAAGAACTATTCACATACGTGTGTGTGCTTAGGAGTTGTCGAGTTGAATTATGCCGTCCCCCCGAAAGAAATACTGAAGTCTTCCCAATAACTCAGAAGGTTTCCTTATTTGGAAATAGAGTAATTGTAATTAGCTGAGCGGACTTTTTATCCAACACGGTTTGGATAGAGCGTTCTTGTAAGAACGCGGCCATGTGAAGACAGACACACAGGGACGGGGTCGTGTGGTGATGGAGACGGAGGCAGGAGGGATGTAGCTGCAAGCCAAGGAACGCCTAAGACTCTGCCGGCGACTTCCAGAAGCTGGAAGGAGCAAGGAAGGATTCTTCCCTCGAGCCTTCAGAGAGAACAAGGCCTTGCTGACCAACACCTCTAGCCTCCAGACCTGTGAACACGTAGCTTTCAGTTGTTTCAGGCCACCCCGTTTGTGGTACTTTGCTATGGCAGCCCTAGGGAATGAATAAAGGAGGCAAGGACATGTGCTAATTCTGTTTACCGTGTCCCCTCCGAGATGTACCGTGCACACGCTTGCATTGAAGGCTCTAAAGAGGCCCTCCGGTAAAGGTTCTAGTCCTCCAGTGAAGACGCCTTCAGATGGGTCTAAGTCGGCACCTCTGAGGCCTCTGTGATGACTTCTAAGATCTGATCTCTGTGAGCTGTTCCAGCTGAGACCCGGTGGGATATTCTTCAGCTAATTTTCTCAGAGGTAGAAGACATGGGAGGCAGGAAATGTGGGTGGGTGTGGTCAAACTTTCAGACTTCTTATATATATATATATACATATGTATACACACACACACTTTTTTTTTTTCTTAAGAACACACGTACGTGGTCTATGGGGTGCCTGGGTGGCTCCGTCGGTTAAGCGTCCGACTCTTGATTCCGGCTCAGGTCATGATCTCGTTCATGGTCATGAGATCGAGCCCCGCCCTGGGCTCCATGCTGACTGTGGAGCCTGCTTGGGATTTTCTCTCTCCCTCTCTCTCTCCGCCCCTCCCTGGCTCTCGCTCGCTCTCTCTCAAAATAGATAAATAAACATAAAAAAAAGGAAAAGAATACACGTATGCGGTCTAAAAATATTCAGACGGTAAAAGAGCTGTGTAGTGAAAATAAATCTCTCTTCTGCACCTCTCCCTCAGGCCTTCACAAGGCACAGCCCCCACTCTCTTATGTGCTCCTCCAGAGATAATGCTGTGCATACACAAGCACAGAGATAGATACGCCCCTTGTTTTCCATAAATGGCGGTCTACTATATTTATTGTTTTCCACAATGCTTTTTTTTTTTCCTTTTAAACTCAACATATCTTAAAGATTTCTGTATCAGCAGATACCGATCAGGGTTCCGCAATCCGGGCACTATTGACATTTCGGGCTGCATAATTCTTTGCAGGGAATGGGTGCTGTGCTGTGCATTAGTACCCCTCCCCCCTCAACTGTGACAACTGAATGTCCCTAGGCATTGCCAAATGTCGGGGGGGGGGGGGGCGGGAGTGGGGGAGGTTGCCCTGAGTGAGGACTACTGATACACATCGAACTCATTCTTCTGAAGGGCTGTCTGGTCTTCCATGGTGTAATTTACTTAACCAATCCCTTGTCGGTGGCCACTTAAAGTCGTTTCCAGGCTCTGGTCAGTAAAAACAATGTTGAAATGAATATTCTTGTACATGTGTCTTTGGCACATAAACAGAAGTTTGTCTGTAGGATAAATCTGTAGGACACTGTCTTGTTCCCCACTCAGTAAACACTGGCTAAGTAAGTATGTTTACTTAGATAGTAGTAGAAGGGAAGACTGTCGACCAAAAGCTCCCAATTCCTAGCTTTTCCACCAAGTGGGAGGAATTCTGGGCACAGCTGGGAGGAAATGAGGCCAATACAGAGAGAGAAATACCACCAAGAGATGGAGTCCTTATTCAAGCACCTTGATCCAGTTGTGCCTGACGCTGACCAGTTATTCCTAGATTTGCGCATTCCGTGAGCCAATGTCTGCTCTTTAAGGCTTTAGCCTGTTTTAGTTGGGGTTCTATAACCTACAACTTAAGGAGTCCCGAGGACCAACAGAAGCAGGACTCCTCCAAGAAGCCTGTCCTGACCCAACTCACTTCTCTGGGCTCCCACAGACCCTGTGCTATGTGTGCTCAGCCGAGTACTTCCTTCATGAGTCAGTCAGTGTCCCCTCATCGGTCTCCTGGTCCCTCTATCCAGACCGCCTGGCCCAGACTGGATGCTCAAAAGGATCTGTCGAATGAATGGGTGTGGGCATGATACAACTCACAGCCTCAGCGCCTCTGCTAAGTGGGGACTCAATAAATCCATGCGAGGAGCCTTCTGACAGCCAGAGAATCCTCTTAACTTGATTCAGGAAGTTCTGCCAAAGGAGCAAAACAACACCGCTCCAGGGCACGGGGCTGCGAGGGGAGGGAGGGGCTCCTGGGAGGGGCCGCCTTCCAGGAATCTCTGCTGACCTGAGCCACTGGGCCGGACGTCACTGGGCAAATGGCCCAATGGCCCCTGAGGTCTCTGACGGCGCTTAACTTTCCACTCTCCTCCAGAGCAGGTTTGGCTTCGTTGGGAACCATCTCACTTCAGCAAATCACGCCCCACCTGCCACGAACAAAGTACACCATTTACGTCATTCGTGTTTCTAAAGTGCTCTGAGTGTCTTGGATAAGAGCCTCCACGCGAGTACGAGGCCAGCAGAAGGGACGAGAATCTCGCTGAGTGGTTTCCAGTCTGTCAAGTGGCCCAGATCCACGCCAGTTCACACCAGAGGATCCCAAAAGATGAGGGAGGGAGGAAAGCAACCAGCGCATGGGCATACCTAAGCGCTGGGCACATTTGCTTTCATCCCATACTGTTCAATGAGCACCTACTAGGTGCCAGGCAGTGGTCTAGGCACTGGGTGCTCAGAAGCTTTCATTCTAGTGGTGGGGGGAGGGGTGGGCAAAGAAAGAAATGAGTCACTTGGAATGCACATAAGTGTCACAAAGAAAAGAGAACATGAAGTGGGATAAAGAGGGACTTGAGGCTGGGAAATGGCTTTGTCACCTACTCAATCCCCACATTGACTGGATGTCACTCTCCATGTTATGGAAGAGGAGGCTGCAGGTAAGTGAGCACAGGGAGCTGTGACTGTCACTCAGAAAGTGCAGACTGTCGTGAGGCTACCCAGATTTGCTTTCATCGGGTATGTAAGACGTTCAGACAGGAGGTGATGGTCATGAAAGAAGAAGGTTCTTATGCTCACGGGTCTCTAGAAACAGGGGGCACAGCCTACCGTGCAGGGTCAATCAGGAGGCACAGGCGGGGGGTGGGGGGGAACATGGGTAAGAACCTTTATTGTGGTTTTTACAGGAAGGGGAGAGGGAGGGTGAGCAGGTTCATTTGAATAATTTCAGTGAGCCCTGGGGCAGAGGGGCTGCCCCCAGTTATGTGCCCTGGGGTGGTTAGGACAGGTGGTGAGTGGCCTGGAGTGTGAGGGCCCCACAAAGGAGATGGTGGGAGATCTGAGCTCTGGATTGGTTGGCCCGCGTTTGAAAAGCACACTTCCTGGCAAGCTGTTCACTGTCTCTAGGACCCGCTAACCCTGGGAGGGGCAGTCCCTTTAGAGTAGCCAGGCTCTCAAGACCTCAAAGCATCTGAATGCAGCAAATAAAGGCACAGTTAACACACAGACTCAGCCAGGGACTCATGCTGCCCCCCTGGCTGCCCACTGTCACTGCAGGGACCAAGACCCTGGCGGAGAGGGACTCCCCACCTGGGAGAACACAACAGTTTGGCTTCAGCTACAGGCGGAAAGGGCTTCTTTGCTCTTGTGCACTCGAGATATCTTGGCCCGGGCTCATCCATCCTGACAGGCCTGCACACAGAGGGTAAAATGAGGTACAGAGAGGGACTTAAATCGTGCAGCTGATGGGAAGGAAAACGAGCGTGTGTTGGAATAACCAAGAATTGCTCTATTTTCTTATAAATTCTGCCTCATTTCAATTCAGAGCTTGTTGTCAAGGGCAGGGGACAAGGGTGGTGTCCTTGATTAAAACAACAAAAATACTGTTTTCAAAAATGGAGCTGGCTGGTGCCCATGTTGTTTTAATTTGCTGGGACCAGATTGTCCAGCCCTCGTGGAGTTGATCCCAGGCGGGCTCATTGGACTTATTCAGAGAAAAACTCTGTTTTCAGCCACAAACTGTACCCCTCACCCTGGCCAAATATGTTGCAATCCTCATTAAAGGTCCCAGCAGCTGTTGTCCAGGAATCCTAAGCCCACCTTCTGGATCCCATCTCCAAATGGTACTCACATGCCCTCCACATGCCACTGGCCCCAGAAGGAGACTATAGGACTGCTCTAGGCTTAGCTTCCGACTAAAACAAGACAAGGTACATGCGTATGGTAGGTGCTCCATAATTGAATGAATGAGTGAACAACTGGACAGATGGATGGATGGATGGATGGATGGATGGATGGATGGGTGGATAGATGGGTGGGTCAATGCATGGGTGGATGGGTGAATGGTGGATTGATTGGTGGATGGGTGGGTGGATGATGGATGGGTGGATGGATGTGTACATCTTCTCTAGACATTTATCCATCGATGTCTCTCTGGGCTTTGGACTTGGTTCAAGTCCTATTGGACTGTTAAAAAGAATTTTCTCTCTTTTCCAATGACATTTCCATCCCCATTATTAACTAGAACAGCTCTCTTTTTTTTTTTTTTTTTTTTTTAAGGGGCCACCTCCTTCCTCAAAAAACTTAAAAATACAACTACCATACGATGAAGCAATCCCACTTCTGGGTGTATCTCCAAAGGAAATGAAATTATCATGTCAAAGAGATACCTGATCTTCCATGATCACTGAAGCATTATTCACAATAGCCAAGACCTGGAAAGAACTTCAAGTGTCCAGCTGACAGATGAATGGACAAAGAAGATGTGGTATATACACACAATGGAATGTTATTCAGCCATAAAAAAAGAAGGAAATCCTGCCATTTGCAACAACAAAAAACCTGGAGGACATTATGCTAAGTGACATAAGCCAGACACAGAAAGGCTTCACTGCAGAGTATCACTTGTATGTAGAATTTTAAAAAGTCAGCCTTGCAGAAGCCAAGGGTAGCATGGAGGTTTCCAGTAGCGGGGAGGGCAGGAGAAATGGGGATGTGTTGGTGGAAGAATTCAAACTTTCAGTGAGAAGATGAGTAAGTTCTGGGGAGCTCACGCACAGCATGGTGACCGTAGCTAACAATCCCACATTGTACACTTGATATTCACTAAGAGGGTACATCTTGAGTCTTCTTACCACACACACACACACACACACACACACACACACACACACGTAACTATGACAAGTAAAAATGAGAGGTCCACCTCTGTCTCTTTCATTTTATTCTTTTTCTCTTACTTTATGACTCAAAACAAGCCCGGCAGCACGGCTTGCACAGGGAGATCACAAATATAGTCTCTCCTTTGAAAAAGACCACGGTCTTGCTCCTCCTCCCACCCAGCGGAAACTGGAGCACAGCTCGAGGAGACCTGCTGTCACAGGATCCTGCTTCTGGGCACAAAAGCCGGGAAATTTCAGAGCCAATCTGGGCCAGGGGAGGCCGGGGCTCGGGAGTGGGGCTGAAATGATTCTTCCAGACTGCAGAGAAGAGAGCGGCCTGCCTGCCGGCCAGCCTGCCCAGCAGCAAACAGGAAATCCCAGAATTTATAGATGACCCCGTTACAAGGCAAATGTTTTGGAACAAATTGTTCTTCTTTTAAATCCTTGTTTTCCACTAGTTTTTCTTTCTGGATTCCCCCCCCTCCTTTCCACCTTCCCGCTGCCCTTGTTAAACCGGGGCCACAGCGCCACCTGCTGCCCATCGTGGGCAGCAGGACTCAGCTGGGGCCAGTCCTGGGTCCTCTCCCCACTTCCCCAGACTTACAGTGGGTGGGAGAGTGGCTTTCTGGCTCCTGTCCGGAGAGTCTGTGCCTAAGATCACGTACCAAGCCGCAAGAGAACTGCTCCTGTGGTTTTCGTGTGACCTGAGGACTCACGGCAAACTCTCTCCCTATCGCCCGTCCTCTGGGACAGCCATGGCTGACTGGGGGAAAAAAGCGAGTCGTTGACATAGCCATCCAAGGCTGGGTCTCCACTCCCCATAAACCAGCTGCGCCAGCTTTGGCCAACCCTGTCAACGCAATAAGCCTCGATTTCTTCTGGCCCCAACTACGGCTCCTTTGCCCGGTGGCATGGAAAACATATGTGACATGCCCGTCCCATAGAAGATGCTTCGGCAACATGGTCTTCTTTCTCTCCAATTTGGAATGTGGCTCATTGGGCGGGAGCAGCTTGGCCAATCTTAGAGGCAAAGCGCACGCCTCAGAAAAATGGTCCGTTTCTCTTCTTACAAGAGTGAGGCCCCACCAGGGCAGACCACACACCAGCACACAGGACAAGCCTCAGCAAAGGCCCCACCTAGGAGCTGAGCGACCCTGAGAGCACTGCTTTCCCTCTTCTGTCTCGGCCACTCACCTGTGCCTGGGGATAATAATAGTAACCAGACCCTACTGGGCTGCCATGAGCCCTAAAACGAGGGCACATACGGAATGTAGTAGAGGGACTTGCAGGTTGTAATCTGGCTATAATCGTTTTGAGATGAACACACTGCCTGACACATAATAAGCATTCAATAAAAACCTGAGTGGATGAATGAATGAATGAGTGAAAACATCAGAAAACATAGGTCAGGAGACTTTGATTAGTTACCGTGCAGCCACCGATGTGCCATGAGACGTTAGCCACTACTGTGCCTGCCCCTCCTTGTCTGGAAACCTTTATCATGTATAGGGCCCTCTGCCTGGGACCTCGGTTTTTCTACCTGTCGGACAGGCATGGCACCTGTCTTACCTATTGATCAGAGATACACAGGGGATCTACCAAGTAATGTATGTGCAACTGCTTGAAGAGCTTAGAGGCTAAAGGAAGGAAGGAGCCCTTATTTTCAATTGAGGTGGTTTCCTATGTGGGATGGCTTTGGCCTTTCCCTCCAAGGGTTCCAGGGGCTCTCTGGGACAAAGTGGGGTCCCTCCTGGCACAAAGTGGTAGCCTTATCCCAAGCCCCAACCCACTGGGGGAGTCAGATGAGTTTTATAATGCAAAGGGCAGGCTAATTAACTCTTTCGCTGCTGACACAGTTGAATAGCCTCCAATACCCTTCTAGGAAAGCTCCTTCTCTAACCCAGGGAGAGAGAATAGTACTCATTGGGTCTCCAGGATGGCAAAGTTGATGTAACACCTGGCAGGAGAGTGGTGGATCAGGTGATATCAGGAAGCAAGGCTAGGGCCACCCTGAACACCATAAGGAGACCTCATCCAGTGGGCCTTGGGGAGCCATGGAAGGTTCCTAAGCAAGGGAGGAGCATGTCCAAAGAGAGAATTCGGGCAACCGCGTGAGGGACAAGTCCCAGCAATGACTACACAGTTCCCCCCATGCCACATGGCCTAGAGTTGAGTGACCAACCACGCTGGTGTGCCCCGAGACAGTGGGAGTTCCTGGAACATAAGACCTTCATTTCGATGTCTGAGAAAGTCCCAGCACGAGTTGGTCATCCTAATTCAGAGTACACAGCACCTTCTGGAGCTGTGTAGTACAGTCTGACTCCTGCCCTGAACCTCTTCACCCGCTCTCAAAAATAACCTCTCTCCTGCCCCGTTCCCTCTCAGCTCTATTCTGCTGAGCAACGAATTTAGCAAGATAACACATCGGCGTGCTTATCCCTTCTAGGCAATACCTGTGCATTTAAACAAAGCCCTCCTGGAGACAATATTTTAATCCAATGGAGTGACTAATAGTAAAAATCTTTAGCCCGAGAGAGATGGGGACTATTTTAGGGGGTAAGTGGGGAGCCGCCACATCACCCGCGTCACATGCTCTCAGCAGCTCTGTTTTGCCTTGCACGGAGCCGGTTCTGTCTTCCTGGCTCTCGGCTCCCCAGCCTGCCCTGCCAAGCAAGCCTGCAGGAGCCTGGGCTGCTTAAATATTCTGCAAATAATGCTGACTACAGAAGTTTATAGATAGACTCACAGAGTCACAGCAATGGAATCACAGGATGTCAGAGCAGAAACAGATGCTAGACATCATAGTGTCCAGGGTCAGAAAATACACTGCACTCATGCTGCCATTTCCCCCTGCCATGCCCACGGCAGACATCACTAATCAATCATGACACTGTCTAGCTAAGCTTGTTTGTAGCCCAAGAATCCTTCGAGGCATTTCCAGGAAGCGACTACCAATTATCTTGGATCTACTAATAATAGTAAGGTTTACTGAATACACTTACTATATTCCTTTCTCCACACCCTTTTTCATTATTACCATTTTAATCCCCGACTGTGTGCCAGGCTCTTTATATTAGGGTTTCTCAACCTTGGCACCACTGACATTTGGGCCAGACAATTCTTGATTGTGGAGGGCTGTCCTGTGTATCAGAGGACGACGCCAGTGGCAGCCCCCACCCCTGTGTGACTTACAGATGTGGCCATCTGTCCCCTGAGGGTAGGGATGGGGGCCAGGGCATTTGTTTACATATTTTTTCTAATCTCTGTCACACGCCACTAAAAAACAGACGCCGGATTTGTCTTTCACAGAAGAAGAGACGGTGGCTAAGAAAGAACCCAGGACGAGCCGGTGACAGAAGCAGGATGCGGGCCCCCAATTCCCCCTCTGCGCCCCGCTCTTCTTCTTCCGGCCAGGAAATTCCGCCGGCTTCATTGTCTTTGGCCGCGAAGTCCCCAGGGGGAGCAACGAAAACTTGTGAGGCTGAGAAAAACCAGAGGCCAAGAGGATGGTCCCTGCAGTTGACCAGGGTGCTAGGGGTGGACAGGCCTGGCATGACGCGGTGAACATTCCAGGCCCTCTCTCGTCCCGCAAATGGCTCTGGGTGTGGAGACAGCCCAGGGAAGAGGCTGTGCACGAAGCCTGTTAGAGCCGTGGTGGCAACACTGCTAATAAGACCCCCCTCTTCTTGCCAACATTGACAGGCCGTTCCCCCCTCCATGGGAACCGCACGAGGACTGGCCTCGCCCCCAGAGATCTGGGATTGAGAACCTGACAGTTTGGACACACAGCCCGTGGGCAATGTTTCCTTTCTCCCGGGCTTGTGTCTGTGCCAAGAATTCCTAACAAAGGGGGAAAAAATTAATTAATTTTAAAAACCCATAAAAAATGCCCGTGAAACTGACTGGTAAGAAACTGTCCATTCTTCTCCTTGGTAGCGATCAAAACGTCGTGAGTTTCTACACACATATTTTACAGACGTTCCATAAATCTTCTCGTTGCACTGCTTCCCCATAAGCAGGGTCCCCTGGGAAGTCATTGCGTTTCCTCACTACAAGTATTCAAGAGAAAATTGGATGTAACACTTAGAGAAGGCTGCGGCCGGGGAGGGGGAGGCGGGCAGGAGGGAGGGCGCCCGAGGAGAAGCCAGGCTTAAAGTTCAGTGCCAAGGACAGGGAGATCCCTTGTCTTGGAAATTCCTGAAATTTCCAAACCGTCTTTTGCTTCCAGTGCACAAATAGTCTCTTTGTGCTACTTTTCCCTTTATTTCTTTCTGACCACAAAAGTAAAAAAAAAAAAAAAAAAAAAATTTTTTTTTACATAAACTGTAAGGGTGAAGGGAAGGGGAAACAGAAAAAAAAAAAAAACAGGACAGAAAAAAAAAAAAAAAAGCCCCACCTCAAGTCCCAATCCCAAGGTTTCTTGTTTTGTTTTGTTTTGAAGATTTTCCTGGGCAGTTTGAGGGCACCATTTCAGCAATGGGGGGGCCCAACTTTTGTGTGCACGACAGTCATCCAGGGAGCTTGTTAAAACTGCAGGATCTCCAGAGTCTGCACCCCTGAGAGTGGGCGTCTGCAGGTTGGGGGGGGAGGGGGCGGAATTGGTCCCACGGATCTGTGTTTTTAATAAAGCCCCTGGGGGACTCTGATGTGGGCGGTCATTGGACCACACTTAGAGAAATAATGAGTTTCAGGTTTTTCAAGACCCTCGAGCAAATCAAGAGATGTGAAAATCCAGATTTAAAACAAAAATTGGGGGGTAATGACTTGTTTTCTGGAAGGGCTCGGCTTAAATAGGCATTTCCCTTAGTGCTGTTAACATATGATTCCGTTCACACTCGGTGATTCAGCGACGCAGCCACGACTTCATCTGTAGCACTCTGGGCCAATACGGCATACCGCCACCTTTTTACAGAGCAGCGCTGACACCCATCTGCTCAAATAAATTAACGTTTCCATCTCAAATAACTCATTTGGCTGGATCATCAAGGTTACACGCCAACTCAAAGAGAGAGGGGAGGCGGGCGGTACTGGGGATGGCGAGGGGGAGGAGAGGCGTTTTGCAACGTATAAGTCGCAAGTGACACCGCTGCATTTTTGTCGCCAAAAAGGAGGGGTGGGTGGATGAACACAGCCTAGTGCAAATCACATGCCCCCTGTTCCTGTCTCCTTCCCTCATTCCTACTGACGCTTTGGGGTAGGTCACAGGCAGAGCCGTATTAGCTGATGGGTGTGGCGATCTGGGGCAATATTCCCCGTGCAAAGACACGATGTAGAATTTGTATGAGCGTGCGCGTGTGCACGTATGTGTATGTGTGTATATGCGTCGGGGGTGGGGACAGTAGTGACAAGTGCACACGAAGGTCAAAAAGTTCAGTGACAGGTACAGAGTATGTGGTGGAAAGGGCAGGTGGTTTCTTTTCTTTTTCTTTCTTTTTTTTTTTAACTTTTCATTTTGAAATAATTTTAGATTACAGAAAAGGTGCAAAAATAGTACAGAGATTTCCTGTACAGTCCTCATCCAGCTTTCTCTGGTGCCAACATCTTACATAACTATTGTACAATGATCGAAACCAGGAAACGAACATTGGTACGTGACCAGCAGCTAAGACGCAGGTCCTAGTCCCATTTCACTAGTTTTTTCCACTAATGTCTGTTTTCTGGAGAACGAGGACGTCCATGCCAGAGAGGTGTGGGTATGAATCCCAGCTCCGCCACCGAAACCGGGCCGTAGTTTCTTCTCGGTCAAAAGGGTGCTGACCATGTCAACCTAAGTAGGGTCTTTGTGATGATTACTTGGCACACAAGTGGCACTGCCTTCGGCTTGTGTCTTCCCATCCTCCCTCTGAGGAGCCCACTCCTTCCTCAAGGATGAACGGCCATTTGCATAAATTCCTGTCGGGCCATCTTGACTTATTCTCCGTGAGGATCAAGTGGCGAGGAGATGAATGAGGAAACTCTTACAACAACCTGTGTAAGCTGAATCTGCACAGTGGCAGCCGAGAGGGAAGGGGAGGAAAGGTTCGATAAACATTTCAAATGCAGACTAAAAAGGAGCCCGATGGATGTGGGGAGTGGAAGTAGGAGGAGCCAGCAGGGAGCGGATTATATTTTTGAATGACTGGTAATCCCTTCGACTGAGAGGAGCCAGAGGGAACCAGCTCAACGGAGGAGAGAGGCGAGAAGCCGTGATAACCCTTCTGGGTGCTTGCTCAGTGCCTGCTGCTTGCCTGCCCAGGCACTGTGCTTACTGCTGTCCCCGCACGATGCCACTGGATTCTCCTAATAACCCAAGAGAACGGTGACACAGAGAAGTTAAGTCACTTGCCCACATGCTTTTTTTTTTTCTTGGAAGTACTGAAGTCCAAGGTTCCTGCAGGCAGGACCGGCTACGTGATGTGCAGGGCTCCCTGCAAAGTGGAGATGAGACCCCTTTGGTCAAAATTTGTTAAGAATTTCACGACCGAGACAGCCGCACCTCGAACCAAGCAGGGGGGGCTCTTAAGGGTCTTGGGCCCTGAAGCTGGCCCTGCTGCAGCCAGCTTGAAGGTACATGAACGTACCTGCACGAAGGTACAAAGACAGATCCTGAGAAGACCGGAGAAGACCACTAAGGAAGAGGGTTGGGGACAGGCCTGCGCGGAGGGGCCACACTCACCGCAAGCAGCAGAAGAAACTCATGTTGGGTAGTTAGCAGGCAGGAGAAGGAGGAGAAGATGCGGTCAGAGCCACGGAGTGGGCAAAAGTCACAGGAAAGAGGGTCACGAACGGGAGGATGAAGGCACCACTCTGTTTGCAGATTAGGACACTGCCGATGGCCTTGGAGCCCAGGGATTCAGGAGCAGAGGAGGCAAAAACCGGACGGAGCTCTACAGCGGACTAAATGGAGGTGAGGGAACAGCAGAGCAGCCCCTGGCCCTCTTATCTCGAGAAGTTCTTCCATTGCCAAGATCAGAGGGCAAGTTTGTGTCAGTTTGGAAGTGATTTTTTTACAAAAGTCAAACCGCGTAAAGACTACTTCTCATTTGAGTCCCAAGGGCACTAAGAAATGCCTTCCTCCTTCTGCCTTTTCTCCACCCACTTAGCCTCACAAATGGTTGGCTGAGTCTATCCTTAAATTGTGGCCGGGGACTGGAGCTGAAAACGCCTTTGAGGATTCTTGCACGGCAACCGCGAAAATCTCTTTTTGGAGACTCAAATGCTGCCGAAGCTTCAGAGTGGTCAAGGGGGGCTTGGATCCCGGAACGGTCTACGTTCCTTTGTTGGGACAACTGCAACCAGGGGGGACAGATCACCATGGGCTGCTTATTTATAGATATTGGCCGGGCTGTTGGTCTCCTTCTGAATAAAGACACTAAAAGGAAAAGAGGCAGCTCACAGCTCTTACAGACCCAGCTTCACAAAAATAAACTTGCCCTTGATTTTGCAGACTTCTGTTTTCGGTGCGATGCTCTGGAAGGCGTTTACTCCCCTTTCCTTTATGCTAAGCCATAGCGTCTCCGAGACCCCAGTCTACTGGGAGGCCCCCAATCGGCCTTATACTCAAGTAAGCCACCTACACTGGGACTGAACATCTAGACTTTTCATGACTGGTTAATTCCTGAGTGTAATAATCTGTGTTGTCAGGAATTTTTATGTTTCTAAAGTCTTAGGAATAGTCCATGCCACAGCCAAAGTTTAATTAAAAAAAAAAAAACAAAAACTTCAGGGGCGCCTGGGGGGCTCAGTCAGTTAAGCACCCAACTTCCGCTCGGGTCGTGATCTCACAGATTGTGGGTTCGAGCCCCGCGTCGGGCTCCACGCTAACAGGGCAGAGCCTACTCAACACTGTCTCTCTCTCACCCTCTCTCTCTCTGTCCCTCCCCCACTCTCTCTTAAAAAAACACGCTTCATCTTTTTTTAGAGCAGTTTTAGATTCACAGCAAAACTGAGTGGAAAGTCTGGCTCCCCCCCCCCGGCAACATCACCCCCCCCCCAACCCCCCGAATAGGATGCTTGCTACAATCGATGAAGCTACACTGACACTTCATTGCCACCCAAAGCCCATAGTTGACATAGTTGTTCTTGGTGTTGTACATTCTCCACAGAACGTTCTATGGGTTTGGACAAATGTATAATGATGCGTACCTACCATCAGCCACCATATCACACAGACTGGTTTCACGGCCCTAAAAATTCCCTGTGCTCCCTGTTCCTCTCCCCGCCCCCCAACCCATCTGCTTGGCCACCACTGATCGTTTTACTAACCCCATATTTTTGCCTTTCCCAGAATGTCCTGTAGTCAGAGGTATATACTACGAGGGCTTTTCTGAGAAAAGTTTAACGTTTAGTCAACTTTTCTATCTCAAAATAAACAAATAAATAAAAGCACGCTTATTCTGGAAAAATCCAGCTGCGCAGAAGTATATCCCACCTCTGGTGTGAACCAGTCCAGGTAGCTAGGCTCTGCTGCGGTAACAAACACGCCCTGGAGTCGCAGCCATAAAAAGTCCATCTCTCACTTGAACACGGTCTAACGCAAGACTGTGGTGACTCCCCCCGCCACCCCTAGAGTCACTGCAGCAAGGGAAGGCAGGGGAGAAGACTCCCACCTTTAAATAACCTCTGCCCACAAGGGGCACATAGAGATGCTCGCTCCAGGGGCCAGACCGGTCCTTGGCCCCAAAGTAACCACATGGAGGTGAGGAGACAGAAGTGGGCGTGGCTGCCTTTGCCACAAACTGAAGGTCATCTCCGCGCCCCGATCTCACTCTGTACTCTGTACTGCACTCCTGTGAACTGCTCGGTCAGTATCCTTCCAGACGGTGCTCTTGATATGTGCATATTTATGCACCTGCTCAGAACTTACTCTGCTGTATGCTCATGTGTAATACAGAAAAGTTCCTTTGCAAAAAGGGGACCATGCTTTGCATGCCTTCTTGCAATACCCTTTTGCATTTAACAGTATGCCTTGCACATCCATTCCAGTAGGGATGAGCTAAAATGTCATTTAATAATAAAATGGTGCCATTAAACTGAGTGCTCTCTGGTGCCCTCCGCCCTGGCTGTGAGCTCCTGGGCCACAGGAACAGCACCTCATTGCTGCACCATTCACTGGGACTTTGCAGGTTCCTGGGCATGATGCTAAGCGATTTACCCCACTCCCAACAACGCCATGAGGTTAATACCATTATTATCTTTCTCCAGTATTCTGACGATGTCCCTGTAGCTCAGGGAGGTGAAGAAATATACTACCCAAGGTCCATATACTGGTAAATATACTATCCAGCTGGTAAGTGTCAGGAGGCCATCTAGGGGATCCCTTGGACTTGGTATATCATAGGTGCTATGTAATATTTACTAGATAAATGGCTAAGAAGCGCTCGTCGAGTGGAACCCCCAAATTTACACAGAAATGGCTGTAGGCAGCTATAATACTTCCTGTCAGTGCCAGCCATCAGACTCTTAAATAGAACTTATCCTGTATTCATCTTCTGATGATATTGGAAGTTCCTAAAAACCCAAACCATGTGCTTCCTGCTGAGCCCCCCTGACTCCAACCAACACACAAACACCCGCAGAGCGTTAGATGTGTCGTAGACATATGACACGCAGTTCTCCAACTCCAGCTTCCTGCATCCCGTCTACACATGCCTGCGGCCCCCCTCACCCCTGGCCCCTTGTTCCCCTTTGTCCCCCACAGACTGTTCTCCACCCAGCGGCCAGAGGGAGCCTTCAGAAGGGTCAACGAGAGATCTCACGGTCCACTGGGAACTCCTGGCTCCATTCACACTTACGCAGAAATCTTCAGTCACCTGAGCGTATGTCCTGAGTGTGTGTGCCTGCCTCGCCTCTGCACCTGTGCCCTCTGCCCACAGACGTCCTTCGCCGTCCCGGCTCTCTGCTCAGATGTCCCTCTCTAGAGGCCTTCCCCGACCCCACCTCGAAGAGCACACCTGCCCTCTCTGGGTCAGGGGTCCTCAGCCTCGGCAGTAGTGACATTTGGGGCGGGACGACTGTGGTGGGGGGCTGTCCTGGGCGCTGTTGGATGTGGAACAGCATCCCACCCCCAAATCACAGTGGCACAGACCCCACCCACCCAACCGCGACAACGAAAAATGTCTCCAGACATTGCCAGTGTTCCCTGGGGGGCAAACCCACCCCCACAGAGAACTCCTGCTCTAAGGGGTTAGCATGTACACAGCGAGTCTCCTACAAGGGTTGAAAGGATGACTCTATTCCAAAAGGCTACAATAGCCTCTAAAGATGCATTTCTCTGAGCCCTTCTGGAAGCGGCCCAGACCACGGAGCATGGCAGCTGTAGGAGGCCCCAGGCTTCTGCTAAAACAGAATTAGACCTTCTGAGCGAAGGTCTTCTGTGAAACAGACTTGCTGGGATGTACAGGGGGGAAAGCTCAGGTTTTCTCTTGGCCTCCTTGCCACAGAAGGGGAAATGGATGCAGGAAATGACGGTCATTTTTCGTTGTGGCATCTGAGAATTCCTACCTGGAGTTTTCACTCAGAAACCAGGTACAGGCTGCTGAGAGGAGCAGCTGGCGGAGAGGTGGGAAACCCCTTGCTAGCATAAAACTCCCTTGGGGTCTGCTCCAGAGTAAGGTGGGGCTGAAGTGAGGCTATCTCTGTATATACAACTGTCACAAGACCGTGGTTAAGAAAACAAGGTTGGAAGGAGCTTACAAATGGGACATACATGCTATAAATGGTGATAGTTGAGCCAAAAGCAACAAAATGCATTCATCTGGGATGCCCTCCCCCTGGGATTTCTGGCTTTGACCAGATAATCTAAAGCCATGCTTCAGACCTTGTCATTCTTCCATGGCTATGACCCTGAGGCAGGACATGCCATAAACCAACCAGGAAGCTCCCACACGCGCTCTTAGTTGGGGGCCGGCTGCTCTAAGATGCACATTCAGCCCCCCAGCAGGGTAGCGGAGTAACTATTTTACTTTTGGGGGTGATTTTCAGATTCATTCTTCATTCAAACATTCTTCAAATGCCAACTCGATCTTTCCCGTGTTCCTGGTGCTGTATGATTTAGTGGTTAAGTGTGTCATTGGCTCTGAAAACAGCTCACTTAAATGAGCTGTCACTCACATGCTGTGTGACCTTGGGAAAGTTACTCAACTTCTCTGAGCCTAAGTTTACTCATATGTAAAACAGGGACAAAAACACCTATTCCTCTCAGGCAACAACAGATGTTGGCGAGGATGTGGAGAAAGAGGATCTCTTTTGCATTGTTGGTGGGAATGCAAGCTGGTGCAGCCACTCTGGAAAACAGTTTGGAGATTCCCCAAAAAACTAAAAATAGAACTACCCTACGACCCAGCAACTGCACTACTCGGCATTTATCCAAGGGATACAGGTGTGCTGTTTCGAAGGGACACATGCATCCCATGTCTATAGCAGCACTATCGACAATAGCCAAAGTATGGAAAGAGCCCAAATGTCCATCGATGGATGAATGGATAAAGAAGATGTGGTTTATACACACAATGGAGTATTACTCGGCAATCGAAAAGAATGAAATCTTGCCATTTGCAACTACGTGGATGGAACTGGAGGGTATTATGCTAAGTGAAATTAGTCGGTCAGAGAAAGACAAAAATCATCTGACTTCACTCATATGAGGACTTTAAGAGACAAAAGAGATGAACATAAGGGAAGGGAAACAAAAATAATATAAAAACAGAGAGGGGGACAAAACAGAAGAGACTCAAATATGGAGAACAAACTGAGGGTTGCTGGAGGGGGTTGTGGGAGGGCTGATGGGCTAAATGGGTAAGGGGCACTAAGGAAGCTACTCCTGAAATCATTGCTTCACTATATGCTAACTAATTTGGATGCAAATTTTAAAAAATAAAAAATAAAGTTAAAACAAAACACTCCTGAGACAGCAATGATTAAATGAGATAATGCAAGTAAAGTGCTTAGCAGAGCAGCATCAAATGGGAAGAAGACATTGGTACGTTATTATTATTATTCTATATTCAGGAAAATTTAGATAGCTCGGTAATGCCTGGACACAGTGCAAAGGGACGGTGGTAAACAACAAGACCAGTTGGTAGGTAGAACAGCATCATTTCTAACTAAGAGACTACAGACAGAAGCATAAATTTTAGGCAGCAAAGAGTACTGGTGATTATTCGGCTCAATGCACTCACTTTACGAGTAAGGAAGTAGAGTTCAGGTACGAGGATGTGGGGTGAAGTGACTTGTCCAAGGTCACAGAGAAAGTTAAGGGCAGGCCTGGGCCAGAGCTCAGGCTTCCTGCCACCCAGAAGCTACTTTTCCATTGCCTTATCTATCACTGATGAGTGGATGGAAGGGAAGTACCTCCTCCCTCAATGTAAACCAAGTCCGTGGTCACAGGCAGATGTTCCAAAAACGCTGCTGGTGGAAAATTCAAGTTGATGTATAGTATTTTTAAGGAATGTTTCCATAGAGATGCACAAATAACTGGGAACAATCATCTCTTCTGTAGACAGAAAAGAACCATTCATCCAAACGGGACGCGTAGGGGGCAAGGAGGTGGCAGGCCTGTTCTCCTGGGGTGGTGGCCAGAGAGGCCAGGCCGCGATACAGGAGATCTGGGTTTGAAAGCCAGCATTTCCGGAAGCGGGGCATTTCTGGAGTCTTTGCCAGTCCTGTACATCGATGACACGGAACCTGCGTGTCTTCATTGAATAGACACGGGCTGGTACCTTCTGGAGGCTGGGCTCTGGTTAAGGTGCGGACCCCACAACGTCAGCCCCGCTCTTGAAAAGCATTTACACCTGTAGGAGTTTCCTCTTGCTGCTGTCACAAATGACCACAAACCTAGCGGCCCCAGACAACGTAAAGTTATTATCCTACCGTTCTGGAGGCCACCAAAGTCTAAAATCAAGAAGTCGACGGGTCCGGTTCCCTCTGGAGACTTCAAGGGGAATACTGGTTTCTTTGACTTCTTTCACTTCTAGGGCCTGCTCCCATTTCTTGGCCTGTGGCTCCTTCCTCGAATCGCTACGATCTCTTGTTTCCATCGTCACATCTCCGGCTACTGATGAAAACCCAGGCATAGGCGCCTAGCTGAGGCACCACTGAAGCGTTATTTAATTTCTCTGAGCCTGCTTCCTCATCAGAAAGACAGGGGTGATGGGAATGCATCACATGAAGTATGTGTAAATTCTGAGCAGGCACCTGGCCCATGAGGACCAAGAAAGGCTGCAGCCTTCGCAGAGCCTGGGGGACACAGATGGAGAGGTGTGATGTCTGCCTGGGGTGTCAGGAAAGACTTCTCACATCTTCTCAGAAGATGTGACCCCTGAGCCGCCCCCCCCATCAGATGACTCTGAAGGAATCTGACCAATGGACAGGAGGAAAAGGGGTGTTCTGGACAGAGGGTGTCAGAAAGTATCTGGGGGCATTTGCAGTATTCGGGAGGGGTGAGTGCCAGGAGGCAGGACAGACGGCAAAGGGCTCGGTCAGGTCTTTGGAATCAGACGAGCTTGGGTTCAAGTCCTGTGGGCAACACTTTAGAGATTCGTGACCTGGGGCACCTTGTTTGTCCCCTCCCCGCCCCCCCCCCCCCTTCATAACAGGTGGATGGTAACAGCACCTACCTCCTGGGGTTATAGCAATTAAAGACCATTATGATCTGGGAGAGGCTGGAGAGGCCCCTTAGAAAGAACCTGGAAGACCTGGCTTAGGGGTTTGGATTCTGCAGAATCACCCTCTCTTCCCACCTACCCTGCACATGTTCTCTCTCTTTCCCTCAGCCAAAAGGAAGTCTGAACCCTGACCTTCCTAATCTGATGCTGTTGTCACCATTCTCCCGGACTTCAAAATAATAGATTTTTCACAGGTGGAAAAGATGCCACGAGACCTTTGCTCATCTATAAAATGTGGGTAATGATAGCACCGACCTTATATGGTTTGCTGTGAGGATTCAGAGAGAACGTGCAGAAGGTGTCTGCTATTATACTGTGGGGTGTTAATAGCTTAGGCTCCAGGGTCCGTAGGGTTGAGCCCAAATTCTGGCTGTGTCACTCACTAGCTCTGTGACTGCGGGCAACTGATTGATGTCTCGGTTATAATTCCTCATCTGCAAAAGAAGGACAATGCCAACCACAGAGGTCCTTTGGCGGGGGGGGGGGGGGCGGGGCACTAAGAGAATGTCTAGGATGCACTCATTAATTATCATTTTATTCTTTCCATTGACAAATGAGGAGAGTTAGGCTCAGAGAGGGCAAGTGCCTTGCCCAAGGTCACAAAGCAAGTTGGTGGCAATCCCTCACACAGGCAGCTTCCTGTAGGATCCGAGATCCAGTTGACTTCCTGGCTGGAGTTCCAGGAACTGGAACCTGAGACTGTGCAAAGTGCTCCCCCTTTGTAGGCTGTTTTCCTGTGTGAAGGGCAAGGTGGCATCCCCCACCTGCAGCCCACAATTCCGCCTTGGTGGCCACCGCATCCCAGGATTGTGCAGCTCTACCTGCTGAGGAATCAGATGGCACCAGCAGACGGTCTCTCCATGCTACTGGAGCCTGCATCGCTCCCATCATTTATTTTGGACAGGACACAAGACGGGATATCAAAGGAATCAGCTGCTGGTCAGAGGAAACAGCAAAGGGGCCAGAACTCCTCCCGGGGGCTTCTAGGAGCAGCGTAAACACTCCGTGCGAGTCGGAAGTTGGCTCCTCCATTTTAATCCCACTTTATGAACCAAAATTACATCGATTCAAAGATATGAGTCATGCTGTCTTCTTGGTATGAAGCTTTTAATGAAAATAAAGTTATATGTACATTTGTTTTATTGGGGGTAACGTTAAGATTGGAGAGCCTCGAGCAACAGTTAAGGCCAAGGAGAGAGTCGGGACTCCTGGCTCCCCACCTTCCAAGAAGACAAAGGATGACCTTAAACACATCTACTCAGGGTTTTATTTTTCCATCACGCTCTGCTGAATAATTGAGCTTTTCAGACCCCTCTGGCCCAGATGCCGGTGTGAATAAAGCCTTCTTTTGCTCACGGCACAACACAGGCGTCCCGTAATGTCCAGCCAATGAACCCACAAGATTCCAGCCATTATTCAAGCCTATGGACACTACTGCAATGAAGAGATGATGGTCCCCAACATGCTTTAACAGTAAGAGTGCTTAAGGAGGAGTTCCCGGGGACAGTGGCTCGTAAGGGCCATGGATGTCAGAGTTGGCTGGCTTCCATTCTGGGTGGGAGTGACCAGGAGGTCAGCGATGGATTGATACTGACATTTTCCTTGGCAGGAAGGCACAGTGGAAAGAACAATGACTCCACGGTCAGGAGACCAGGGGTCAGATCCCAGCTGCCCGTCCAAGTCTGGCCTCAGTTTCCCTGATGGGCATCTTCAGGAGCCCATCCTCCAAGTTTTTGTTTTGTTTTTAATGGACTTTAGCTTTTAGAGCAGATTCAGAGTCACAGCAATACTGAGCAGAAGGTATGGAGATTTGCCATGTAAGACCCTCTTCTCTCCTACACACAGAGCCTCTCCCACTATCAACATCCCTCACCAGATGGCACCTTTGTTACAATCGATGAACCCACACTGACACATCATTATCACCCAAAGCCCGTTGTTAACATTCGGGCTCATTCTTGGTGGTTGGTGCACATTCCAAGGGTTTGGGCAAATGCATAACGACGCCATCATGATGGTATCATATGGAATAGTTTCACTGCCCTGAGAGTCCTCTATGCTCTGCCTGTTCATCCCTCCCCACGACCCAACCCCTGGCCACTGCTGATCTGTTTTTTACTGTCTGCATAGTTTTGCTTTTTCCAGAATGTCCTATAGTTGGAATCCTACAGCACGCAGTCTTTCCAGATTGGCCTCTTTCACTTAATAATATGCATTTCAACCTTTTCCATGTCTTTTGTGGCTTGATAGCTCATTTCCTTTTAGCGCTGAATACTATTCCATTGTGTGGATGGACCACACCATGGCTTATTTACCCACTCCCCTACACAAGGGCATCCTGGTTGCTTCCAAGCTTTGACAATTATGAATAAGGCTGCTATAAACATCCACGAGCAGGCTTTTGTATGGACACAAGTCTTTAACTCTCCAAGTTTCAAACCGAACCGGCTGTGTCCCGGTTGTACAGCATCCTCCTGACAGTCCGCAGACGCTGGGTAGGGCGAGGGAATTTCCTCTGGTTGGGGAGATCACACGGGCCGCTGGAATCATAGTGGAGAATAGCAGGGAAAGGGCTGAAGTGGAAGCCAGAGGGAAGGAATTGTCTTTCCGCCTATGGGAAAGAGCAACCTTTTGTTCAACCAGTTTTTCATAGCAAAACCCAAAGGTGATCAAGGAACCCCCCCCCCCCACCTCCAATCAACTACTATTGTTAGGTGCATAACAATAGAATTGCCCGCCACTTCAGCCTGTCTGGGATTCAAAAGTGCTTTTTGAATGCTAATCCATTCATCTTCCGAGTAACCCTGGAAGCATTCCATTAGGCAAAATCTGTATTATTTTTACCAAGACAAAATATGTAGTGCCATTCTCTTGATGGAAAAAAAATAATCAAGCTATGATCTGAAAAGAATAATGGAGAGAAAATGCTGGAGGTGGTCTGAGCTCACACTGACAGTCTGAGTAACTCCCACACCTAAGTGCGGCACCCAGACCTCTGCCTTGGTGGGAAGCATTGCTTTTGAAGGGTCACAGCCCTGGAAACACCTTCTGACAGCCTGAGTACCACGGGGCCCTGGGAAGCTCTTAGGTTCAGTGAGCTTGAGTCTCCTGAAATAATATTATTCTATTATTCTTGGCTACGCAGCTGGCTTACTTGCTGGGTGACTTTGGGGAATCATGTAACTTCTCTGCTTTCGTTGCTTGTAAATGGGTTCATTGTATTTGCCCATCTCATGGGACGCCCACCTCCTGGCCAGCAATCACCAACTGGTGACCGACTTTGCAAATAGCAAATGAGTGCCCAAGGCTGGGGGGACCTGGGGCAATGCAAGTCTGGGGTAAATGCACAAGCTTCTGAGGCAGGAAGACCTGAGCTCAAATCCCAGCCCTGTCGCTTGATGACCGTGTGACCTTGGGTAAGTCAACCGGCCTCTCTGAGCTTTCATTTCTTGTTCCATGAACTTGGAAAGCCTGGTCTCTTAAGGTTGCTGTAAGGACTAAATGAAGCATCTGGCATTTAGCAGGTGCTTGACAAAGGCAGCTATACTGACGGCCCGTCACTTCCCATCAGGTCTTACAGACTTAATGCAATGTTTCCAAAACGTGCAGTTACTTGTACCACTTAAGGGAAACAAGAAGAGAATTTTAGTGCGTACACAAACATTTTTCAACGTGTGGGATGAGGAATGAATAGAAGAGACGCATCAAACTTGTGATTTTTATGACTGTGGCTGATGAGGACATGGTGAAGTTCTTAGAAGGTGAGTCAACTTTAAAATTACAGGAAATAAGCAATTGTACAGTCGTGCACGGATAGGGTGAAAACAGTTTCAAGGTGCTATAGGAAACCCACAAATGGCTGACAGCAAAGGAATAAGGGCTCCGGACGAGGAGCAGGTTCTGACCTTGGGTTTGCACTCATCAGTCATATGCCTGCAGCCAGGCTCCGAAGTCTCTCTGAGCCTCGGTTTCCCTGTGTGTGAAATGGGATAGTAATACCTAGGAGGGTAAAAAGGAAACAAGCGAAAACAAAAGCTCCTGGACAAAATGGCAAAAGCACAGCCCAATCAGTATTAGCGGTTTTCTCATTATCCCTAATGTGTGGCTCGACAGAGAAGCAGCTACACCTAGCTGCCACGTGGTAAGACTGTAACAGATGAAGTTGAAAATCAAGGACGGCTTCAGTCCTGGGCCTGCCATCCACCTGCCCGTGGCCTCGGGTGAGCTATTGAAGGTCTTTGGGCTTTTCACGTCTTCGTCTCTGATTCAACTCAGAGGGCTGAAAAGGCCAACACGCCCCATACTCACACCCCACCCCGCAAAAGAAGCAGGCAACGTATGTGACAATACAGTCTACCAAAAAGGAAATGCAGATGGCTTTTGCACATATAAACATATTCTCTATCTCACTCGTGAGAAACATGCGAATTCAAACCACACCGGGTATGATTTTTCTCTATCATCAAATTTGCAAAGATCATGTTGACAGAGCTGTGTGGCTAAGGTATGGGGAATGGGTAGGCCCTTATATTGGTGGCGAGGAGGTAAATTGTTACCAGCCCGACGGAGGGCAATTTAAGCTTTGAGGCAGGCTGAATCGTGGGGTCCACATCCTAACCCCTGGCGTGTGTGAACGTTACCTGACATGGCAAACAGGGTGCTGGATTCAATTAAGCTGAGAATCTGGACATGATAAAATTATTCCAGGTCACCCAGGGGGGTCTGACGTAATCACAAGCATCCTTACAGGAGGGAGGCGGGAGATGAGACTCGAGAAGACAGGGGCTGACAGAGCAGGGACCGGAGCAACGTCCTTTGAAAATGGACCGAGGGGCCGCAAGCCAAGGAATGCGAGTGGCCACCAGAAGCTGCAAAAAGGCAAGGCAACGGCTTCTTCTAGAGCCTGCAGAATCAACCTGACCTGCCAACGCCTTGATTTTAGCCCAGTGGAACGGATTCTGGATTTCCGACCTCCAGAACAGTGAGAGAGTAAGGCTGCGTTTCCTCAAGTCACTCCGTGGCTAAGCAGCCACAGGAAACAAAGACAGCCTTTGGGTCAGCAACTGCTCCCTGCCAGGACTTCACGCTACAGATACAGGAGCACGATGACTACGCCCGGGTTATTCACTGATACCTGCAGCTCTGCTGTCCTGTCGACGTAGGGGCTCGGGCTGCGATCTCAGGCTGTTTGCAGGGCCTGAGTCACACCGAGGTGTGCGTCTCTCCGGCTACACGGGAACTGGCTGGGTGATGCCTCTGCCGGGCACCTTCCCTCTGCCGACCCCACATCCAGCCTTTAAATTACTGGCGGATGGCCGGGGCTGCAGGAGATTTCCAGCTGATGCCCCCAGGGTCAGGCACGAGGGAAAGTCCCCAATTACGGGACCCTGAGAAGCCCACGGGGGTGAGCCCAAGTGGAGCTCTTCTCTTTCAACAAATACAATACACACAGTCCTTTGTCTTTGCTGCAGAGACCATCTTTTTCCTGACACGTGAGAAATACTCCTGCATGATGTATTAAAATCCCTCAAAGAGGGAGTAAGAGGAAGGTAAAATAAATGTATTTCCATGACTTCAAGTACAAATCCCTGTGCAATCCTCAGAGCTGGGCTAGAGCTATTTTAAAACTAATGTTGTGCATGAGACGAACCTACTCGATTGAAAAATCTTCTGTTACAGGGTAGAGATGGGCGAGAAATCAGTGCTGCGGCTCTCGGAGTGCTTGATTGTGGTTATAAACATTACCGGCTGCATCAGCAAAGCTGCGAGAGTCGACCGTAAACCTTTTGCCGGGGGGACTCGGGAGGCAGGGCTGACAAGGCAAGTTCAAAACCGGAGCCCGTTTTACTCCCAGTCTTCCCGGGCTGGTAAAAATACCCAGCGATCTGCCCGAAGCGGGGGCGAGCAGGGGAAACCTTTCTCCCCTCTGCCTCCCTGTCCCCTGAGAGAAGAGGGGCCAGATAAGGAGGTGGGGATGGTGGGGCAGGAGGTGGATTCAACAAACCCAAGGGGCGGCGGCTCCAGCCAGACCTGGCGCCACGTGCCAGGGACGCAGAGGGGTCTCCCCCATGTTGAAGGAGCTTACATGGGTGGGGAGAGCATAGCATGGGCTTTGGAGCCACAGGGGTCTGAGTTCGGATCCCAGCTCTTCCACTTACACTCATTTGTATGGTCCTTTGTCCAAAACGTGGGACTTTGTAAGCCTCAGTTTTCCCATCTGTAAAGTGGAGCTAATAATGCCAACCTGTGGAGGCAAACCAAAAACCAGATTCTTAACTACCGAGAACAGACAGACGGTTACCAGAGGGCAGGGGGGTGGGGGATGGGTGAAATAGGTGACGGGGATTAAGAGGCAGCTTTAGAGCCAGCTTCAGAGATAATGCATGGCAAGCCCCTGGCACAGAGTGGCCCCTTTACCTATGGCAGCTGTTACGATGAGTACAGCAGCCTAACCGAGAAAGACCCTTAAAGGCAATGGGAAGTCAAACGAGGAAAAGCACATACGGTCCCGGGGCTGGATCCGCGGGGCAGCGAGTGTCAGAACAATTCTCAGGAAGGAAAGGCTCCTGCTAAGACCTCACCCGATTTCTCGTCCACAGAAAGCTCTCCCGCGCTTCCAAAGCCAGATAGATAAATGCCAGGTTCCTTCAAGCCAGCCCAGATCTGCCAGGGCTTTGTCCTTGCTTTGTTAGTGTCATTGCAATGTTCACCCCTCGGGTGTCTGCACAGTTGAACGGCATCACTCCCTCTGGGACACCCAGACAAGTGGAAAATGGCAGGTGTGTAATAAAGGATCAGAGGGTTTTGGGTGGATACTGAAGAGCGCCCTGGGTAGAGAAGGCAGGGAGGTACCAGTGGATGAGGCATTTGTATCAGTCAGAGCTCAGTCAGAGAGGCTGGGCCACCGTCCACGCCTGCACACATACATACGCTTATACGTGGAAATCTGACCTCACAAAACTTGTGGGAGCTGGCCAGCGGTCTTCGTGTCTGATGCTGGGCTTGACGTCCTCGGGGAGGGCATTAGGAAAGCTAAGAAGGATGTTCATCCGATATAAACTGGTATGATCGCCCACCCCCTCCACCCCCACCTTCAGATGCCAGCCTCAAGTGGGGTCCCCAGGCCACCGGTGCAACTGATCAACTGGCCACAAAACCGAGGGGTTCCCAAAACACATTTGGGTTCAGTAACTCATTAGAATGACCCATAAAGCTCCGGAAAGTGCTATGTCAGTGATCACAGTTTACTGCAAAGGGAAAGACACATAGGGCGAGACCCAGGAGGGTCCTGACCATGGTGCTTCCATGCTCTCTCCCTGTGGAATCAGGGCATCATCAGTGTGTTCTGCCATCAGTGTAAATCCGGGTACATCGATGTGTTTACCACCTAGGAAGGTCCTCTGGGCTTTGGTGCGTGCAGAGTTTGAAATGGGATGTGACTGCATAGGCGTGATCAATTGAATCATCAGCCATGCCATTCACTCAATCCCAGCCCCATGCCCTCCCCAGAGGTCAGGCTGGCTCAAAGCCCCAACGTGCTCACCAGGCAGTGGGTCTTTCTAGTTGACCAGCCCCATCCTGGTCAGATGGCCCCACACTGAGCCATCTCACTGCTCAGCATAAACTCAGGTATGACCCAAGCAGCGTGTCAATTAACAAAGACACTCCTCTTACATGGAAATTCCAAGGATATCAATCTCAGTCCCAGAGATAAACACAGAGGTAAAGTGGGGGAGGTCAAGAACACGCTGGAACACCATGAAGATGGACTGAAACCCATGACTGTTGTTGTTACCTCTGGTATTAGGGGTCTGGGTATTTTGAGGAAGCAGGGCCGGGGGCACCTGGGTGGCTCAGTCATTTGAGCGTCAGGATCTGGATTTTGGCTCAGGTCATGATTCCAGGGTCATTGGATTGAGCCCCATGTCGGGCTCTGTGCTGACCACGGAACCTGCTTGGTATATCCTCTCTCACTCCCTCAGTCTCCCTCTCCCCTGCTTGCTCTCTCTCTCTCTCTCTCTCTCTCTCAAATAAAATACATTTAAAAGTGAGACAATATTATATTAAAAAAAAAAAAAAAAAACCAAAGGAAGCAGGGCCCTTCATCACAGAGCTGAACACACACACCTGGCCCAGGAGGTGGTGTCTCTGGAAGGGGACCCAGGAGGAGAAGGGGTGGTTGCCACCCCAGCCGCTGCCTCCAGCCAACAAGGTGAGCCAGCAGATGAGCAACACTGAGTGTGAGCTGTGAAACGGCTACTTGTCCACCTCAACCCTCCACACCTCCTGGGACCTCTCTGGTGGCCCCTCTCATCAGAGACATACAGAACTCTCAGCCAAGGGGCAGGTGGTAAAGCCACAGTGTACGTGTGGGAACAGTGAGAAGCCAACACCAAAGCAAGGCCAACCCCAATGGTAGTGATGGAGGGCACTGATCTCCATGGTGTGAATTAAGGAGTGGTAAGAAAGATGTTTCTAGAACAACTGTGGGGCCCCAATACACTGGGATAACACTGCCTTGTCCTTTGGTCTTTAATTTTAAAGAATGCAGACATCCCGTGAGGAGAAATCATCAAGACACAAACCGCAGAGACGGGGGGGGGGGATGGGGTTCTGGCTCTTTCTCTGCGTCTAACTTGGTTTCCCATCCTTGCCTGACTCCAACTTCCAAGGCAGCAAAGCAGACTTTGATGGCTCATGGTCCACAGAATCGAGTTATTTTTTGGACTGTGTTTCTATATGAGCCAAAGGCAGACCCAGAAGCTCTGCATCTCCGTCACTGAATCCACCCACCATCCCCATGATGAGCTGGGGACCACTAGTCAGGGGCAGCCCAAGAGGGTCCAGGGCTTCCTGCAGACCCCCTGGGGATGATGGGGACTCTCCTGCCACCTCCAGGCAGCCTCTGCCTCTCAGCCATTTCACAGCCTGTTAGCACTTCTGTCAGAGAGGAGCGGAAACTCAAAATAGAAGCTTAGAGGGAAGGATAGAGGGGTGATGGGAGATGGGGAACTGAGATGACTCCTGCTTATCAGACCTTTTCAGTTATTCACTCCCTGCGTACCCGGGAATAATTAAGATCTGTACGGAAAGTCGACCCAGAGGAATTTCTGGATGAACGATAAGCTAGGGAACAGGTAGATGGATCCTACGTAGCCTCGGTTTTGCAGGAATTGTTTAATTTCAAAATTTCAGCCTGTTGCTGGGTAAAATATCTTTTTTTTTTTTTTTTTACTTAAAAAAAAAAAATATGGTCGAACTATCTATAGCCTGGAAGCCAACAACTCAGCAGTCACCCGATTCTTCTCTCCCGCTCCCCGCCCTCCCGCCCCCATCCAAGCCACTGGCAAGTCCTGGCTACAGGTCCTACCTCCAGATCACACCTCAAGCTTACTCGCGGCTCCTTCTGTATTTCCAGGGCACCCGGCTAGTCCAAACTCCGTCAGCGCTCGCCCGCGTGTTTATGATGGCTTCCCAACTGGTTCCACGTATGGTTCCCCCTGCTATCGCGGTCTTGGAACATGACATATTCTTGGCTGCCTTCTTGGAATAAAGAATTTCGATCATTCGAGCCCACCTCCTCCACGTTTTAGGAGTCTGGATGCAAATCCCCAGGCTCTCTGTGGGCCCAGGGCCCGGTCTGTCGGCCACTCCCCCCACACGCTGTGTCCAGAAGGTCTGCTTTCATTGGGGCAGGTGGCGGCAGAGACCCCCGACTGCCCGTGGCCACAAGAGCAGTGGCACTGGCCCACAGGCTGCCAGGCCAAGATGGGACCTGGGTGCTGGGGCAGTAGCAGCTGTGGGAAGCTGCGCACCCGGCCTCTGTTCAGGAGCAGCTCGTCAGGGGTTCGGGCACCAGTCACTTTGCAGGCACTGTTCCGGCAAGTGACATTGCAAGTCTGGTTCTTTCCAGTAACTTTGCGAGTGACTTCACATCCTTGAGTAAATAAATACCTCTTCTGTCTAAACTAGCCAAAGCAGATTCCGTTGCTTACCCCAAGAACTGACTAATACGGCCTCCTCGATCTGTTCTCCGGTCGGCAGTCCAGACGATCTCTTAAAAAATGAGGTCAAATCGTGCCTCCTCTACGAGGCCCTGTGTGGTGGGGATCCAGCTCAGCATGCTGGGCCCAATACACATTCTTCTCTACCTCCGGACTGTGCACTAGCTATGTCCTCTGCCTGGCAAGGTTTCCCTTCAGCACTACACATGCTCGACCCCTGGAAAGCCCCGGCAGTGTCGCCTCTACAGGAAGGCTTGCCTGGACCACCCTGCAGCCCAATGCATGGCCCCTCGTCGTGTTCCAACACACCACACTGTCATTTCTTCACTGGACTATAGACTCTATGAGGGCAGAGATCATGTTTACTCATTAACACAAGGTCCCCCAGATCTAGCACAATTCCTGATCCATTGTAATAACTCAACAGAGTTTAGGCGAATGAATGAGTTACAACGAAAGTTAGCATTTACTGAGCGACTACGTGCTAGAACTGTTTTCAGCGCTTTATATGCCTATTTATGTGCCAGATCCTCGCAATCGCCCTTTTCTCCCTATTTTACAGATGAGAAAATGGAGCACATAAAGGTTAAGTAATTCACCCGAGAGAACACAGCTAATAAAATGGGAGAGTGGAGTTTGCACCCGGATAGTCTAGCTTGAGAAACCATGGTTTCAAGTAGAGTTGCCTTGAAGAAAGGGAGGGAGGGAAGGAGGGGAGGGAGGAAGGAGGGGAGGGAGGGAGGGAGTAAGGAAATGCCTGAGTGAATGAGTGAAAAGTACTATGTAAGTCCAGTATTTCCAGAAGCAGGGTGATCTCTAGAGATTGCTTTGAGTCCTAGGACTCTATTATCTAGCTGGGCAGAAGCTGGCTGGGGCTGCTGTACTTAATGAGAATTTGCACTCATGGAGTGTTTGGGTATTTTACCAATCCCCCTGCCAGATACTGGTAAATATTAGTACATCCATGTCTCACAAGGGAATTGGGGTTTCAAACTCTGAGTCATGGATCTTTTACTGCATGCTGAATCACAGAACCTCCTGTGGAGCTCAGAGATCCCAAGGGTGAGAAAAGTTCAAGCGCACCAATTTAAACCCTGCAGGAGTAACTGGGTTGGTCCAAAGGTCTAGACTTAGGCTAAGGACAGCCCTCGGTGACACCTCATGTCACACCTTGAACACAGTCAAATGCACACATTCAGCTGAGGATTCTCTTAGCACCCCTCCCCGCCCCCCCCACCCCCCCCACCCCCCCCACCCCCGCCAAACACTTTTTGGCCTAAATGGTGAACAAGCCCAAATGCATTTTTCTTTAGCAATGGTAGGAAACACCAAAACGGCATCAGATTATGTTCTGAATAGTAGACTCTCAGTGTTTGAGTCTCTTCTGAGTATCTAGAACCATCACGTGAAGATATGGTGGAGATCACAGTTGCACTCTCTCCAGACCATTAACGAGCAAACGAATGAAATATGACACTGGCCAGAAGACTTGCGACTTTACTGTTCTGAAGATTAATAAAGCGTCTGCACAAAAATATGGACGGTGGTTTCCACAAGAGCTGCGATTCAAAGCCATCTCTGCTTTGCTCTTTGTATTTATGGTCTGTATATTTATTTCCCCTTTATATTTTTCTGCATTTTCTGAGTTTGTCGGTGTTCTTTATTGGGGAGCACATTCTAGCTGCTTTTATAGTCGGGGGAAAAATAAACCTATTTTTGAACAAGCAACCAAAAAAGGGGTTTAATAACTAATGCCAGGCACCCATCAATGTGGTAATACTGCCATTCGGTGAGCTCTA
The DNA here is from genome assembly GCF_014898765.1 of Herpailurus yagouaroundi. Taxonomy (NCBI): domain Eukaryota; kingdom Metazoa; phylum Chordata; class Mammalia; order Carnivora; family Felidae; genus Herpailurus; species Herpailurus yagouaroundi. Next base: position 7,164,042 of record NW_024412422.1, on the reverse strand, counting down.
CAGAGCCTCGAGGCTGAAAGGTGGGGTGGGCGGGGGGGGGGGGGGGACTCGGAACATTGCCGAATAGAGTTGGGGGGCTTGGGTAGACGCCTGCAGACCGAAGGACCCAGGGGATGCACAGAATGGGCCAACGGGGTTCAGGGCTCAGGCGGGGCATGAGGCCCCCGCCCCTTCGTAGCACTGAAAATCCCGTGTCCCTGGAAACCCTGGGTCTGGGGCACACGGGGACAGTTGGTTACCCCGCCAGGGATGTAATGAAACAACAAACCTTCGAGGCAGCTCTTGCCACCCTAAGGTGGCAAAGGTGACTTTGATCTGTCACCTTCGTGGACGTTCAGAACCCTTTAATAAAATGGCTTGTCCAAGAGGCCTGGTCTTTCCCAGGGCCTGAGAGGCCCCCTTCACTCCCTGAGAGATGACTTTATTCTCCATTTGTTTTCACAGTGGTCTCTTTAAAGCCTCAGCTGTTCCGGGGAGAGTAAATAGGTTTGAAAATTAATTATCAATTAAAGGGAGGTTAATTGGCACCAGGCTAGTCATCTATTTTGTCTGTAACTGAGGCAGTCCCCCTCCCCACCTCCCCAGAACCCGAAGACCCACGCCAGGGCTGGTGATCGTCAGCAGCACAGGATGTTCATGTGTGACCCATGGATTCATGAAAATAAGTCTTGGTGTTTACGCGGTAACTTTCCCCTGTTGGAAGGTGACTTCTGTGGTTTTTGATTTTCCAGCTCATCAGTAGGTAAGCCAGCCTTCTAGGTGGGCTTACCAAATTAAAAAAAAAAAAAAAAAAAGTGGCTCGTGAATATTTTTATTGGCATAAAGATTTTTCACCAGTCCTGCTGCACTTAGGGAAATTAGCAGGATAGAGTAAGTGAAAGTCGCAAGGCCCTAAAGGAACAGCACCTTGGCCACCGGGTGGGTATTTTCCCCTGTAATTAACATCCCGCACATCTTCTCCTGTCCTGATTTCAGTTAAACTCAGTCTGATTTCTTCTAAACTCTCGAAAGGTGATCCTGTGCCTTCCTTGCTCCTACCGGGAGAGGCACAGGATCCCTTCAGGAGGGGAAAAGGCTGTGGTTTGGGTTAATAACGATCCTTTGCTGAATTCGTCATGTGACCTCATCGTTAATGAATATTTATAGGGAGCTGGTTGGGAGCATTTGCAAATGAAGTTCAGACCAGACAGGTGAGCACTTGTGAGCAAGACAATTACGTCATCCAGTGTTACGATGTACATGCATATTAAAATAGATCAAACTGCAAACAGGACCCAAGGGGATAGGGGCCAGCTCCTCTCTGCATTCTGTCACCAACCCAGAATGCCTTAAAATGCAGAAAACAGGACTTGAAAAAGCCATGCGTCATTTGGGTGTTCTGGGAATATCAACCTATGATCTGAAACACAGCGACTCTCTTAGGAGTAAGTGTTGTGTACAAGATGCTAGTGCTGGGCAAAAACATCACACTTGGGAACTGCCCTAGAGACATGGCCATGCCTCCTCCCTGCTCTCTCACCTCCTGGCCTTCGGCCAGACCCGGATGGGGAGACCTACGCACCAGTGCTGGTGAGGGATCGTGTCGTCGGAGCACCTCGTGAAGTCTCTCTCAGCCACTGTGTCAGGCACAGGAGGCTGGTGTTAGCCCCACTGAGCACAGGGGAAGAGGGACTAAGTGGCTTGGGTAGGGGGATCAGGCCCAGCGGAGAGAGGAAAAGCCAAGTTCTGCCTGTGGCTACCTATAGTCCGCACCTGCTGTGGTTTCTTCCTCTCCGTCCTCAGTCCTCCCTTCGCCCCCCCGGGGTCCTCTCTTCTTCGTTGCATCCCTTAAACCGGGTGTTTCAACCACAGCATTATTGACACATAGGACAGGTAATTCTCTGTCATCAGAGGGTGTCCCGTGCAACCCAGAATGTTCAGCAGGTCCCTCGTCTCTGCCCACTAGATGCCAGTCACACAAGTTGTGACAACCACACACGTCTCCAGACATTGCCACATGCCCCCAGGGCACAAAAGCCCCACCAGTCGGGAACCTCTGTCTTAGAATGACCAGCGACACTGAAAGGTGTTGGCTCAGCATACTGGGGACACTTGCACCGGATCCCCCTCCTCAGCCCTCGGTTCTCCTCAGACCCCGAAGCTACATTTGGATCCCACGTGATCATCCCAAGTCTCTCCAGGAGGTGCCCACTTTGTTCTCAGTTTCACCTCCTCCCCAGCTGACACCAGGGTACAAATTTCTCCATAGACAAGGTGCCCCTGTAATTTCCTGCCCAAACCAGGGATCCTTCTAAGAGCGAAAGGGTGCGGCATTAATAATTACCCTGGGATGACAGATGTACCACCGAGACTGTCCTGGTCAAATGGGGACATATGGTCACCAGAACATAAGCCCCTTCTTACAAAGGAAAGGACGCACTTCCTCCTGCATCTAAAGTCTCACAAGGAGACTTTCCCGACTTCCCATTCAACCCCCGAGTCTCCAGCTTCGCTCATCCGAGTTGGGCTCACCAGCTCATCCTTTGAGGAAGAGCTCATCGGGGGAGCCTAAGGAAACAGACGAGCATGAGAGTTTTGGTAAAAGATCTCGACTAGCCCCTGTTCGCCGCAGCGTTACGCTCACCAAAAGGTGGGCGAAGCCCAAGCGTCCCCTGACGAGTGAATGGATAACAAGACGAGGACGCGTGTACAATGGAATATTATTAGGGCATTAAAAGGAAGGGAATGCTGGGGCGCCTGGGTGGCGCAGTCGGTTGAGCGTCTGACTTCGGCCAGGTCACAATCTCGCGGTCCGTGAGTTCGAGCCCCGCGTCAGGCTCTGGGCTGATGGCTCAGAGCCTGGAGCCTGTTTCCGATTCTGTCTCTCCCTCTCTCTCTCTGCCCCTCCCCCGTTCATGCTCTGTCTCTCTCTGTCCCAAAAATAAATAAAAACGTTGAAAAAAAAAATTTAAAAAAAAGGAAGGGAATGCTGGCGCCTGCTACAACATGCATGAATCTTGAAGACATGCGAAGTGAACTAAGCCACACACGAAAGGGCAAACGCTGTATGATTCCACTCATGTGCAGGCACCCACAGGGGTCAAAATCACAGAGAGAAAGCGGAATGGAGGTTAGTGTCAGCAGCTGGTGGTGAGTTAGTGTTTCCTGGCCATGGGGTTTCAGTTCTGCACGATGAGAAAGTTCCGGAGGCGGGTGGTAGTTGCACGACAACGTGAACATACTTAATGCCGCCGAACTATATACTTAAGGACGGTCAAGATGGTGGGGCCCCCCGGGTGGCTCAGTCGGTTAAGCGTCCGGTCACCGTCTCGTGGTTCGTGAGTTCGAGCCCCGTGTCGGGCTCTGTGCTGACGGCTCGGAGCCTGGAGCCCGCTTCAGGTTCGGTGTCTCCCTCTCTCTCAGAAACAAATGAACATTAAGCAACAGAAGAGAATTTTAATGGCAAGACGGTAGATTTTATGTTATGCATATTTACCACAATTAAAAACAATAATAGAAGTGATTCCAAAAAAGTGTGACAGGAGCCAGGGCTGTGTTCAGCAGGGAAATGCCAGGGACACGGCAGAAGCACGGGGGTTGGGCTTTTGGATTCCTGTCCGTCATTATTTTTGCTCCTGTCCAGCCTGGAGGGAGGACAACATAGGCCCATAGCCGCACCTGTCCTCAGAGACAAGTTCTGCTGTCTTATCTTAGGCTTGCGAGACCCCAGATATCAGGAAGAGGCTTGGATGGCATTCTCTATTTCTCAAATCCTACCCCTCTCCTCACTTACTCTCCCCCTGGCCCCCATTTAAAAAAAAAAAAAAAATCACTCATCGTCCTGACCCAAACAGCTAGCAGAAATAGCAACATCCTCCTTGCGTGTTTCTGTGTAGCATCCCTGTGGTCTCCTGTTTGCAACGATTTTCTTGAGACACTATTTTTAAATCCCTGTTAGCCAAAAGGGAGACTACCTCTGTACTGCCGGCAACCTCCCCACTCCGCCCTGCCCAACCCATTGACTCTTCCAACTATGAAAAACTGAGAACAATTTGTTCTGATCTGCCACTGTGAATTATTAGAGGGAGGCCCGGCTGTCACCTTCTCAACGGGCTTTATGCATAGTGCTCCCCCCGAGCCTGTGCCGTTCAGTGGCCAGACTGGCTTCGCCAGGGCTCGGCGCAGAATCTGCCATAAATGGGGTTAATCTATATGATCCAGAAGATGAATACCGAAGGACTCATAAAAGCAACAGAGTGCAAGATTGGAAAACCTTGCCGCTCTCCGGCATGCTCCAAGTGAAGCTGGCCCTGGTCAGTGATTAGGAGACGCTCTGAAGCAACCTTGAGGGGCAGAGTGTAATGGGTCATGAAGTGCGTACACAATGGGATCAATTAAGAGGGTGGAGAGGCTTCCCAGATTGCTTTAGCACTCTTTATTTACCCTACAGAAGGAGCTATGAGTGAACTGAACAGCTGATGGTTCTGAACGGGACATGTATTTGTGTGTGTGTGTGTGTGTGTGTGTGTGTGTGTGTGTGTGTGTAAGGGTCTAGAGTCAACCTAAGATTTCAGGCAGAAGTGAGATCCCTGCTGTTGTATCTGCCAAGCCATGAAAGTCTGTCTCAAACAGCTGAAGGTCAGAGCTGGTGAGTCTGGGTAACAAATATTGGCATAGCTTTTATTTTGAGCAAAGTCAGGCCATTTCATCTTCCACCACGCTCCTTGGGAAAATATTTTCCAGGAGCCGAACTATTTCCAGACACAAAACAAAACCTGTTCATCTCGTTGGGGAGTTAAAAATGGGGGAGATGGGAGTTTAGCATGTTTCCGTAAATATTCATTAATTCAACAAAATGATCCTACCACGGGCAAGGCAGCGTGCTGGAGAGCTCTGCGGATATCAAGATAAGAGCATTTTAAAATGACATATGTTTAAGAAAAAATACCTCGTGTTTAAACACCAACTGCCTTTCCCTATTTAGGACAGAGAGTAGCTAAAGGTCTGGTGTGGCAAAAGCGGGGACGTAACTTTCCTTGGGTGACAGGAATAGCTTTTCTTTTGTTTGTTTGATGTTACTTCTGCTAACTGCGTCTCTCAGCGCGAAAGTAAACATGACGGCCAGGGGAGTTTCACAAATATTTGTTCTTTGGTTAATATTAATGTATGTTCGTGTTTACTCGAAGGTTCAAGTACGCTCTGAATTGGTGCTCGCTGGCCACAAATGGACTAGGTGTAGCAAGACCGGTAAGAGAAGGAGAGGACAGGTGCTCATTTCTTCAAATCTATTTTCAGAGCCCCTAAAAGGTGTCCTGTTTCTTTTTCTGTTTTTCCATCTTTATCGCCAATATTGTTCCAACTGTTAAGGATGAAGACAGGTTCACGTCTACTAAGCACTCCTACGTAAGTGCTTTAAATTCACGTCCACTTTCGCGACCTTATTTTGTCCTCGGCCGGGATTTATCATTCCCATTTTACAGACTGAGGAAACGGGCACGAAACGAAGCCAGTAGCCGCACGTCAAATGTTTTGAGCCCGAGTCTGGCTCTGAAGCTCCCCGTAGCCGTTCAAATCAATGGAAGGATACGTTTATGAATACTTTATGAAGCATTGAAAGATGGAAAATAAATCAGAAATCAGAGTTAGTTTTCCCTGGGGCATTGTAAAAGCTTGTTTCTCAGGTCACTCATCACTTTAGGTAGAGAATAGGGAAGGGATGGGGAAACCGAGAACTCAAGTATCCAAAATCGCTGTCGGCTAAAGAGGAAGCGTGGCTGAAATCACAATGCTGATGGGTGGGAACATATAAGTCAGGTGGAAATGTTCGATCTACACCCAACTTTTAGTAAACTACTCATCTGTAGCATAAATTGGAATAGATCAGTTAACAAGGGCAGAGAAGCAAGCTACTGAGAGGAGGAGGGGCTCTGGAGTCACACGATCCCATTCCTGGCTCCAGATGCCCTCTGCTATTAAGCTGTGTGACCTTAGGCAAACTGCTTCAACTCTCTGAGTTTCAGCGTCCTCATTTATGAACTGAAAGTAACTAAGATTCGCTTCGGCAGGGTTGTATGAAGTTTCTATGAAGTTTCAACCGGATAAAAGCAGGGGCGCCTGGGTTGCTCAGACAGTTTAAGCGTCCGACTTCGGCTCAGGTCATGATCTCACGGTTCGTGGATTTGAGCCCCGCATCGGGCTGTGTTGCCAGCCCGGAGCCTGGAACCTGCTTCGGATTCTGGGTCTCCCTCTCTCTCTGCCTCTCCCCTGCTTGTGTTCTCTCTCTCTCTCTCTCTCTCTCAAAAATAAACACTACATTAATAAACATTAAAATCAATAGGATAAAGCACACGCAAAGTACCCACCTTCGTTAGGGGTAATCAATAAGTATTAATTTCCTTCTCTTCTGCAGCCACTAGATGCGTACCATTGTTATTGAAGTGTTGGAGGCTACTTCCGAGCCTAGATTGGGAATGGTATTGATAGACTATGAAGGGTTTAGGAGACAATCCCACTGAGAAACTTACTTGAGGGAGAAAAACTGCTATCCATTTGTCTGACCAAAATAGGTCCATCTGTGACCCATATATATGTACTTGTCACCCAAATGGAGATGTGTCCATTTCTGGGTTTGTGTAACAAATATGCCACCAGATATACGTATGCCTTCCCAAGCCAAAGAATTTGCTCCACAGAGTCCTTTCCCAAGTGTGTTCCGTAAAGCTCTAACCTCATAAATATTTCCTAAACCAAGTGAGCATTCAGCGCAACCTCTAGGTTTGGAAATCGCAACACGCTGTATCTCTCCCCAGGACATTTTCATATACTTAACGGCACACCTATCTGACTGACCACAGAACCCTTTTCTACTTAACACATACCAATGCATTGGGTGAAACCGGTGTCCCGATAACACACACTGGAAATGCTGGCTTCAGACCAGTGGAAGCCTACTGCATTTCAACAATATGAGAAGATAGATAAAAATTTCCACTCACTTCTGACTTAACCTCTGCAACGGGAAGTAGCTCCCACTGGCTTTCTCTTTCAAACTCATTTCCGCTTTCACATGTGCTCACTTTAGTCTATTCGACTTAATGTTAACGAGAGGCAATTTGCTCCGGTTTCAGAACAGGAGAGCCGGACGATTATGCAGAAGAGGGAAGGGACATTGCCAAGAATAAGGAGCATTTCTGAAACCTAACATCCACCATAAGGAACAAACAAAAGACTGTGCTTGCGTCCATATGGGCAGATACTCACTTTCTGTGCTTAAAATTCCTTAAAGGCTCAATTGTCCACGTTTGGCACATCAAAGAGGATTTTACTGGGCACATCAGAAGGGTGTTCCTTTCAAAAGAGCCACAGAATCGAACGAGGACATAAAAGCGCAATTTATCACTCTGTCAAGGTTCAGCAAGGTCCTGGTCCACATGCCAGGAGCTCCTGAAACCAAGGGGAACCATCAATTCAATAATCAATGACAAGAGTCAGTATGAGCTCTGTCCACGGATTTGCCATATACTGTCAGACTTTCAACAGCTGTTGGCCAATGTCGGCCATAAAACTGGAACTTTGTGCAGGGCTGGTGCATTCAAACGTTCTGAAGCCGTCTCAGCAAAAGACTCATTCTAGTGTCTCTGTCAAAAGCCTGGGGAGAAACCAAATTCTAGGATGTCCCCCACCCACCTGAGATTCCCGGCTCCTGCTGTCCCTACACCTTTCCCAGTTACACAATCAAACGCTAATCGAGGTACTGCTAAGAAAAGATTCTGCAGGGGCGCCTGGGTGGCACAGTCGGTTAAGCGTCCGACTTCAGCCAGGTCACGATCTCGCGGTCCGTGAGTTCGAGCCCCGCGTCAGGCTCTGGGCTGATGGCTCAGAGCCTGGAGCCTGTTTCCGATTCTGTGTCTCCCTCTCTCTCTGCCCCTCGCCCGTTCATGCTCTGTCTCTCTCTGTCCCAAAAATAAATAAACGTTGAAAAAAAAAATTAAAAAAAAAAAAAGAAAAGATTCTGCAGGTGTAATTAAGGTCTCAAGTCAGCTGGCCTTAGGAGACAGAAAAGTCAGAGATTCAAAGGATGAGGACAGATATGCCACTGCTGGCTTGAAGACGGAGGAGGTCATGTGGCAAGGAATGTGGGCAGCCTCCTGGAGCTGAGAGCGCTCCCCCGGTTCTAATGCCCACCGAAGACACCGAATTCCACCGCTGCCAAGAATCGTCGCGGACACAGAATTTTCCCCAGGGCATCCAGATGGCAACTCAAGCCAAGGGACACTTTGGTTCCAGCCTGGTGATAACCTGAGCAGACAGCCCAGCTCCCCCCGTGCTGATCCTCTCACCTACAGGTCGGTGAACTAGCGGTTATGCTGAGCCTCTAAGCTTGTGTAACTCGTCACACGGTAACAGAAAAGTAACACAACAATAACTCAGCGTTGTCTGAAGAGCAGAGGGAGACAACTCTCAAGTGTGGGTGGGATGCAACTGCTTTCAGGATCCTCCACTGCTTTTCTAGGTCCAGTATCTCAGCTGAAGGTTGGCCATCAGAATTAAGATAAAAACATGGAAGGGGCGGAAATGTGAGTCAAGGTCACAATGTGTCACTTCATAGCCATTACGATGGCTATTAGAAGGACCGTAACAAGTGCTGGTGAGGATATAGGGAAATGGGAATCCTCACACACTGCTGGTGGGAAGGCAAAATGGTGCAGCCACTTTGGAAGACAGTCTGGCAGGTCCTTAAAAGGTTAAGCACAGAGTTACCACATGACCCAGCAATTGTACTCCTACGTATATACCCAACAGAATTTAAAACACGTCCACACGAAAGCTTGGGCACGAATGCTCTTAGCAGCATTACTTGTAAGAGCCAAAAAGCAGAAACAACCCAAACATCAGTCAGTGGGTGAATGCGTAAATAAAGCGTTACATATCCGCACAACGGAGTATGATCCAACCGTAAAAAGGGGTGAAGTTCTGACACCTGCTCCAATGTGGACGAACCTTGCAAACATGATGCCAAGTGAAAGAAGCCAGACACAAAGGCCATATAACTGTCTGAATCCATTTACATGAAACATCCAGAATCGGCAAATCCCCTGAGGCAGAAGGTAGATTACAGGGCCGGGAGAAGGAGAAATAGAGACTGATTGTGAACAGGTCTGGGGCTCCTTATGGGATGATGGCAATGTTCCGGAATTAGATAGTGGTAATGTTTGCAAAACATAGTGGGAATACTAAAAACCGATGAAATGTACACTTTAAAAGGGTGCATTTTATGCTATGCGAGTGACATTTCAATGAAAATTTAAAAAAATAAAATAAAAACAGAAGTGACAAAGAGCTCACAAATGGTTTTTTTTCCCAGATACATCCATTCACTGTGTTTTGTTCCACCCCCAGCTTTTTATTGTAAAAAGCTTCAAATGCGCAGTAAAGTTAAGAGTGAATTCCTGGTACCTCCCACCCATATTCGACAACCGCTAACGTGGTGTCATATTTGCTTTTCTGTCCCTGCACACACACGCGTGGTCTGGTTTTTTTCCTTCGCTGGGTTGCATTTGCTTGTGTTGCCCACACCACGACTGTAAGTTTTTTGAGGGTAAATAACCTCTTTCGCGTGCCTCAACCATCTAACAATTCACGCTGGCGCAATGTCTCGTGCGTCTCTGGAGCAGTGCCGTCCAGCTCTTTGCAAGCCACAGAACCCTTCCTCTGACAGACGTCTCATTCAGATGAGCTTCTGTTACCTAGAAAACTAACACTCCCGAGGATTAAATGTGGGGTACTTGGTACACAGTGAGCCATCAGCAGTGGGTATTGTTGGGTCGCCAATAAGCTAGGAGTTAGTAAAATAGCAAACGAGCAGCCTGAGCTTGGGTATAAACAACAGGTCAGAAAGTCTTTGGAAGTAAGTTAATGAAGGCAGTAAAAGTCATGTCCTATGCTTATCATTGAGAGCAGAGGTGATAGATAGCTCGTTCGCTGGCTGGGAGGGGCTGCCTGGAGCTCTGGGTTGCTATGATTGATTAGTGATGTCTGCCATGGCACCGCATGTGGTCTGTTCTGAGTGGATATGCTTTTCATGTGGGATGTAAAATAAGAGTACAGCATGAAAAAACCCCGCAGAGTAGAGGTCTTTTTGAAAGGTCAAAAATCAATTTTGATAAAGACGTGTAGGTTCTTCCTAAATGCTCTTCATCGTGCCTGACTTGCTTTTCCTGGCGTCATTTCACTGCTCACCTCTGCAATGTCCCCTGCCCCTACCCGCCCTTTCTCTTCTCCTTCTATCCTTTCTCTGCCACCCTGGTGACCAAAACCTCAGAAACTTAACAGACAAAAACAGCACATGGTGGTGTGACTGCAATTAAATGCTAACGTCCCCATTATGCATACCTAGACGCGTGGAGAGAGGGGTAAGAGTCGTCAAGAGTAAAACTCAGCTTCTGGGGCACCTGGGTGGCTCAGCTGGTTAAGCGTCCGACTTCAGCTCAGGTCATGATCTCAGCAGTCCGTGAGTTCCAGCCCCACATCGGGCTCTGTGCTGACAGCTCGGAACCTGGAGGCTGCTTCGGATTCTGTGTCTCCCTCTCTGTCTCTGCCCCTCCCCTGCTCATACTCTGTCTCTCTCTCTCTTTCTCAAAAATAAAATAAACATTAAAAAAAATTTTTTTTTGAAAACCTCACCTTCCTTCCCCCTCTCCACTTGAAATAATTCAGCATCTCTTGCCACCCTCTTTGGAAGTGGCTTCCAGGTACAATTCTTCAAACGGGGGAAGGTTTTTAAACGTCTCCACCTCGGAACTTTAGTCACTATCTTAAGTGAAGACTCAGCACTCCAAGCCAGGGTGGTGATTTCTATAAATATTTTGGCATTTCCTTCATGATGCTCAGCCAAGTCATCTCTCTTCTCATATATGAAGACTTTTTTTTTTTATGAACCCGCTCTAGATAATAATAACTTTTTACATCTATAGAACATAGTATTTTTCAAAGAATGTTCACGAAAATGGTCTGATTTCTTCCGACCTAGATCAGGAAGGGTCTACTACGATTCTCATTTTACAGATGAAAACACTGAGGTGTCCAAGAAACCAAGAGAGCTCCTATGGTGGTAGCCCCAGCCCCCTATTTCTCGACCAATGTTCTTTGGGGTTAGCGCAAAGAGCCTGCCCCACTTAGCAGCTGCATGGGACATACAGGCAAGACAGTAAGCTTCTCTGAGCCTCAAACTCCCTCATCTGTCACACGGCAAATGGGACAGCCAGCTCCTAGGCTTGAGGCACGAAGGGCAAGATGCTCAGGGTGCCCACCCCCTGTGGAATGCTGAAAGATGGCCCTCCAGAGATATGGGTTTAGTTCCTAATTCCTGGAATCTGTGTGCGTTACCTGACATGGCAGAAGACGTGATTAAGTTAAAAATCTTGAGATGGGAAGATCATCCTGGATTATCCGGGCAGGCCCTAAATATGATTGCACGTATGTAGAAGAGGAAGGCAAAGGAAGATCTGATTCAGACACACAGAGGAGAAAACGTGAAGCAACGTGAAGACAGAGGCAGAGGCTGGACTGAGGCAACCATGGCCAAGAAATGCCAGCAGCCACCAGATCCCGGAAGAGGCAAGGAACAGATTCTGCCTAGAACGTCCAGAGAGAGTGTGGCCCTGCCAACCCACACATATGCACCACACGTGCACAGACATACCATACAAACACACACACACACATACACACACACTCTCTCTCTCTCTCTCTCTCTCTCTCTCTCTCTCTCTCTCTGAGGGTGGCGATGGTGCCTGTCTACTAGGGTCACCAGGAGAATTAAATGAGATGATGTCTGTCCTGGGTCTGGTGCAGGTCTGGGCACCTCATTACCACTCGGTAGCTGCGAGCTATTTTTACAACAGGGGGAAGCCACAAAGTAAAACTCCGGACTTGAGGCCGAAATCTGGACGCGTTTCCTATAGGGCTGCTGTAGCAAATGACCGCAAACTGAGTAGTTTGAGACACTGCAGATGTATTACCTCACAGTTCTGGAGATCAAAAGTCTGCAATGGGTCGGCAGGGCTGCACTCCTTCCGGAGGCTCTAGGAGAGAATCCGTTTCATTGTCTTTATCACTCCAGTCTCACTTCTTCTCTGACCTTCCTGCCTCCTCCCCATTCTTTTATGTTTTAATTGAACATAGTGGGAAAACACAGCAATATGCATTTAAATACAATATTTTTAGGGTGCCTGGGTGGCTCAGTGGGTTGAGCGTCCGACTTTGGCTCAGGTCATGATCTCAGCAGTCCGTGAGTTCCAGCCCCACATCAGGCTCTGTGCTGACAGCTCAGAGCCTGGAACCTGCTTCGGATTCTCTGTCTCCCTCTCTCTCTGCCCCTCCCCCGCTTGCACTCTGTCTCTCTCTCTCTCTCTCTCAAAAATAAACATTTAAAAAAATTTAAATACAATATTTTTACCTAGAAGTCACCTTTATATGTTCAGGAGCCTATTAAATGAGGAGACTTGGAATCTGACGGGCAGACCACGTGTCTCACACACACAACAATGGGGGATGGCCGAAGGGAGAATGTTCCTGACTTTCCTTTAAAACTTCAGGGGGGGGACTGGGGACCCATCATCCGCCAACATTCCTGCTGCTGCTTGTCAGCAGCTCATGTAACCAACGGGAACATTCACCCCTTAGACAACGTTCCCAGCCCATCTCATTTCCATGACATCAGTATTTCTTTTGCTAGAAAAGAACCCAGCAAACTTTCCCAAAGGAATACGTTTTGGCTCGCTCTTTATTTCTCTGCACCTCCTACTTTCTTTTCTTCTAAGAACCTCCTGAGCCAGACAGTCCCAATTTCACATATAACTGCTGCCTCTTTGCCCCACATGTCTGTCCCTCCCTCCCTCCCTCCCTCCCTCCCTCCCTTCCTCCCTCCCTCTCTTCCTTCTCTCCCTTCCTTCCTTCCTTCCTCTGACATCCCTCCCTCTCTCATTCTCTGCCTGGAAAAACCTTCTCACTAAGGCAGATGTTCAAACCTGACATGCAGAGGGGAGGGAGGGTGTCTAGTGCTCATAGTATTTAAGACTCAGTCTAAGAAAGTAGATTAGTAGCTGCCAAGGGCAGGGCCAGGTGGGGGACAAGAACAGGAAGTGACTGCTGATAGATAAATGGCCATTCTGGTGATGGTGGCACAACTTTGTGGATATAACAAAACCCGCTGATCTGTATATTTTAAACGGGTAAGTTGTATATCTCGATAAAGCTATTTAAACAAAGATTCAGTCTCACTGACTCAGTAAATAAGAATAGGCCTGGTTTCCTCAAGAAGTGTACCTATTTTCAGGAATTTTTTTTTCTCGGCAATCCAAAAGGCTATCTATCTATTTTAACGTACATAAATCCTAGGGATTTAATGAGTGATATTAATAAGAACTGTGTTTCATTTCAAACCTCCTACGAATTTAATCCAGCCTCTGTGCTCACTGGGGTTCACTTACTGGCTGGGTGCTGGGGACACAAAGATGATCATCCAGGGTCCCCCGCTCTAGGAGCTCTGCGTCTACGGAGGAGGCCGTCGGGTTAATGGCCTGTGACGCAGTGATATGATAAGGGCCGTGACGGAGATCAGCAGAGAGAGCTTCAGGAACACAAGAGGAGCCAGGAGCCCTGGAATGGATTTGGAGCACCTGTCCCGCTGAAGCCCAGGAAGCACCCGCCCCCTGGTGATAGTGTCCCTGGTACCCCAACATCCCAGCACCCCAACACTGCTCACAAGGCCACCTTGCCCCACCACACCCTGTCTCCCCTGCTGCACCTGCCCACCAGCGCCTGGGCTCCTGGGTGACTTCCTCAACTCGTCTTCTACTCGCACCCTGACTTTGCTACTCTGCCTAAGCAGCCTGGGGCCGGGTTGAAAAATGAGGTGTGCCACGCTAGGGAAATCTCCCCAGCAAACGGTGAAACTTCATCCCAGTCTTGGAGGACACGTAAGATGCAGGCAGGCGAAGAAGGACCGAAGAAAGTGTTCCCAGCTGAGGACGTACATGTGCAAAGACACCGGGGCTGGAAGCATATTGAGTCTAATTCCAGCGATTCGAAAGCATTCTGTGTGGCCAGGCCCTAAGGAGATTATACCCCATGGTGGGGGAAGAGAAGGGCCTCAGGATGAGTGTCATGCTGAGAAGTCTGGACATTATGCTAAGGGCTGCAGACACCCCTTGGCCACCTGTGAGAGACAGGAACGTTCACGGCAACTCTGTGCACCACAGCCAAAAGGCGGAGGCAACACAAACATGCGGTGACAGGTAAAGGCATAACTAAAACGGGAGGCCTCCTTACAACAGGAGATCACCCAAACACCAAAAGGAATGAAGAACTGACACCCGCTCCACCCTGGACGAGCTTCCAAGATGCGGTGCTATGCAAAAGCACCCACACACGATGAACAAATACTGTGCGACTCCCTTGCGTGAATTATCTCGCCCGGAAGGCACACTCAGAGAGTCAGACACGGGGCGCCTGGGTGGCGCAGTCGGTTAAGCCTCCGACTTCAGCCAGGTCACGATCTTGCGGTCTGTGAGTTCGAGCCCCGCGTCGGGCTCTGAGCTGATGGCCCAGAGCCTGGAGCCTGTTTCCGATTCTGTGTCTCCCTCTCTCTCTGCCCCTCCCCCATTCATGCTCTGTCTCTCTCTGTCCCAAAAATAAATAAACGTTGAAAAAAAAATAAAAAAAAACAAAACAAAACAAAACAAAACAGAGAGTCAGACAGTACATCACGGATTATCAGGGGCTGGGGCCGGGGAGCTAGGGAGCTATTGCTTTCCAGGTACGGGATTTCCTCTGGGGGTGATGGAAAGAATTTGGAGGCAGACCGTGGTGATGGTTGTCCCACACCGTGAATGTATTAGGGCCACTGGATCGCACACTCCTAAAGGGTTAAAGTGGCATATTGTCAGGGGTGTACATTTTACAAACTTTTTTAAGGATGAGAAACACAAATGTCTCTTCCAAAAGCCAAGAGGCAGAAGTAACCCAAATGTCCCTCACAGATGAGTGCATAAACTAAACGAGGTCCCTCTACACACTGGAGTATCATTCAGCCATAAAAAGGAGTGAAGGACTCATACCTGCTATGAACGCGGACGAATCTCCAAAACACACACTAAGTGTAAAAGCCAGGCACAAAAAGTCGCATATAGTAAGTATCATTCCATTTATACGCAATGTCCAAAATAAGCAAACCCATGGCGTAGACTCGTGGTTGCCAGGGGCTGGGGGAGGGGAGAATGGGGACGGGCTGCTCAGTGGCTACAGGGTTTCTTTGCAGATGGTGAACGTGTTCTAAGACTGATGCGGTGACGTCACACAACACTGTGAACGTGGTTAATACAAGTGAATTATATACTCCAAAATGGCTGATTTTATATTATGTGAACCTTGCCTGATTTTTTAAAGAGGAGGAGAGAGCCAGCTTCCTGGTTCAGCAAATTATCTGTCCTTCGGTCGGAAGGGTTTACATCACAGAGCAGACCCAAAGCCCAAGGCAGGGTCTCCACTCTGATGCAAGTCTCTCCCAGTTCCACGGGGGCGGCTGCCAGCCAATCAAAAGAGGGGGACCTTTGCACACCACCTTCCACGGCGGTGCGGCGGCTCTCAGACCGAAACTCAAGAGTCGGTCGGAAGTAGGCAGATTCAAGGCCACTTCCTAACAGTCAGCGTGCCTTCCCCCTTCCCCTGTGCCTTCCCAGCCACAGGCCTGCACTAGCACTTAAAAGGTCCCAGCCTGGTCTGCCCACGAACGAGGGCTGCCTCCTCCTCTGACCACATTTGGAAGCCGCTGCAGAAAGCAACTCTGGTTCCGGAGAGCTTGGGGCCACCGCCCGAGGCCTCCCAAGCCCGCCCTTCCACATTCGGTCTTGAAATTTCCTCCAGAAGATTTCCACCCCCGGTTTTTAGTCTTTCTTCTAAAACCACAATCTTATTTCTTCTAGTTCAATGACTCCAGGAAGAACTCAGCAAGGGCTCTCGAAGATTCTGGGGGCATCGAGAATGAAGTCTATACGGCTCTGCGTGCCTGAGTGCTGGCTTCGTTTCTCTCGATCTTTGAGTCCTGGAGTCTTTATGATAAGCAGGGGCATTAATTTTCCCCTCTGTGTGAATGAGGCCACCCCCAGGCTCCAGATGTACAGAGGCAGGAGCAAGGAAAAGCCGAATTGTGCGGTCTACGCACCGTGCCAGTGGTCCTGCTGCAGAGCGAGCGGCCTTACGAGTCAAGGAGAGTGTTAACCAGAAAGCGAACCGAAGAGAACTTGGGATGATTTTTTACAACTTTTACATTAAGATTTTCAATTGTCTTAGGAGATTCTACAGCGGCCCTCAACTGTGATGGTGGGGGTGAGGCTGCCCCCTGCCCACCGCCCCGGGAATGCTTGGCAATGTGACATTTTTGCCTGTCACACTGGGGAGAGGGTTGCTACTGGCACCGATTAGATAGAGGTCAACATGCCGCTCAACATCCTACAATACACGGGACAGCCCTCCTACAACAAAGAATAACCCAGCCCAGAATATCTGTAGTGCCAAGGACGAGAGACTCAGTTATACCGCATTAGGTTATTTTCTCTTATGTTCTGAATGTAAGGTAGTCAGCCAGAACAAGTAATTTTACATAAGAAGACAGATAGGACCCCCAAACGTTACCCAGAGTATTTCCTAATGATAAAATTCTTAAAATAGAAAATTAAATAACACAGAATCCCCAAAGCCTCCTCGTCTTTTTCATTAATCTACAACTCTACAGATTAAAGACTGTTTGAGCATGTGCCTGAAATTTCCATGGTTGGAATGGCTACTCCACAGAGGTGGTCTGTATGGGATTCTGGGACTCGGAGCTCTATTCCCAGATGCATAAGGTAGCTTCTGCCCTCAGGTTGCACACAGTGTTGATAGACTGCCTAACAGAAATGCAAGATGTTATAAAGACAGGAACAGAAGCAATTCATTGCTTCTGGGGAATTCAGGAAAATAACTGAGAAGGTGAATTTTGAACTGGGTCCTCCAGGTAACTCTTCAAGAGAAGAAAAGGAGGAAGGGTATTTGAGACAAAGAGTGAGCTAAGACATTGTTATGTTTTGAATTGTGTCCCCCACCCCCAAAGATATGTTGAAGTCTTAATCTCCGCTACTGGAGAATGTGACCTTACTTGGAAATAGAGTCATTGCTGATGTGGTTAGTTAAGATGACGTCATACTGGAGTATGTGGGCCCTTGATCCAGTAGGACTGGTGTCTTTACAAGAAGAGAAGAAACACAGATACAGGCCATGTGAATGCCATGTGAGGATGGAAGCAGAAATTGACGTATGAGGTTGCACACCAAGGAACGCAAAGAATTGCTAGGAACCACCAGAAGCCAGTGAGGCAAGGAAGGATTCTCCCTACGGGTGTCAGAGGGAACACGGCCCTGCCGACACCTTGGTTTTGGACCCCTAGCCTCTGGAACCACAAGGAAATAAATTTCTGTTGTCTTAAGCCACCCAGTTCATTGGTGCCTTGTTACAGCAGCCCTAGGAAATGAATACAGGCATATAAGAGGTAAATAACGTAAAATCCCTTCATTCTGAACAATCAGTTAGATAACCAACTTTCAATCAATGTGGTGGTGAGTACAGAAAGATTCAATGTTGAAAACATATCAGAGAATGTGTCACATCTTTCTTGAAGGCTCCGTGGAGGAGGTGTGACTGTGGGATCTACGAAAAAAGAGGAAGGTGATAGAAACAAGATGTGGCTTCAGGGCGCCTGGGTGGCACAGTCGGTTGAGCGTCCGACTTCGGCTCAGGTCATGATCTCGTGGTCTGTGAGTTCGAGCCCCGCGTCGGGCTCTGTGCTGACAGCTCGGAGCCTGGAGCCTGCTTCGGATTCTGTGTCTCCCCCCCTCTCTGCCCCTCCCCCACTTGTGTGTGCGCTCTCTTGCGCGCGCGCTCTCTCTCTCTCAAAAACAAATAAACATTAAAAAAAATTTTTTTAAAGAAAGAAGATGGCTTCATGAGGTGAGGATTATGGCATAAATTCTGAAATAAGAGACAATTATGTAGGGTAGCACCAATGCCAATTCTTGACCAAATCATCAACTAAGATCTTTTCAAACCCTAAATACGAGTAGTGTCAAGGACAAAAAGATGTATTTAAGACTTTACTGTCAGGTTACAACCAGGAGGAGGTGATAACCGAAAAAGAAGGAGGAAGGGCAGGAGCAGTGGGAGGAAGAGGCAATGAGCAACTGGAAGCAAATAACAAATACAATCTCATTTACAATATACCCAAAAGCATGAAATAGATTTTTCAAAGTGTGTATAAAACTTAAATAACAAAGACTACGAAACTGCCGAAATTTTAAAAGACTAAAATCACAGGACGCTATACCATGCTCATGGATGAGAAGAATCAAATTGTTAAGATGTTGATTCTCCCCAAATAGATCAATAGATTCAACATGACCCCAACCAAAATTGCAGGGGAGTATCTACGTAGAAAGAAGCTCGTTCTAAAATGTATGTGGAGATGCAAATGACCTAGAGTAGACAACTTTCAAATGTTAATTTATTTATTTTGAGAGAGAAAGAGAGGGGTGAGGGGCAGAGAGAGAGAGACTCCCAAGCAGGCTCTGCACTATGAGCGCAGAGCCCTATTCAGGGCTCGATCTCACGAACCACAAGATCATGACCTGAGCCGAAATCAAGAGTCACACACTTGATCAACTGAGCCGCCCCGGCGCCCTGACAAAGCAATTTTTTAAAGAGAAGAACAAAGTTGGAGGACTTAACCTGATTATATGGCATTGACTGAAAAGTTAGACACACATCAATGAAGCAGCACAGAGAATTCAGACATATATCCACAGGTATATAGCCGGTTGATTTTTGATAAAGGCATCAAGGTAATTCAATAAGGACAAAAAAACTTTTGCGAGCAAATGGTGATGGGACAACTGAATGCCTCCATGGCAAAAATAAACATTCAACCTTACTACATCCCATACACAAAAAATTAACTAGAAATGGATCACAGACATAAATGTAAAAGCCAGAAGTATAAAACTTCTCAAAGAAAACAGAAGAAAATCTCTACAAACTTGGGAGTAGGCAAAAATTTCTAAGGTAAGACAAAAGAAACACAGACCATAAAAGAAACAAGTGATAAATTAGAATTTATCAACATTTAAAATTTTGCTCTGTGAAAGACAGGGTTAAGAAAATGGGAGGAAGGGCACCTGGGTGGCTCAGTTTGGTTAGGCGTCTGACTTCGGTTCAGGTCAGGAACTTGTGGTTATGAGTTCAAGCCCCACAATGGGCTCCATGCTGATGGTGTAGAGACTGCTTGGGATTCTCTCTTTCTCCTTCCCCCTCTACCCCTCCCCCACCTGTGTGTGTGTGTGTATGGGCACTCTCTCTAAATTAATTAATTAAAAAAAGAAAATGGGGGAAAAAAGGCAACAGACTGAAAGAAAATACATATATTTGACAAAATATTATAGTCAGAATCTATCAAGAATCCTTACAACTTACTCATAAAACAAATAACCTCACTTGTTAAATGAGCAAAGGATTAGAAAAGACCCCTCTGAAAGGAGGCATATGAATGACCCGTGAGCACATGGAGAGGTGTTTAAACGCTAGTCATCCAGGAAATGCAAACAGTAACCACAGTGAGACCCCACCACATGCCCGTTAGAATGGATACAATGAAAAAGACCGACCACGCTGAGTGTTGGCTAGGATGCGGAGCAACCGGAACTCCTACCGCTGTTGGTGGGAATGTAAACATGGTGCGTCTTTGTTAGGAATAGGCCTGGCAGTATCTTAGCACGTAAATATACACCTACCATACAAAACAGCTACTGTCGGGTATTTGCCCAAGAGACATGAAACCACACATCCCCACAAAGACTTGCACACAAGTGTTTGTAACAGCGTTATTCCTAAGAGCCAAAAGCCGGACACAGCCCAAATGTCCAACAACAGGTGAACAGATAAACTACTCATCGATAAAAGGAAACAAACTACTGATATATGCAGGGGTGTGGCTTAATCTCAAAAGCCAGTAAAAGAAGCCAGACACCAGACTACATGCGGTCTGAGTCTATTATTTGAAATTATAAAACTACCGTGACAGAAAGCAGATCAGTGGTTGTCTGAGGTCGGAGGTGAAAAGGGGACTGACCTCCGAGAGGCTGGAAGGAATTCTGGTGATAGACAGAAAGAGTCTACATTTTGACTGAGGTAATGGTGATCCGGATATAGACATCTGTCAAAACATCAACCTGTAGGGGCGCCTGGGTGGCTCAGTCGGTTGGGCGGCCGACTTCGGCTCAGGTCACGATCTCACACTCCGTGAGTTCGAGCCCCGCGTCGGGCTCTGTGCTGACAGCTCAGAGCCTGGAGCCTGTTTCAGATTCTGTGTCTCCCTCTCTCTCTGACCCTCCCCCATTCATGCTCTGTCTCCCTCTGTCTCAAAAATAAATAAACGTTAAAAAAAAATTTAAAAAAAAAAAAAAAAAACATCAACCTGTACACTTGACGTGGGTGCCATTTATCGTAGGTAAACTATACCTCCGTAGCGTTGATTAAAGGAATAAGGAAGGTGGAGGTAAAGATCTCGCTGATATTTCTGGAACCTAAGGAGGCCGGGCTGGGTTCCGGCTTGATTCTGCTCCCGGTCTCCCGGTCTCAGACATTACCTGGGCATCTTGCTGACAGGCAGCCAGAGACCAGGATTCTGAGTTTTTCTCTGCTGACTTATGTGTATGTCTTTCCAGCACTCAGTAAATGATGACAGTAAAAGGTTTGAGATCAATTCTCATCTTGTGTGCTCTGCGGCAGGAAACTCTGATTGTGATTCGCAACGTTCCCTCTGTCAGCCTCTCTTTGAAAATGCGGGGAGAGTGAAAAATTTGTCATTTATCTGAAAGAGGGAGGCTGGTTTTGGTAGGCAGCAGCCTGAGTCAAAAGCCACTTGGTACACCCTCTGAGTGGGACGGGTTGATATACTCAGCACCTCGTTTGTTCATCTTCAAGCCAGGAGCCCTGGGGAGGGGGGCGGTCACCTGGACCCAGGGTGAGGAATCTGACCTATTGAGAGGTGACAGTCTCACTGACTGATTCCTCCCTACCTGAGCTCATGTGACAGACTCATAGGGCCGGAGAGAACCATGAGAGTCACTGAAAGTTTCTCCCCATTCCCGGGCCCAGTGCTGTCAAAACCATCCCGGACAGGTGACGTGGCAGTTTGCCCTGGGCAACCGACTGCTGTGGTGACAGCGAGCGACTGTGTGAGATGTTAAAGGAGCAGTGGACAATCCAAGGGCCAGTGTCAATCCACCTGCCACTGCATGAGGGTCTAGGTGACCAGGGGGCATCGGCAGGTGCCCTGGGACTGGCCACTGGGGTCAGGAGCTAGTCCACCCGGTACTACTGGTGGGGAAGCAAAGCGATGAGGGGGGCACACGGACTTCTGTCCTGGCCGTCTCAGGGTCTGTCGCCCTCCCTCGGTTGCTACCCGAGAGGAAGGACGTCTCTAAAACTGGAATGCATTGTTTCTCTTTTCCAAGACCTCCAGTGGCCTCCGCTGCATCGAGGGTAAGATCCAGAAAGCCATCCGTGTGGACTGTGGAGCCCTGTGCTTCAAATAATCCCCTAGGGTGCTTGCCCAAAAGCAGGTTCCAAGCCTGAGAGGGACCCAAGCGTCTGCATTGGCAACAAGCCCCTGAGATAATCCTGCTACATGCACCCCAAGAGTCCCGCTTCAGAAGCTCTGTCCTCCAGACTGGGCCTCCCCTGCCTCCTCTCATCGCACGCTGCTCGCTCTACCCCGGCCCGTGACCTCCGGGCCCATGAGTTCCCTGTCCTTCCTTTGTGGCGGGGTCCAAGTTCCTTCCCAGGGGCTGGGTGCAGGAGGGCCTCGTGTAGGCTTTAGCCACCAGCCCCAATCTCCGTGAGCAACTCTGTCACACGGTCTTTGGTTGAGACGACGCTCATTTCCCCAAAGGCCTGTAAAGTGCTGTTTTAAACTTAGCTTCAAGGTAAGGTATTAGTATGTATCTTTGGGGTAGAAAACTCTGGAGCCACCAGAGTTTTTTCCTATTTCGAGATGTTCTCATGGCCTGTATTTCTTGACCTAGAAAGTCAGTCTCTTCCCCCGATTCTACCCCATCCCGTTCTTTGAGTTCAGTGTCTAGCTCCCCGCTAGACTGAAAGCCCTCTGAGGGTAAGAGCCTTGTCTCTTTCCTCCTTTGCTTTATACCAAGAGTCGGGCACACTGCCTGGCATAGAGTTAATAGTAAGTATGTGCTGCATGGATACAGAAGAGCAGGTGCTTTCGGGGAGACCTTTGAGTAAACAGAATTAGTCTGAGATCGGTGGGGGGGGGGGGGGGGGGGCTACCAAGGCAGGAGGGCAGAGGCAGGCCAAAAGAAGGGAGCAGGTGAACCGGGCCTGGGCCCGAGGGGAGCAGCGGCCTGCCCCTGATGTTCCCTGCTGGGGTCAGTGCAAAGGCGTCTCCATGCAACTGGGCAGGCGGGACAAGCCCCTGCCCCAGCAGCAGAGAGGGGCTCACTCCTAATACCAATTAGTGCTCACAAGTGGCCTCAGGGCTCTTACCAACCTTTCAATCCTATGTCAGATGTCAGAGCTCCGTTCTGGTCCAGGAACCATCTGCGACAGTGGGACCCTCGGCTCACCCCCTCTCCCCAGGGGGCAGCGGCGACACAGCAGGGAGTCCCAGGACCCTTCGCCAGCCTCCCCGCACCTGCCACTCCTCACCTCCCACT
Source organism: Herpailurus yagouaroundi (assembly GCF_014898765.1). Taxonomy (NCBI): domain Eukaryota; kingdom Metazoa; phylum Chordata; class Mammalia; order Carnivora; family Felidae; genus Herpailurus; species Herpailurus yagouaroundi. The sequence goes on along the minus strand of NW_024412422.1, from coordinate 7,141,246 downwards.
CCTCGGAGACCAGGTTCAATTCACCTGGAAAGCCAAGTTTCCTTATGGGTCTTTTATTGCAGTCGGGGGCGGGGGGGGGGCCCGGGGAGTTCTCGGCGCATATTCACAGTCTCCTGATTTAAACGATTGGAAATCACTGGGAGAGGAGAAGCAGCAGCATCTCTGTAAGCCGAACGCTGTGCCCAAGTCTCAGGTCTACGCCTTACAGAGTAACTGTGGGCAGATCGTTTATGTCGTGTGGAAGTTCTGCCGAGGGCGGTCGGGGGGTCGCACTCGACTGCCTGCAGGAAAGCCCTCCTGGGCCACAAAGGACTGCCCGTGCCCCAGCTCCCCGAGAGCCCCAGCCGGCCGAGCGCCCCCAGGCAACGGCTGCCCCCACCTCTTCTCACACATCAGCATGCAGGTGGTCTGTGAGGGGATTTCCATCCTACAGATGAGGAAACTGAGGCCAAGGCAGGTTACTGACCACCCCCGATCAACAACTGATGGAGGCGGAATCTTGGAAGTACAAGGAAAGAGGGAAAAAGGAAAGAAAAAAAAGAAAGAAGGGGGAAAAAAAAAAACCCCACAAAACCAAAATCAGGCTTCTTTGTTCGCCTGCTGGAACTGAGACTTCCAACGCTCCGGAGCGAGCATTACATCGGGTTCTGGAATGTTTTTCGAGACGAAGATAGCTTTCCCATCCTGTCGTGTTTGTCGCTCTCCTCTGATTCCCACCTGCTTGTTGCTGTCTGCTGGTGTCACACCTTCTGCACGCTCGGAGCTCAGAGCAGAGTCGGGCTGGGTGAAACCGGGGCTCCATCTGCCCGCGTGCTCGCCGAGGGACGTCTGAAGGTAACTTTGTGCCGGCACCCTTTGCCAGGAGGCTGCGAAGCCTTCTGCAGCGCCACCCGGCTCCCATCCACTCCCGGCAGAATGAGCCGGCACCAAATCCAGCCCCTGGTGCCACTCAGCCAGATGGCAGGGGAAGCAAAACAAAAGTGACCTTGTTAGCAGAGTGTGTCTTCCCCGGGAGAAGCTATTTTTGTGGTGGTTGTGAACTGAAGCATGTCTCGGCTGAATTTCTCCTTCCCTGCGAGGGCTGTGGAATGTTAATTGGTTCCAAAGTTCAGCATTCTGATGAGGACCAGGAGTGCCAGATTTTGTCAGAAGCATTTTGGAATAGGGTGGGCTCGTGCTCGCGCGCTCTCGCTCTCCCTCTCTCTTGGCCGCCGTACAAAGTAAATGTTGTTGCAGCAGCTGCTCTGGAGGAACAGCCCATCACAGATCAGAGCCGAGGGGTGAACTGGCTCCTCCCTGTGTGTGGCCATGACCTCAGTGCCACAGAGGCACCCGGACGGGAGGCGGCAGTGGGGCCGGAGCATTAGGACGCACCTGGCTTTGCATGGAAAGAGCAGAGAGCCCGGTACGGTGCCTGGCACACGCAGGTCCTCAGTGAACAAATGCACGCGGGGGAGAAAGTACCAGTTCCCCGCAGGCTTGTTGCCTTCTGGCAGCCAAGAGGTCACGTTCAAAGTGGTTCTGGGTTCTGAGGACCTTCCCACTTTCTTTATGTTTGGTTCCCTTCCCTGACCCTCTTCACGTTGCCCTCTCTGTTTAATGAGTTATGAGCCCAAATAACGTGGAACTATATTCTGCACTACAAAATAAACACGGACAAGGGGAAAATGCCCCCAACTTGTCGCTCAATCCTGGCCTCCAGTCCTTCCTAGAGGTAACTGGGGGGCGGGTCCTTCACCACAGCCTCATCGGGGCTCGATGAACGAACCCACCGTTTGTCAGTCTGGTTTGTCTTGTAGCACCGCAGAGGGGTTAGAAGCACGGACTTTGAGCTCAGGTTGCCCGGGATCCAATCCTGGCCCTGTAGCAGTAACAGGAGTAGTAGAAGCAGCAGCTGTGTGGACAAGTTACTCAACCTGGCTGAGTCTCTTTCATGGTGTGTCCAAAAGGAAGGATCCTACTGGTTACGTCACAGAGTGGTTAGGACAGCTGAGGGACCTAACGCTGCACAATGCTGAAATCAGGGATTGGCTTTCATTGTCGCCGCTGCGATTCCCCGGTCACTCGTGACGTCGGGCATACGCCCACCTGCTCTGCACTTTCCCTTTCAGTCTAGCGCAGGTGACTTCCACTTGCCCAGGTTCCACACTAAGGCTGGGAAAGAACTCCGGAGCAGTGAACTCTGAGCTTGGGCCCCAGCCATTTCGCGGCCCCGTGGCTTCTCAACCCACCTCTTCAAGGTTCAGTCCAGCGTGGAGTGGCTACTCTGCTTCTTACGGCTGAGACGACTAAAATCCCAAGGGCAATGGGACTCCTCCAGGGACACAGAGGCCACCGAAGCAGCACCAGGACTGGAACCCTACAAGGCAGCTCTCCCTATCCCTCTCCAGGGTCAACCCCAGCCAGCCAGCGGTAGCTTCCCGAAGAGCCGGCTTGAGGACTCTGAAGTCCAGCAGAGTCCCTGGGGAAACACCTGCTCTGCCGTGAGCACACGAGGGTGGCGGTGGTATCTGCCACGCCCCTGCTCTGCTTCCTGCTCACCTCCCACCCTCCACCCCTGCTTCCACCACTGCCTGCCAGGGAATAAGGCTTCCCCTGAGAGTAAGGAACACAGCCTCTGCCGCACCCAGGCGGGGGTATTCCTGGGCCTCTTTCTTCCTCCACCTGATCTGAAGGGGCCTTGGTTTCCGGTTCGGAAGGGCCAAGCAGCCAGCCCGTGCAGCAGTCTCCTCCAGGAGGAAACGCCAGATGCCCTGGGCGGCTTCCTCCCCCACTCAGTGGCCCATGTGAAAAGCCTGGCAGGCTCAGGTTGAGTGGGTATTCGGAAATGCAGCCACACAATGCCGCGACCACAAGTGTTTAAGAGCACTAGTAAGCCTGCAGCTAGACCCGGCTCTCCAAGAGGCCCATATGCCCTTGGTCTTGGATCGATGCTTGGGAGGGGAGGAGCACGGGTATACACTAAGTACACAGAGGCGGACGCTGCTGTTCAAGACCGCAGCTCCAGAGGAGCCTGGCCAGTCTCTCTCTCCCTCTCATGTCCCCTTGTCGGCCAGGGGTACTGTGGAGGGTTCCGCTGCAGCCTGCCATCTGCCGCCACAAACATCTGCGCTTGCTGCCAGCCACGCAAATGAGCTGTCTGTCCTTCCTTCCCCACCTCCCTCTGGCTGCCCCTCCTCCGCTCTCCCCCCGAGACGGCCATCCAAATGGGCGTGCAGACTGCAGGCAGATGTTCGGGATGCTCCCCCGCCAGCCCAGGTACGGGGCAGCTGACACTTCCTCATCAGTACCTGGGCAGCGGGGCCTGCAAGCCTGCGGATGGTGCACAGGTGTGCCCTGCTTTCAGAAAACCCACGAAGAACAGAGGCCAGTGTTTGGAAAGAGGACACCTGTGGGGCAAGGTGTCTCTACCTTGTACAGTCGCCATTCTAACCAAGATGACGATTTCTTTTCTCTGTTGGTTCTAGGTTTTTAACTGGAATAAGAGGAGTATGTATTAGATCAACTAGGAACTTTTCCAACATTCACCTGGCTGGTCCCCAGGTTTCCTACTCCCAGACAAACCAGATTTGGGGAGGAGAGTTAGTTGAAAGATGTCTGTATGGTCCAGGTAATGCTAACAGATACCCTCCTTCACTACGACCATTACTATCCTTGTGCTTTTCAACTTTGGTATAAATATCAGTAATTACCTCCCTACATAATGGGGGAAAGGACAGTTTGTTCAACACTTGGGAAAATTGGATGTCCACATGCAAAAGGATGAAGTTCAATGCCTCACCTTATACCACATACAAAAATTAACTCAAAATGGAATAAAGACCTCAAAACTATAAAACTCCTAGAAGATAACACAAGGGAAAAGCTTCAGGATATTGGATTTGGCAGTGATTTCATGGGTAGGACACCAAAGGCACAGGCAACAAAAACATAAATAGGCAAATAGGCCTACATCAAATTTAAACACTTCTTTGTGTCAAGGGACGCAATCAAGAGAGTGAAAAGGCAACCTACAGAACGGGGGGAAGTATCTGTAAATCGTGTACCTGATAAGGGGTTAATAATCAGAATTTATAAGGAACTCCTACAACTCAACAACAACATAACCCGAAAAACCAGATTTCAAAATGGGCAAAAGACATGAACAGACATTTCTCTAAAGAAGACATACAGATGGCCAACAAGCACATAAAAAGATGCTCAACATCACTAATCATAAGAGAGATGCAAATCAAAACCACCATGGGATATCACCTCACACCCATCTGGATGGCTACTCTCAGAGGAATAAAAAATAACAGGTGTCGACAAGAACGTAGAGAAGTTGGAACCCTCGTGCACTGCTGATGGGAATGTAAAATGGTGCAGCCATTATGAAAATGAAAAACCAGTATGGGGATTCCTCACAAAATTAAAAACAGAACTACCACATGATCCAGCAATCCTACTTCTGGGTATATATCCGAAGAAACTGAAATCAGGACCTCGAAGAGAGATCCACTTCTGTGCATGTCTGCACGTTTTTGTGGACTGATCTTTTGTTCTTAGAGATGACCCAAAACAGGCATTCGGGGACTAGGGGACTTCTACTGAGGCATCAGGCGTTGTGTTATTATATGTTATAAATAAGGATGCAGGTGTACATATCTAGCTTGTAAGGCTTGGAAGACTAGTTCTGGAAGATGCCCTGAGAAACAAGGGTTCCGTGGTCAAATGCGTTTGGGAAATTCCGTATTAAAGAGAAATTCCATATTACATTCTATTTAATGTTTACTTATTTTTGAGAGAGAGAGAGAGAGAAAGAGTGTGAGCGAGCGAGGGGCAGAGAGAGACACACACAGAATCCGAAGCAGGCTCCAGACTCTGAGCTGTCAGCACAGAGCCCAACGTGGGGCTCGAACTGTTGAACCTTGAGATCATGACCTGAGCTGAAGTCGGACGCCCAACCGACCGAGCCACCCAGGCACCCTGAGAAATTCCGTATTAAAGAGAAAATTCCATTTTAAAGGTTTCTAAACATGCTTTTAAATGCTAAAGTACACAGTCACTCTCAAAACGTGGAAAGAGTATGCAGAATTCTGCAGACTCATTTAATGTTGCAACTCTTCTGGATCCTTCCTTTGAGGAAGATCCTGCGGTGACCGCGGGTAAATGATGAGCTAGAAGAATTTTGCATGAATTCATCCTGGCTGGTGTTAGAGCTGAAGGCTGGCAGAGTTTTAGAGGTTCTTCCTTTTCATTCCTTCATTCGTTCTTTCATTCATTCACTCACTCAGCATAGACCATTAAATGTATATTAAGAGCTAGGTGTTGTTAGAGACACTGATGATATAAGATGGGTGAGAACGGGCTGCACCCTCACCTGCACGTAGTCCAGGAAAATCCAAATGCTAGAAGCCCCACCAAACCGACTAGAGCCAAAAAGTGGAAGTTATGGGCTCAAAGAGTTGAAAAGTCTAGGGAATTGGTGGGAAGGTGAAATGAGAAATTATTACAACGGCCCAAGAAACAGATGACGAGGGCCTGGGGCAGCAGAGGGAGGAAGGGATCCAAGAAACATTTCACCTATGAAATATTGGATTTGTCCACTCAACCAACACATGACCCTGGAATGCTGTTTTATGCTAGGCACGGCAGGGATACTGAACAAATAAATACAAGACATGGTCTTGAGCTTATGGGAGTTTACATATAGTTGATACACTAATTACCAACTATCGTCTCAACAAGGCTGACGAATTTTGCCAGAAAATGAAGATGGCACTCAGACCCAGGTGTGCAGAATGGAGAGCAGGAACGGAGAAGACCGGCCGGCTCCTTCTGTGCCAGATGTCACAGGATGTGCTACCTCTGGGGACCCAGACAACCACTGGGTGACAGAGTGAAACGCTGCGTCTTTTTTTTCCCACGATAACTGGAATAATCCCAGCACAAGAGAGGAAGGAAATCGAACAAAACAGGAACAAGGGTGGGGTGGGATTCAAGAAGCCAAACAGGACAACAAATTGTAAGACGCAGTAGCCCCTGCCAAGTTCTGCTGTGCCAAAGGGAAAGAATCTGCACCAGGAATCAGGTGTGACTGCGGACATTCGGAAGGATGAATGAATTCCTCAACATGCTTTAGGAACGGAGGCTCCCTAAAATAGCCCTCTGGGCCCCCTATCACTTCCTCACCCCTCAAATTAAACAGCAGCCAACAAAGATGTGAACCATGAGCGCAGGTCCAAGGTACATACGCTCGTAGAGGAAAGAGGTTGGAGTCAGGGGTGAAATTCAAGGTTGATGTTTTACTAGTTTCTTCCCGGAATTTGCGGGTCTTGGGGTTGCAAACCGAGACCAAATGTTCCCTTTGAGCATTCTGGGCTGCGTAATTATTATTTGCATTTGTGTAGGGGTTGGGGAAAGCAGGCTGGTTGGAGAGTGTGTCCTTTCATTTGCAAGCATTTGGAGGCTTCTTCCAGGCAGCTTTGGAAACCCAGTCCCAAGGAAGGCAGCCCTGTTCCTATTGATACTTTCAGGAGTCCTTCAACCCCCTCCCCCCCCACTTGAAACCTATCAATGATTTCCCACTGCTCTGGGGTAAAGGTTACAATGATTCTTCACAACCGCATGGTCCTGCTTTCTCTCTAGCTTCACAGTATCCATGCTTCTCCTTGTTCTCTGAAGTACATCTCACTGATGCTCTTTAAGTGTTAGTTCCTTCTACCACAGGGCCTTTGCATATGCTATTTCCATTGCCTAGACCTCATTTTACACCTGCTTCACCAAACTAACTCCTGTTTATTCGTCAGATCTCCACTCACTTGTCTCCTCCTCAGGGATGCCTTTTCCAGGGCTAATTTCTCCATTATACACAGCAGGTACTGCACCTAGGGTCCACGGAAAACTGTTTAATTTCTTTGAAAATCAGAACAAAGTGACTCTAATAATAACCATATAATGATGAATCACTCTCTCTCTCTCTCTCTATATATATAATGAATTTATACCAATGCAGTTGCAAAATGTAATTTTTTTTTTTTTTTTTTTTAATGAGAAAAGGGCCCATGAAGGCTTTTGCTGACCTCCTCTCAACCTCCCAGCAGCACTGGCCAGGTCTCCCTATCAGATGCTCTCATTGTGCCCTGAACTCTTCCATCATAGCACTTGTTACCAGGGCACCTGGGTGGCTCAGTCGGTTGAGCGTCTGACTTCAGCTCAGGTCACGATCTCACAGTTTGTGAGTTTGAGCCCCGCGTTGGGCTCTATGCTGTCAGCTTGGAGCCTGGAGCCTCTGCTTCTGATTCTGTGTCTCCCTCTCTCTCTGCTCCTCCTCTGCTCTGTCGGGCTCTGTCTCTCTCTCTCCAAAATAAATAAACATTAAAAAAAAAATTAAAAAAAAAAAAAAAGCACTTGTTACCGTGGTCATTATGCACATGTCCTCTAAACTACAAGCTCCATGAGAGCAGGGACCACATCAGACGTGTCTCCATATGTCATCCTGACACGGCACCTGACATGTTGGGCATGCTCAATGGATATCCACTGCAGGTGAGGCTAAGCCAAGGCCATCTACCTGCATGGCTCAGCCATGTTCCAAACAAGAACACTCACTCGATCTGCTTTTAACCGCCTGGCTGGGTTACAGGACGGGAAGCAAGAGGAAAGACTCACAGTGGACATGGGGGAACCGACAGGGCCAAACTTCTCCCCTGGGGGAGCAACATGGGAGGGGCAGCAGAGACGGAGAGTAAACAAACATTTCCTTGTCTGGTAGGTCATTCTGTAATTATGTGCAGGTCAAGCACTTTAGACTCCCGGAAGTCAGACAATATCTGCTTCCAGAGGCCATTAACGGTCAAGGGCCCCCAGAGTGAAGAGGGACTTTCATTAGAAGGTCTCGTCCTATTCAGGCAGGAAGCATGCTAAGTGACAGTCCAGAGTGAAACAGCGGGGCAGGCCATAAGGAGTAGGAGGGGGTTCTGACCGCAGAGCTCAGAGAAGAGGAGGGGGAACAAAAACATACAAATGGGGAATCGGCCAGGTGTGGTCTGAGGTCCTGGGCAAGGGTGGGGGAGGGCGGGAGGGCGACCATGGTTTTGACGCTATGCTCGTGGGGAGGGAAGTTGGCAAGGGGGATGGAGAGCAGTGCCCTTCTCCACAGGATGCTCTCACTGGGAACAGCCAGTGAGAGAGAGGACAGTAGGAGGCTGCTAAGGGAAAGCAGATGAGGCTGCTGGGACTTGTCTTGCTCGCTGGATGCCCTCCTTCACTCTCACTCACAAAGATGGTAGGGGACTTTGAGCTCACCCTCATGGCTGGGTTGCAGTGCTCCGGGAGGGATGGGGTTGGGGGCTGAAGAAGGTAAAGGGGAGGCCTGATGGACAGCCAGAAAGAGAACTTAACCACACACACACACACACACACACACACACACACACACTCTCAAAACCCCCCAACTGGTAGCAAACAGGATGGGCGGGTGGCCGCATGCCAAGATCCTTTGGGTTCACATGTGACTCGGGCCTGGTGGCACAGCGGCCCCGGCTTCCCCTCGCAGGAACTAGGCAGATTATAGGAAGAGGCACCGGCATTCTTAAAATTCCCCTGTCCTCACAGACCTAAAATTAACGTGACTGTTTCTGGTGCTGGATATGGATTCGGAACATGTCCGTAAACAGCGTAATAAGGGCCCGGGGATCCGTTATCTGAACTGCACTTAGCTTTGCCTACAGCAGCCGACGGCCAACGCACTCCACAGGTCGTAATTATCATCACTGTCCTCTGTAGTCAGGGACGGACAGTGACTGATGCTGTCCCGGTACGCGGCAAAGATCACCACGTGAATGAACCATGTAATGTTCCTCTTTAAACAGCTTTCTGAGGTATCATTCCCATGCCATACAATTCAATGGTTTTTGGGTACATTCACAGGATTGTGCAACCATCGCCACAATCTAATTTTAGAACATTTTTGTCTCCCCTAGAAGAAACCCCATACCCGCAGCAGTTAGACCCAAGTTCCCCTTCCCTCCATCCCCTGGAAGCCACTAATCTCCTTTCTGTCTCTACGGCTTTGCTTATTCCGTATATCTCACACACAATGTGGTCTTTTGGAGCTGGCTGCTTTCACTTAGCGTAACGTTTTCAAGGATCATCCATGTTAGAACATCGCTCAGTGCCACATCACTCATTTTCATGGCTAAATTATTATTCTGTTGCAAGGACATGCCACATTTTGCTTACCCATTCATCGCTGGTGGACATTCGGGTGGTTTCCACCTTTCGGCCGTTGGGGATTGTGTGGTGGGAACACGGGTGCGCTCCTTCAGGTAATGTCCACAATCGCTACCGCACGGATTCTCCCACGACTTCAAACCCTGCGTATCTTTTTTGGACCTAAGAGTGTATGAACACACACTCGACTTTCAATGTTACCTTTTCCCGAAAGGCAGTTTTGTGTGGAGGGATCATGGTAACCTATGGGCTGAAACGGTGGACGTGGTGATGAGACAATACTTTAGCGATCTGGAAAAAATACAACTGCTGAGCTAGGCAGTATTTTTCATGTGACGACTTCGCAGCATGCGTTAATGTGCACGTACGTGCTCTTAGGGGGCAGGCCATGTGCAGAGGTTGCAAACCTGGGGCCCACAGGCCAAATTCAACCCCACAGGCCTGCCGTGTGAGGCCAGCATGTATCTTCAAATTATCTTATCCAACATTAAAACAGGATAAAAATCTTAGAAGATAAAAAATAAATTAAACAAAAAGTGAAAAGGATAAAAAAATCTTGATTTCCACCTTCTCTTGAAGACGTAGGAACTCTAGCCCCATAAGTACTTGCCCTTTAAGATGGGGTCACCCTCTCCCTGTTGCCCAGACCCCATGGCTCCCTTTCATCCCCCTGGTTCTGAGGTTCAGCTGTCAATTATCATTCACGCGCACTGGCGTTCTTCCGCCGACAGAGAACCAGTGGTCTGCAGCCAGGCCTCCACCAAATGTGAGGAAATCTAGCTGAGCAAGCTTTGAGACAAACGGAGAAAGCACATTTCTTTGTGGAGAAAAAAATTACTCCTTTACGACTTAATATGCACAACCATGTACCTGCTACTCATATACGTAGTGTGCATCTCTCCTGAACGATGCTCATCTGTCCCCTCCCTACAGGTGCTGGGGTTTTGCAGCCCTTGGCCTACAGTCTTCCCACGTGTGTTTGCAGCCTGTCTCTTATCAGAGTGGATCGATACGCTCTCTGAGGACCTCTAAATTCTTCAGTAGCCCCAGCCCCTAGTTCCCTACAGCACCTACCTGGGACTGTTGACCAAAGATGCCTCGATGGGTGACAGGCTGTCAATTCCAATGACGTCTCTGAAGATGATAACAGGTACCTTTATTGAGTACCTACTGTGTGCCTGGCTCTGTTCTAAGCTCCTAGGTACTCAGGTACTTAGGTTTTCACCTACCTCACCAAGTGACAAGCAAGGTAAGTAAGTTACCCACAGTCACCCAGTAAACAGTGGAGCTGGGGTTTGAAGTCAGGTGGTCAGATTCTGGGACCCACCCTCTCAACCACTAGTTTCACACGGCCATTGTGGCTTTGGCGTAAGGTGTCTTTTTTAACCTAGTGGGAAAAACTGAGGCATGAAAGAGACCCAAGTCTCATCCAGGATCAAATAGAGCCTGAGCGTCCAGGACTTTATTCCAAACGAACCAGCAGCGAATCCCCCCGTCCGTTTTGTGTAGGTACCTGCTTCAACTTGACAGAGACCTTCCCATTCCAAGCCCATTGTTATTTTCCCAAGTGTTGGAGATTTGGGGACAGCAATGAATAATAATTGGGGGGATACAAGAACCCCACTCAGAAAAAAATGTTTAGAAAGCTTCCTTTCTTCATACTACAAGTTAAAAAAAAAAAAAAGAGAGAGAGATGCCTTGGTGGTTCAGTCGGTTTAAGAGTCCAACTTCAGCTCTGGTCATGATCTCATGATTCGTGAGTTCGAGCCCCACGTTGGGGTCTGTGCTGACAGCTCCGAGCCTGGAGCCTGCTTTGGATTCTGTGTCTCCCTCTCTCTCTGCCCCTCCCCTGTTCGCATGCTCGCTCTCTCTCTCTCTCTCTCTCTCTCTCTCTCTCAAAAGCAAATATTTAAAAATTAAAACAACAACAACAACAACAACTGTGTCCCACAAGGAGATACACTGTAATTCTTTTTTTTTTCAATAATTTTTAAAGTTTTTACTTATTTCTTTTGAGAGAGACAGAGTGTAAGCTGGGGGTGGGTGGGGAGAGAAGGCGAGAGAGAATCCCAAGCAGTCTCTGCAGAACGCACGGTGCCCGACGCAGGGTTCAAACTCATGGAACCACGAGATCATGGCCTGAGCCGAAATCCAAGAGTCAGATGCTTAACTGACTGAGCCAGCCAGGTGCCCCTATAGACTGTAATTCTTACAACCCAAATTAGTTACAGGCTGGACACGTCTGAGACACAGCAACAGTATCATCAAGAGGCGGCTGATAGCTTCAACTTTCCACCCATAGCACTTTTCAGGGTTTGTCAAGTGCAGTAACATCCACTTTTCCCTTTACTCTAGAAACCTCTTGAAACAGCGCATGGAGGTAGGTATTGTGGTCACAGACAGGGACAGTGTGGCTCAGAAAGGTGAAGGAGTGAGCTAAGGTCCCAAAGTCACATGCGCCCAATCGGCAGCATAGCAGGGGTCAGAATTAGTTCACTGCGTACAACAGGACAATTAGCAAATATGTGCTGGGGCCTGGGAGAGGCACTAGCAACATGGAGACAAATCAGATATGCTTCTCTGCCTGTGGGGATAGGGGCTCTGTGCTTGGCTCACCCCCATGCCTCCAGGTGCCCCCAGCTGGCTGCTCTGGGTCCAGCCGGCTGTGGGAGTGGCCCTCCCTTCGAGAACTGTCCCTACCAGGGCCCTCCCTCGTGCTAGTGGCTGGCCCAGCACAGTGAAGCCTGGGCACCAAGGAGTCTAAACAGGTTTCCCTGAAAGCCAAAAAAATTAAGCTGGACCCCTCTATCACTCCTTATACAAAAATAAATTCTAAATGGATTAATGTTCAATTTAAAAATTAAAGCCATAAAAAAGGCCAGGGAGAAAAAAAAATGGTCATTAAAAATATATATAATCATGGAGAGGAAAAGGCAAACACAAAACCCAAAAGCCATAAAGAAAAGATTAATACATCCAACTACACAGAAATTAAAATCTCCTGTATGGTGAAAAACCGTACAAATGCAAACAATAAACTGGAAGAATATCTGTAACACATTTCTTTAGTGTTCAAAGAGCTCTTATATATCTCTATAAAAAAGACCAAGCCAAAATACAACATGTACAAAGGACGCGAAAAACCAGTTCATAAAAGAAATATAAGCGGCCAATAAACACATGAGAAAAGAAAAAATGTGCTCATGATGTATGTGAATTAAAGCGAGCCAATTTTTCAGCCGTCAGACTGGCAAAGATGAAACAGGTTGAGGATGTCCGAAACGGGTGAGCGTGTGGGGTCGGCACTTTCACGCACTCTTGGGGAGAGCAAACTGGTCAGCAACAGCCAGTGAGATCTCAAGGATGCACACCCGAGGACTGGCAAGGCCATTTATTCTACAGAGACGTCTCGCCCTAGCACACTCCACAACGTACATGCAAGGATGCTGCAGCTACAGCAGCATTTGTAGGAGATCAGACACAACCAAATATTTACCAGCAGGCAAAGGACGAAGTAACTGAAATTACGTATTCTCCAGCCATGTAAAAGAAGTAAGAAGTCTGCAGGTGCTCATCTGGAGAGGCCTCCAGCGTATGCAAAAAACAAACAAACAAACAACGAAAAACAAGCAATACCCAGAACATCGTCTGACTAGACCTGAACGCCGCGGCACCTCCCTCTCCTGCCTTATTCCAGCACTAGTCCCAGGTCAGGGATAACTCACTCACTCAATGACCTTGGGTGAGTCACTCAGTCTCTCTGTGCCTCAGTTTCCTCCCCCAGAGAATGGAGACCGTAACAGCGCCCCTGGCATAAGATGCAATGGGATAATGCACGGAAAGCACTTAAAAGAACTCACGGTACCTGGTAAACACTATCTAAATTTTGGGCTTTTAAAAAATATTATCACAAAAGAAAAGAGCAAGAAGGAGAACAGTGTTAGGTAGCATGCTATATAGCTGCTGTCCTTCACGGAAAGAAAAGTAACATATGTAAGTATTGGTGTGCATGTGCATAAACTATCTGTGACTGAAGGCAAGAAAACAGTGACTTTAGAAGGTAGCAGAGAGGCTGGGGGCAGGAGTGGGAGAGAGAAAAGCCCTTCTGAACGTTGAACCATTTTATATATATACATATATAGCACAAAATCTCAGGAAAGCTGTACAAGAAATTGTTACCAGTGGTTACACCTGGGAGTGAGGAGTCAGAAGACTTTTGCTCTCATTTCTGCCTTCATACCACTTAATTTTTTTTTTTTAATGTTTATTTTTGAGAGAGAGAGAGTGTGTGTGAGCAGGGGAGGGGCACAGAGAGAGAGAGACAGAGACAGAGAGAGAGAGAGAATGAATCCAAAGCTGGCTCCAGGCTCCGAGCTGTCAGCACAGAGCCCAAACCGGGGCTCGAACTCACAAACCACGAGATCATGACCTGGGATGAAGTCAAGACACGTAACCGACTGAGCCACCCAGGAGCCCTTCATGCCATTTAATTTTTTTACACTTAGATGCCTGTGTGAGCTTTATAGCAAAACAACAGGAAGCATACCCTAGCTAAAAAAGATAAAGAAAAGAAAAAGGCTTCCTGTCCACCTCCCGCGTGAGGCTCATCTTCCCCAATAATCTGTTCTTTCAGCCGAGCAGCCAGCCATACTGGAAGCTGGGCCAGAAGCGGGGTGGGCGGCCCTTGAATCCGACGGGCAGTCATGGTTCCGGGTTGCAGTCCGGCACTGGGTGTTCCTCCAATCCATCTCCCGTGGGTAATGGAATCAATGTCCACTTAAAAAACCTCTGCCTACAGGAGAGAGTCCAAACTCTGTAGCACAGCACGCAAAGTCCTTTGCGGTCCCCACACCTCTGCAGCTTCATCCTATACGCCAGACTCATACCAAGCAGTGCGCTGTCGGGGGGAAAGTGGGCAGGTGGGGGTGGGGAGGAGACAGGCGGACCTGAGGGGAAATCTCAGTTCGCCACTCGTTAGTTGGCCTTGACCTTGGCCAAGCAATGCAGCATCTCCCAGCATCATCTGAAAAGCAGGGATAATACCAAGCTAGCACTTGAAGGATGTTGGAGAATTCAATGAGCTGATGGGCTTTAGAGCAGTCAGCATACAGGCATATAGAATTATCCAACGATGCTGTTTGATGGCTCCAGCAACTTGTCACATCTTCTGGTCTAGGCAGAAGCTCTTCCTTCTGCCCCATAAGCTCCTTCCTCCTCTTCTGCCTGGCAAATGTCTCGTGAAGCCTTTCCTGACTCCCTCTTTGCATTCCCGTAATGTTAATTCACTTGCCCGTGGGGACACCACTTTGCGCTATAATCATGTTACAAGAGGGCACGCGTGGTGTCTTATTTATCACTTGCTACAGATCCAGGCAGACTAGGTGCTCAGTAAATGGTTTTTGAACAAATACACTTGCTTGCCGACCCTCAGTGAACCTCTGGGCACAAACTTTGTCGTGTTCATTTACAGAAGGGGGTTAACTGAGAAAAAAGAAAATATGCTTCCAATTCAAGGAAGCAGAAGAGGGCTGCAGTCAGCAACCAGAGGCTGGTCTTTTGTCCACAAGAAAGTCACACAGACCTTTGCCACTGGCTTCATAATGCTCTGCCATTTCTCACTGAGGAGACTTGCCTTTAATGCATACCTGTTTGCATACAATGTAACCCCTGGGCACAATAATGCTGCCTTCTCTTTCAAATGAAATGTTTATGATGAAATGGAGAGGCAACAGGAACCATTTTGCTTTCCAATTACCGATGCACTAAGGCACCAGCACCTGAGAAATATCAACCTTGTTCTCTTCCTGTCTGCGACCCCGGAAAATGTCAGAACAGATGTTTCCAAATTGTGTATGAAAAAAAACCCCAAACCATCGATAAAGGGCTCACTGCCCAGCCCCCATGTGCCTGGCGTCAGCCTGGAGTGCGATTTGATGGCGGTGGAGGGAAGCCCTTCAACGAGGGGTCCACGTGGGAACAGCACTTCACTGTGTCCGGAATAGTCCAAAGGGCTGAAAGGGGAGGGAGGGGGACGCAGGGCCCTGAGCCTGCCTCGGAGGGAGGGAGGCTGGCATGGCTGGATCTGGATCCACGCCTGTCAAACAGTGGGAGAATGGAGGAGCGTGGGGAGGAAGGAAGAAAGGGAAGGCACAGGACAAGAAGGAAGCTGCGTTTACTTAGCAGCTCCCATGTGCCTAGTGCTGTGCTGAGGGCTTTTGCGTATATGATGTCGTTTCATCCCGACATCCACTGTGGGAGGTGGGTGTTCCCATTTTGCAGATGAAACTGAGTCCAGAGAGGGACACACGTGCAGATGTGCAGCAAGTGGCAGTCGGAATTCCACCCAGCTCTGTGGGGGCCTCAAACCCAGCCGTTTCGACATCAACCCCAGCAGCAGACAAGGTGAAGCAGGACTTCACCCTAGGCAAGGAGGGGGCACTCTTCGGCTGTTCAGGCATGCCTCTGCCCAGCAGCGCTAGCCTTCCTGCAGGCCGGAGAAAAGCCATATCCGAAGGCAGGAGGAGGCGGTGCTGCCCCCTAGTGTCGGGCGGAACACACACACACACACACACACACACACACACACACACACACACACACCCTCTCCCTCCCCCTCCCCCCCCGCCCCCCAGGGCAGCTCTTCCCCTTGCAAGCTGCCTTAGATATCCATGCGGCATTAATCAGCATTTCAACTTCCTAATAACAGAGAGGCACTCGGTCATTCACCCTGTCTCAAAATGCTGGGGGTGGCCCTGGCCCAGCGGTGCACATAAAGAGGCCAAGTGTGGATGTGCCCAGGGAAGTCCTTATATGTCCTGGGTTCTCAGAATTAGTGCAACTAGATTCCAGCACCCTCTTTTTCTTTTTAAAAAAAATATGATGATCAACTTTATTAGAGCAGAAGCTCTGATCCCGAGCACATCTGTGCAGCAACACAGCATGCTGGGAAGGCCAACACTGCCCCCACCCCATCTTTAAAGACAGAATGACTCACCCACATAGCAGGGCAGGAGTTCCGTGTTTGCTTGGGGCAGGGGTGGGGGGGGGGGCTTTCTCTGGTGGGGAAAAACCAAAGTTTATGTATAATTGATGCAAGATGTCATTTTTTGGATCAGATAAAAGATTTTCTGGTCTTCATCCTGCTAAAGAGACTTTCTATAAATTTCTTTTTATAGAATAAGTGCACAGTAATCAGAAAAGAATCCCACTCCAGATAAGCCCATGTTTTACCACAGAATCTTGGGCCTCCTCCTCTCCCTCAACAAGGGATGGATCCCACCTTCAGGACACTCTGAACGCTCTGCAACTTTCTGGAAATTTCCCTGACCCTTGTTTGCCGCAGTTCCTCCTACCTGTAAAATGGAGCCATCGTGGTAGGTACCACTCCTGAAGAGATTTCCAGGAAGTTTTAGGCTCTTAAGGGAGGCTTCCAAATATCCTGGACTTGGGATTCTCATTACAATAGCCTGTCTCACCTTCAAAGCACACCAGCATTAACTAGATCTGCCTAATTACACTGCAGAGCAATGGCTTGCATTTATGCTGCCTGCACGTGACGGAAATTGGGGTGGTCATTTGTCAAAAACGTTCCTGCGCCCGAGAGATAGATACATAAACTTGCAGTCTTTTCTGATTATCGGTGAAGGTTTTGTGTGTGTGATGTGTGTTTCAAAGGTCTAAATACCGGGTGCGTGACAAAAGAATGGTTCCTCTTTGCAATATGCCAGCTGTCATGGGTTTCTAGGCAAGATATTATCTCTGATAAATAGATATGGACAATAGATAATGTCTATATTAATATCACTAAAACGTGGTCCTCTCCTGCAGCTCACCCGAGACGAGGACAACAGTGTATAAAGAGGCAGATGCCAGACAAGAGACTTTTTTCTCGTGACAGTCTGAGCTCCCCTGCTGCAATTAACTTTTTCTCCCCTCCTTCTCCTCCTTCATCTCATGCAATGTGGTTCAGAAAAAGGGGGCCTGCATTTTCCTCCTGCTGATGGAAGTTGATTAGCAGTCAGGTGGAGTGATGCTCAGGGGACAACACAGCGGATTAATTAAATCACTTCTACTGGCTAAGTGGTGACACTTTGATTTATAGCAGAACTCACTCAACCAGACAGCAGCTTTTCTTGCGTGCCGAAGGAAGGGGGCCAAAGTGGCCACTGGTTGGAGGCCGAGGGCTTTGCAAACTTTAAAGACAAGCATCCTAGTCATTAAAGCAGAGGCCCCCCGCTGGGCTCCTCTCTCTGGGGTGGGAAGGCCCGCAGGCTCGGGAGAGGAACCAGAGAGAAGGGAGCAGCTGAGACAGGCCCCTACGCTGACAAGGAGCCAGAGGACCCGGTTCAGAACACACAGAACTCTATTACACCACTGCACAAAAGCGGCCTTGAAATGGGTTGGCCCGATTTTCCAATTTTCTCCAGGCCTGTTGGTTTTGTTGTTTTTTGTTTTTTAAGTCATCTCTATGCCCAACGCCCAGCGTGGGGCTTGAACTCACGATCGTGAGATCAAGAGTCTCACACTCCACTGACTGGGCCAGCCAGGCACCCCCACCCCGACCCGAGTCTGTTTTCACTGAACTGTTCCTTGGTATCACACCCTGGCTCACCCTCAAGAAACAGCCCCGTGACGGTCCTGTCAAACGGACTCGGGTGTTTGTGACTCTTTTCCATTACTGCACGGCGTCTTCTCAATGAGGAGCCCGCAGCCCAAAATGCACGCAAGAGCTGTGCTTCTGGTGGCACATTTTATGTGATGAGGTGGCTACATCTGTGGCGAATCCTATTTTGCTCTTCGCTTTGGCTGCTGAGCAGCTCAGAGCTGACCGTGCAGCCCAAACCCCATGCTCTCACACACGCCCTGGGTATGAACTCCTTATGGATCCACGTGGACATCTCTCCCAACTCTGCTTCATCTGGACAACTCCCGTTTCTCTGATCTTGAAATGTTTTGGTGGGGGGGGGGGGGGGGGGGGGGGGAGAGCTGTCTCCAATTCCCTTAGGGACGAGGATAAACAGGATGGTGGTCAAAACCCTGGA
Organism: Herpailurus yagouaroundi; assembly: GCF_014898765.1. NCBI lineage: Eukaryota > Metazoa > Chordata > Mammalia > Carnivora > Felidae > Herpailurus > Herpailurus yagouaroundi. The sequence goes on along the minus strand of NW_024412422.1, from coordinate 7,122,989 downwards.
TCGTAGAACATATTGAGCAAGTTCTGATTCTCTGATAACCTGTTCAGAGTAGGGTGCTTGTTAAGATACAAGTTCCCGAATCCCACTCCAGACCTTCTGAACCAAAAGAGCTCAAGACCGGGCCCGGCAATTTGCATTTTTAATAGATTCCCCTGAGCAATCCCGGAGCTCACCGACATTTGACAACCATCGTTTGTAGAGTCAGACAACCCCAAAACCCAACCTCGGTTCCACTAATTAATAGCACATTAGGAGACACGACGTTCCTCACCTCCCCAGGCTTCCTTCCTCTCAACTCTAAGACGGCGCTGGTGAGAAGGAAGCTAGATGTCGGTCGGTAAGTAAACACCTGACATGGCTGACTGGCAACCTGTAAGATTTAATACGTGGCAGACAGCCCGGATGTCCGCGTAAACGTGGTGTGGTGTAGACGTACGATGGGATGCCGTTCGGCCTTACAGGGGAAGGACGTTTTGACGCAAGCTACAGCACGGATGAACCTTGAGGACATCATGCCGGGTGAAAGAGACCAGACGCTGAAGGACAAAGACCGGATGATTCCAACTGCGTGAGGTACCCAGAGTCATCAAATCCACAGAGACGGGAAGTGAAACGGTACGTGCCCAGGGCTGCGGGACACGGGAGTCATGTTTCATGGGGACAGAGTTTGGGAAGAAGACAAGTTCTGGAGATGGATGATGGTGACGACTGCGCAACACTGTGAGTGTGCTTAGTGCCTCTGCTCGTCTAAAAATGGCTAAGATGGTCAATTTTATGTTGAGCGTATTCTACCGCAATAAAAAATAAAAATGAAATGAAAATAAAAACCACCGCCACCTCTCACTTGCTCTCTCTCTCTCTCTCAAAAATACATATGATATTAAAAAATTAAAAATAAAATAGTTTTGGGGTGCCTGGGTGACTCAGTCAGTTGAGTGCCTGGCTCTTGATTTCGGCTCAGGTCATGATCTCGCGGTTCATGGGTTCGAGCCCTGGGTCGGGCTCTGTGCGGATGGTGCAGAGCCTGCTTGGGATTCTCTCTCTCTCTCCCTCCCTCCCTCTCTGTTCTTCCCCTGCTTGTGCTCGCGCGCGCTCTCTCTCTCAAAACAAATAAATAAACTTAAAAAAAACACACACACAAAAAACACCACCACTGCCAAATGGAATTAACGTGGGACACCCCAGCCCCTTTCCCACTCGGCCCTCAACGTCCTCCAGAGTCCATTTAGAACAGAGTGTGTGCTGAGGTGCAGGAGGAAGGGGCAAGGGAGGAGGGAGACAGAAATGACAGGAACTGGCCCTCTCCCGGTTCCTTCCTAACTCAGGAGTCCGAAAACTCCCCGTGGCGCCACAGAACGCTTATCCCAACTGTGAAGGAAGCTGACGGAACATCAAATATTAAAAGGGTAGAGCAACCGGCATAGTTTTCCATATAAATGACTCTATGAACATATATGAAGATTGCTTTTAAAATTCAAATATAATTATTTTTTAAAAGGCATCCTGTGCGCACCGTCTCTCTCCCCACGCTGACACTTCTGGGCTGTTGTCATGCTCCAGTGAGGTGCCTGCTGGCAGCCAGCCCAAAGCACTTTGTAACATGCCCTCCAGATCCTAAGTGAAAACTGATCAAAGAATTGGCAGCAGCAAAGACATGACTGAAATCAGCTCTCAAAGGGGTGGGGCTGGGCTATTGTCCCTCTTTGTGGGAACAGCTGCTTAACGGGGAATTGGAGCGGCGTGATTATAATATGCATACGGACTGCTCTGTTAACAGAAGCCGGCTTAAAGTACTCCAGGGGCCTCCACCTTGCGTTTTGGCAAAGGGCTCTGCGAGGATGCTGTGTCAAACCTTTTTGAAAATGTCTCCTTGACACGCAGGGTGAGTAAGGGCGCCTGTGAATCTCATTACAGCCCCACACCTCCCTCTGCTGTTCTGCTCCCTTTTCTTGGCTGCTGAGAGGGAGCTCCACGAGGGTCATCCTGCCCCCAGATCAATCAGGACAGAGGCAACGCACGCAAGGTGAGCGGCCGGCTACCTGTGTGGACCCGGGAGCCGGCCCCTGAGCCCTTCGGGGAAGGACCATCTGATCGTCTGCAGGTGTGCAGACCCCCCAGGGGTGAGTGCAGTGTTTCCCCCCAAGTCCTGATGAATGATACCACACCTCTGAGCAATCAGTCCTCACTGTGCCTGCATGGCACTGGCAGTCCCCGAGTGGAAAAGGAAACCGAAACAGGCTGTCCCGGCGCTGGGGGCCAGGAGGAGCCCCGTGGACACACCTGACCTCTGGCTCCCTAGCCCAGGGCAGGAGAGTGAACCGCCCGGGCCTCAGAGGCAGCGCCCGGCCCTCGCCCGTTCCTTATCAGGCATGATCCTTCACCAGTGGAGGAAACTGCTCATCAGGAAGATTAAAGCAATTTCACAGAGGTCTCCTAGCCAGAAGGTGGCGAGCCTGGGACCCGCCAGTCTGCCTCACTCCCCGGCCTTTTGTTTTGTGGGTGGGTTTTGTGTTTAACTGTACCCACCCAAAGGAAACGGATATGTTCCTTTTTCTAGGGGGAGAAGCTGGCTGCTCCCTAAGCCCAGCCCTGCCCCAGTTCAGGACGATTTCGCTGCCTCCTCTGTCGGCTGGCAGCTAAAAGGCCCCCTGGCCTCCATCTCTAGTGACTTGTGAGTAGACACACAGGGAGAGGGGGAGGAGGGAACAGTTTTAAAAATGAATATATGCATGTGTCTCTCCTGCTAATCACCGGAATGCATTTTCAGGAGAGGTGAGCAGAGGGGATTAGCTGCAGGACTCCCATTAATGCTAACTTTATTTCAGTAATGAGGTGCCAAGGCATGGAACAATCACGGGGGCTAATACGGTGTAATCACAGTGATGAGATGCGCGTGCTGGGAAGGGAGGGAGAGGGGGTGAGAGTCAGGACGCCTGACACGGTGGAGGCAGCAGGAGCCAAAGGCAGGAGGCAGGTGAGTCAGGCCAGGGGCTGAGCCGGCGAAATGGGAACCCAGATAACGGGGGAATAACTACTCCTAGTGATCACGGACAGCGGCCAGGCCAAGAGCGCTGTTCATTTCATTTCAATCCTCACAACGAAACAGAGAGGTAGGTATTACCCCCACTGGACAGATCAGCAAACTGAGTTTTAGGAAAGGTAACTTGCCCAAAGTCGTGCAGCTAGGGGAGGGACCTGTCTGAAGTCAGATTTCTCCTCATCACTGCGCTTGACCGTGAGTGCTCCACCTCCACCGGGGACAGAGGGCGGGGAGGGGGGGTAATGTGCAAACACCAGGGGCTATATCGGCAGCACGGGAGAGAGAAACAGCTGTGCGCATGCACCCAGCCCATTGCACTGTGTGCGCCTGCGTTCCTGGGGCTCTGCACGCTACGTCACGGCTGACCCTTCGGAGATCTGAGTAACACGGGAGAGGGGAATGAACTTGACCATCTTCATCGACCAGGTTCTAGACACCACTTGCAGCCACAAACGAAAGCTAGAGTGTTCTCTGAATCTCCAGACCTCCCCACCCTTCAGTTGGCAAATGCTTACAGGTCCGGGGTAACTCACTCTTAACAGAGCTTTGTGTCTCTGCAACTGTGCTCTGCAAGCCCATGTGGGCACTTGCGGAAAACAGGTAAGCGCGGAAAACCGGTAAGCACGGAACTGGGGAGGGCCCTGGGGCTGCCCTTTACCAAGACCCCTGGCCGAGGTTTCCAGAAGGCTTCTCTGTGCTTTAAAGATGCTTTTGCAGGCATCCAAGGCACAGAATTTCCATGTCTGTGGCCAGCAAAACACACTCTGTAGGTCCAGTCTTGCCCAAAATCCATGAGGCCATTTGCCCCACTGGTTGTTTAGAAGGACAAAGTTCAGAGCATTCAACACATTTTACTAAGTACCCACTGTGCACCAAGCTCTATTCTAGGCCCTGGAAATACAGCAGGGGACAAATCGAAATCTCGGCTTTCATAAAGCTTGCCTTCCAGTGAAGAAGACAAATAGACTGAATGTCTTACCAGAGAGTGTGGTGAAGAAAAATAAAGCAGGAGGAGGAGAGTGGTGGTTCTCAACCAGGACGATGTTGCCCCTCAGAGGACACTGGCAATGTCTGGAGACCTTTTTCATTGTCGCAGTTGGGTGGGTGGGGTCTGTGCCACTGTGATCTGGGGCGGGGGGGCGGGGGGGGATGGTGCTGCACATCCCCCAACGCCCAGGACAGCCCCACCACAGTCGTCCCGCCCCAAATGTCACTAGCGCCGAGGCTGAGGACCCCTGACCCAGAGAGGACAGGTGTGCTCTTCAAGGTGGGGTCGGGGAAGGCCTCTAGAGAGGGACATCTGAGCAGAGAGCCGGGACGGTGAAGGACGTCTGTGGGCAGAGGGGACAGGTGCAGAGGCGAGGCAGGCACTCAGCGCACACCTAAGGTCGAGCAGGAGTTCCACCTAAGTGCCACAGTGCCGGGGGGGGGGGGGGTTCCCAGCAGGACCATGAGATCTCCCACTGACACTTCCGATGACTCCCTCTGGCCGCTGGGTGGAGAACAGTCTGTGGGGCGCAAAGGGGAGCAGGGCACCAGAGGGAGGCTAGTCACACAAGCGTGTGTATTCAAGACGCAGGGGCTTGAACGAGAGTAGGAGGGGCTAGACGGCAAGAAGTGGTCAGTTCACAACATGCGGTCAAGGTAGGGCTGCCTTTGGGATCTGCTAATGGTTGACATGAGGGTGTGAGACACAGGGAAGAGGCAGGAATGGCTTGTGGAGCCACTTTCCATTAGGGCCCTGCTCCAAGCGTCTCCCTGAAAAACAGGACTCCTAGCCCTCCCCTTAACCCAGGGCTTCTCGATGAGGGGCAATTATCCCCTCAGGGGACATTAGGCCGTGTCTGGAGACAGTTTTTGGTCATCACCATGGGGAATGACGGCTGCTACCAGCATCTAGTGGGTAGAGGCCAGGGATGCTGGTCAGCATCCTACAAGGCATCGGACAGCCCTCTCCCCCCACAACACACGTACACAGAACCATCCGATCCCAAAAGTCAACAGTGCAGAGGCCGGGGACCCCTGCCCTAAGCCCCACCCCCACCCGCCTCCTCTTGCACGGGCGGCCCCCCCAGTTTGGCAAGGACTTCATCAGAGCCTGGAGCTTCCAAATCCATGCACGTCGGTGGCTAAGGTCCATATTAACTACATCTCACTTGGCTTCTGACGGTGACACAGGTCGGGTGCTGCTGCTGTGGCCGCTGCCACCGCATGAAACAGGAATGTTGGAGAGCACATTCATTACCCAGCTGTTAAGAGCATGCACACGTCTCTCCTGGACCGGGGTACCTGAGAGCCAGCCCTGCTCTGTGATTGAGTGACTGCCAGCCGCCTCCTCTCTATAACCTTGACGCACCAGGGCAGGGCCTCTGAGGCACAAGCCAAAAAATCCAAAAGGCAACGTCGGCCGCAACACATGGATGGGTTAATTTGTTTCATGTCCCCGTCGCCACTGAGCTCTCTTAGGGAAAAAAGAAAAAAAACAAAAAAACCCAAAACCTCCATTTACGGGGTTTAATATCCCAGCTGCTAGGAACCAGATTAGGCAGAAGGAAGAAAATGTGACGTCGATGCAGAGATCCATTTATACTCAGTTATGTTTGCCGAAAAACCAGTTTTTGATCTGCAGGTTATTCTTGCTGGCTTGGACCTCGAGCAACAAAATATCACACTTCCAGGTGGTATCTTTAAGGAAAGCTAATTAGGATTCTTGGCACCTTGTAGCACGAAACATTTTACAATTTTCTTCAAAGCAATTTGCCAACATTAGCTAATTAAAACGCCCAGCCTTCCGTTGAGGGACAATGGGAAGACAGCAGAATCTTCATTTCTCAGCATCTGCTGTAGGTTTAAAACTCCAAATTCCTGTTGCTTCCACTCGGTTGAGGTCCTTCTCTCTGAAGGTGGCCTTTCATGGTATTTAGCAACATTTCCGGGAGCACGGAGGAAAACATTCCAGCTTTTCTAGCACTTCATCTCTAAAATAAGAGACAACACTCAGAAAGGAGTTGGAGCAATGAAGGTGGTTCGGTGAGCCAGAGGTCAGCAACCTAAGGCCCGCAGGCTGAATCCGGCCCTCTACCTGTGTCTTTAAATAAAGTTTTATTGCAACGCAGCCATGCACACTGGTGTATATACTGTCTATTGCAACAACAGAGTTTAAGCAGTTGCAACAGAGATCATACAACCTCCAAAGCTGAAAATATTTACTCTCTGGTCCTTTATGGAAGAAGCCATCTCGTCACATCTGCCAAACCACGATCATCCACCATGATGGTGCCTCTGTCCGTCCCCAGGTGTCTACACCATCAGTGGGACTTCCGTTGAAGTCCTCGACTCAGCACTCTCGGCCAAAACACAAGAACTAGCAAACCCACATAGGGAAGAAAACCTTGTGCACACTTCCACAGCAGACTCAGGGGCAGGGTTCAGCAGTGCCGTGCACATGTTGTCAGTAAAAGGTGGCTGAGGGCCCGAGAAAAAGCAGACTACCTTCATTTTAAGCCATTTCAGGTCTAACACCACTGCATCATGGTTTGAGGGGCCGTGTGGAAGAAGAGACCACGCAGGGGCTGGGGCTAGATTCCACTCCTCCCGTAACCTCGTTACAGTTATGAGCATCAGCCCCCAGATGAAGGCCTTTGAGTAAGTTTGACAGTAGAAAAATTGTTAGGTTTATTTGCTTATTTTGAGAGAGAAAGAGAAAGCATGAGAGGGGCAGGAGCAGAGACAGGGAGAGAGAGAATCGCAAGCAGGCTCTGCAGTGTCGGCACACGGAGCCTGATGTGGGGCTCGAGCCGGTGAGATCATGACCTGAGCCGAAATCAAGAGCCGGATGCTTAACAGCCAGAGCCACCCAGGCGTCCCTAGCAAAGTTATCTTTTAAAAAGGGAACCTGAATTTGCTTCTCAATGTAAAAGTGAGAATTTGGAAATGTCACAACCCAACAGAGTCCTTCTCCCTCTTTATTTCATTTTCCTAAGAACGGCAGGATGAGTCCTCCCCCTGCAATTTATCCCAAACATTTCTCTCTCCCCAGTCCCTGCAACCCAGTGTGAAAATTCCATGCTCCGAATTCATTCCCCTCTGCTGGGCACCCCCCTGGGGGAGGCCTCTGTCAAATGCAGGTGTTTGAGGAGGCGCACGTGTGCGGGGCTCTCCAGCTCACCCAGAGGCCTAGCACAGGGGGAGCACAGCGGTCATCAGCAGGGTCAATTTCATCTGGGTCCTGAGGTGTCTGAGGGCAGGACCACTGTGACTTGTTGGTCTGGGGATGGCAGAGATGCTTCTAGAAACTCCCTGACATTCCCCCCCTCCAGCCTCGCTGGCACATTTGCCTTCATCCAACATATTGCCTATGTGGAGTAGCTTGAAGGGTCCTTATTCATCAGGACAGAGTTGTTTTAAAAATTTTTTTTTTCCAACGTTTTTTATTTATTTTTGGGACAGAGAGAGACAGAGCATGAACGGGGAGGGGCAGAGAGAGAGGGAGACACAGCATCGGAAACAGGCTCCAGACTCCGAGCCATCAGCCCAGAGCCTGAAGCGGGGCTCGAACTCCCGGACCGCGAGATCGTGACCTGGCTGAAGTCGGACGCTTAACCGACTGCGCCACCCAGGCGCCCCAAGACAGAGTTGTTTTAACAGGGCGTGCGGGAAAAGCTCTGATGCTCGCCACACTCCCAGCACTGCCCTTGTTCTGAGGCCACTCTGCAAATCGGTCCCTTGAGGAATGAGCCGGTGACGGTGGAGCCGGGGGCAGCCAGCAGCAAACACAAGTGCCCCTGCACCATCATTTCGGAATAAGGTAGAAGATGATGCACGTGGCCCACAAACCCATAAAGTGCCATTTTTTTAGGATCAGGAACTTGCAGGGTAGAATGGAGCAGACTCTAACAGACATGTAAGGTAGAAAGGGCACTGACGTGAGGAAACCACAGACTCCACGCTTTTAGCTCAGTCCAAAACCCTCATTTCACATTCTGAGTCCACTCGGCCACATTGCCCGCTAGAAGCTTCTGAAGGCAAAAGGACTTCGTCGAAAGCCCTTTCACTAGCCTGAAAGCCACAGAATCCTAACAGCTCAGGGCTGGGAGATGGAAAAGATTATTTGTTGAACAAAGCGTGTGCAAGAAAGTTTACATACATGGTCGATATAATCAACCCCCCCCCCAAAAAAAAACCCATATGGAGAGCATCATGTCTCTTTTGCAGGGAAGGAAATCAAGCTTCAGAGTGACTAAATATTCATGTAAAATGATGCTACTATGTTATAAAATGCAACCTGATTTCAAATGGTATTCTTTTTTTTTTTTAGTTTCTTTTATTTTTGAGACAGAGAGAGAGAGAGAGAGAGAGTGAGTGAGTGTACAAGTAGGGGTAGGAGCAGAAAGGAGGAGACCAAGGACCCAAAGAAGGCTCCACGTTGCCAGTGTAGATCCCAACATGGGGCTTGAACGCACAAACTGAGATCATGATCTGAGCTGAAGTCGGACACTTAACTGACGGAGCCACCCAGGCGCCCCTCAAGCGGTATTCTTAGTGTGTTCCGAGTTGTGCCAACATCCCCCAAATCCACTTGAGAGTATCGTCATCACCCCAAAAGAAACCCCCTACCCCTTAGCAGTCCCTCCTCATCTTTCCCCTTCCCCTCAGCCCCTGGCAACCATGAAGAATCTGCCTTTGATCTCTACAGGTTTGCTTACTCTGGACATCTCATATAAACGGAGGTGTACAACATGTGGCCTTTTTGTGGCTGGCTCCTTTCCCTTAGCATCATCCATATTTTTCCAGGTTCATCCACATTGTAGCAGATGTCAGTGCTTTGTTCCTTTTGGGGGCTGACTAGTATTCCGTTGTAGGATGTACCACATTTTGTTTATCCATTTATCTACTGATGGGCACTCGGGCGGCTTCCACTTCCTGGCTGTTGTGAGTGGTGTTGATGTGAATATTCGTGTACAAACTTTTCTGCACATTTTTTGACAAGTCACATTTTTATACTCCTTTTATTAAAGGGTGAAATGAATTAGAAACACATGCTCTTGGGGTGCCTGGGTGGCTCGATTGGTGAAGCACCCGACTCTTGGGTTTCAGCTCAGCTCACAATCTCATGGTGAGTTTGAGACCCACGTTGGGCTCCATGCTGACGGTGCAGAGCCTGCCTGAGATTCTCTCTCTCCCCCTCTCTCTGCCCCTCCCCTCATGCTCTCTCTCTCAAAATAAATAAATAAACAAAAAACACGTATTCTCTCATTGAACAACATCATAAATACTTATTGAAATAACTGCAGCATTTAGGACAGAAGCAGCAGCTAGGTGTGGTGAAAAGAAGGTGGGTCACAAGTTGGGATGCAGAAGGTTTTTTTTTTTCATTCATTCAATAAATACTTATTAAAATAGAGTATAAGACGTTATGCTAGGTACTGATGATTTCACATCCTGGCTGTTCTATCATTCATTAAAAAAAAAAAAATCAGGTTGTTGCCCATGCTGTTCTAGAAAACATACAAAGGTCAGTTCTTTTTTTATTTATTTTATTTTTTTAACGTTTATTTTTATTCTTTGAGAGACAGAGAGAGACAGAGAAAGAGGGAGACACAGAATCTGAAGCAGGCTCCAGGCTCTGAGCTGTCAGCACACAGCCCTCAAAGGTCAGTTCTTTTTTTTTTTTTTTTAATTTTTTTTTTTTTAACGTTTATTTATTTTTGAGACAGAGAGAGACAGAGCATGAACGGGGGAGGGTCAGAGAGAGAGGGAGACACAGAATCTGAAACAGGCTCCAGGCTCTGAGCGGTCAGCACAGAGCCTGACGCGGGGCTCGAACTCACGGAGTGTGAGATCGTGACCTGAGCCGAAGTCGGCCGCTTAACCGACTGAGCCACCCAGGCGCCCCTCAAAGGTCAGTTCTTTATTTTCACAGGGCCTCATTGTTCTCATCAGCAAAGTGGACACAGTCTACCCCGGAAGAGCTGGCAGCAAGTAGCAGGTATAATGACACACCTGGATGGATTCTGGAGCATTGGAGACCCGGCAAACACAATGATAACGTTACCCGTCGGGCACAACAAATGCCTCCTACTCATCTCCCTTCCCTCACCTGTGGTACAGTACTTCCTAGTTGATGACATTTTTCATGCCCCAGGTAGCGCCCATGGAACAAGAACCACCCAGGCTTCCTTGCCTTGTAGAAAACAGATTTTGTTTAGTAAAGGGTTTCATATTTAAACACTACCCCCAAAGGTGGGAAGAGCTTCAAAGCAACAGGAGTAGGCCCGAATGGAAAGAGTTGGCCGGTAGTCCTTGACAATGTGCTCTAAGTGCGATCTTCCTGTTCCTGGCGCCGCACTTTCCCACCTCTGCCAGCAGATGGCGACATGTCCTGCAAGGTTGTGTTAGTTGTGACTTTTGGCCATGAAATGACAGGGCAGAGGACACGCTTAGGTATGCTGCCTGGAGATTCGAGCACCTCCCCAGCCACTATGCAGAGGTCTGAGCACAGCCGAACACATTGGTGGGGGAGAAAAAGCATGTGGAACAATGAAGTGTTTATAAAGGCTACAGGAGGGGCACCTGAGTGGCTCAGGTGGTTAAGTGGCGACTTTGGCTGAGGCCACGATCTCACAGTTCGTGAGTTCAAGCCCCTCGTATGGCTCTGTGCTGACAGCTCAGAGCCTGGAGCCTGCTTCAGATCCTCTGTGTCCCTCTCTCTCTCTGCCCCTACCATGCTCATGCTCTGTCTCTCTCTCAAAAATAAAAAATAAACGTTAAAAAAAATTTTTTTTTAAAAAAGGTTTTAAGATGGGACAAAATAACTATGGTCTAACTGCAGCTATCCACCAGTGGGGGAGGGGGAATCATTTAAAACAAATGCCTTAATGCAAGTTAGAATCAAATAATTATCCCCTTATGTGACATCCATTCCAAGGAGTATGATCACACATTAAAAAGCAAATGGTATTAGACAGGACACCAGAAACAAAGTACAAAAGTAACAAAGTAACAAAAGTTAAATTGAACTGCATCAAAATCAAACCTTTATGCTTCCAAGAACACCATCAAGAAAGTGAAATGACAAGCCACAGAATGAGAAAAATATTTGCAAATCATGTATCGGATAAGGGACTGACACCAAAACTGTATGTAAAGAACTCCATCAACTCACCACTAAAAAGACAACCCAACTTAAAAATGGGAGGATGAGGACAGGCCTCTCTCCAAAGAGGACATACAAATGTACAACATCATTGGCCACCAGGGATACGCAAGTCAAAACCACAGCGGGATTCCACGTTACAAACACAGGATGGCCATAATCAGTAAGATGGACAATACCGAATGCTGGAGAGGATGTGGAGACACGGAAATCCTCGTACACTGCAAGTGGGGACGCAAAATGGTACAACTCTCTTGGAAAACAATCTGGTAGTTTCTCAAAAGGTGAGACGCAGAGCTCCCAAATGACCCGGAAATTCCAGTCCTCGGGATACACCCAAGGGAACTGAAGACATGTCCACACGAAGCTTACACATGAATGTTCATAGCAGCATTACTCCTGAGGGCCAAAAAGTGGAGACCACCCACGTGCCCATCAACTGAAGAGTGCACAAACAAATGTGCATTTGTTTTCTACACAAAAGAACATTATCTAGCGATAGTAAAGAAGTTGATGAATGCTACAACACGGGTAAACTGAAAATATGCTGAGTGAGAGAAGCTAGTTACAAAAGACCACATATTGCATGATTCTATTTATATGGAACCTCTAAAATGGGTCAATCCATAGAGGCAGAAACTAGATGAATTGTTGCCAGACACTGGGGGGAGAAAGAATGGGGAGTGACTACTAATAGGCATGGGGTTTCTTTTGGGGGGGGGGGTCACAAAAGTGTCTAAAATGAACTGTGATGGGGCGCCTGGGTGGCTCAGTCGGTTAAGCGTCCACGACTTCGGCTCAGGTCATGATCTCACGGTATGTGAGTCCAAGCCCCACGTCGGGCTCTGTGCTGACTGCTCAGAGCCTGGAGCCTGTTTCAGATTCTGTGTCTCCCTCTCTCTCTGACCCTCCCCGTTCATGCTCTGTCTCTCTCTGTCTCAAAAATAAATAAATGTTAAAAAAAAAATTAAAAAAAAAAACTGTGATGGGTGCATATCTGTGAATATAATAAAATCATTGAACTGTATATACACTTTAAAGGGGTGGATTGTATGGTAAGTGAGTATACCCTGATAACATTGTTACAAAAAAAATAATGACATGGTAGACTAAGATAGAAAACCACTTCCAGGGGGCGCCTGGGTGGCGCAGTCGGTTAAGCGTCCGACTTCAGCCAGGTCACGATCTCGCGGTCTGTGAGTTCGAGCCCCGCGTCAGGCTCTGGGCTGATGGCTCAGAGCCTGGAGCCTGTTTCCGATTCTGTGTCTCCCTCTCTCTCTCTGCCCCTCCCCCATTCATGCTCTGTCTCTCTCTGTCCCAAAAATAAATAAACGTTGAAAAAAAAAATTTAAAAAAAAAAGAAAACCACTTCCATTACGTTGATAAATGAAAAAACAAAAATAGTTACAGGGCTGCTGGGTTGTACAACCCAGGGGTGGGGGTGGGGGGCAATATTCTCTTTGTTACCATGGGAATGGTGCCCCCCCCCCAGGAGTTGTGAAATGAAACGTGGGGCCCCACCCATCTTCATGGATCCTGGCTATCTACTCCACAGCCAGCCCGGCACGCACACCACTTCCTGTGCTTGGTGATCTCCCAACTCCTACTTCAAAGCCCCATTTGAGGGCCTTCATTTGGTTACAAAATGATAAAACAGGATCCAAATTTTCTTTTTTGAGGAATATATTAATATATAAGTGTGTGTATATGAAAATAGACACATACCCAGAGTGGTTATCTATAGATAAAAGAATCATGAGAGCTTTTAATCTTTTTCATACCGCCCTAATTTTCTATAATTCAGTGTATTACTTTGTAATTAGAAAAAATTACAAATATTAGAAAAAAAAAGTACGTATGTATAAACATGTCATTTTACTAAGTCTGCCCTCTCAGCCTCACCCACACAGCAATACTTCCTCTATCCTCACATTTATGATCCCATATGGCAGGTAATGACATAACTGCCTATTTCTCACAACACACCATATTTTCTGGAAGCAGAGACCATTTCTAATTCATTGTTCTGTCTAACATCCAAATATGCCTGGTTTTGGTATGCTCACTACACATAGTATAGATCTAAGTATCAGTCAGTATGCTCTGTCAAAAGCCTGTACAAAAATTTCATTTTAGACTTTGCATTGAGGAAATGCTTTGTGTTTATGTCATTAATACTTTGCATTAACATGAGGGATTATTTCTCTTTTTGCCCTTGCTGCCAGGAAACTCAATTGCATCACCTGTATTGTTCAACTGCATGTCTGCATTCTATTTTAAAGTTGTTCTAGGGGCGCCTGGGTGGCTCAGTCAGTTGAGCGTCCGACTTCAGCTCAGGTCATGATCTCGCGGTCTGTGAGTTCGAGCCCCATGTCGGGCTCTGTGCTGACGGCTCAGAGCCTGGAGCCTGCTTCGGATTCTGTGTCTCCCTCTCTCTCTGACCCTCCCCTGATCATGCTGTCTCTCTCTCTCTCTGTCAAAAATAAATAAAACATTTTTAAAATTTTTAAATAAATAAATAAATAAATAAATAAATAAATAAATAAAGTTGTTCTAGGGGCGCCTGGGTGGCTCAGTCGGTTGGGCGTCCGACTTCGGTTCGGGTCATGGTCTCCTGGTCTGTGAGTTCGAGCCCCACGTTGGGCTCTGGGCTGACAGCTCGGAGCCCGGAGCCTGCTTCATATTCTGGGTCTCCCTCTCTCTCTCTCTGCCCTCTCCCGCTCATGCTGTCTCTCTCTGTCTCTCAAAAATAAACACTAAAAAAAAAAAAAAAAAAAAAAAAAAAAAGGTTGTTCTAATTTTATTTCTATTTTACTAATCAGTATTATATATAAACATGTATTTTCTCAAATCCTTTTAGAAAATAATCAAGCTATACAGGTGTAGGTCTGTGAATGGAGTAGGAGTAAACACGTGGTGCCTGTGCCGTTCGGGCATAAAAATGCAAGTGACACTTTATCTTAAGGGTAAATCAATACCTAAGGATGCTCAGGTACCACATTCCCCAAACCAGAGGCTCGGGATCCACTCAATTTTACATTTCAGAAGGTCTTCTTCCACTCCTGTGTGCTCCCCAGCATCCAGCCCAGAGCTAGGCACACAGCAGGCGTCGTTAAATACCTGCAGAATGAATGGCTGGGCTGGTAGTGTGGTGCCAGTCCCATTCAAGGGGTGACAGGTTTAACCCAGGCCTTCTCCACTCGGCACCAGAGGCTCCGGGGGCCGGCTAACCGTCTGTGGAGGGGGGCTGTCCTGTGCGCCGTAGGACGTCGAACAGCCTTCCTGGCCTCTAGGAGATGCCGGTAGTGACTCCACATACACACTGGTGACCATCGAAAACGTCCGCAGACACTGGCAATGTCTCCTAGGGCGTAAAATGCCCTTCTGGTTAGACACTGCTGGTTTCAACCGACCTCTGCAGGTCCTGGCAACCAGCGCCTACAATCCTAGAGGGCTGGGGCCAGAAGGCTCCTTGTGCATGACCGTGTGCCCCACTCACAGATGGGCCGACAGGCCCAGGAGGGAGGAGACACGCGGAGCCAGAAGGACTCCAGCGGTGCAGCAGTGTCTTCCCCTGCCCGTGCTGTCCTTTGGCTCAGGCTGCTGTCGGCAGGCTTGGCTTCTCCTGTGGTCCTTCACCTTGGCTCGCAGACGGCCGCCTGCTTGCACCGCCGGTGTCTCTCTCTTCTTGTAAGGACACCAGTGCTGTCAGCTTACAACCCACCCTAATGGCCTCAGTTTCACTCAGTCACCTCTTTGAAGGCCTCATCTCCTCCCAGGTACAAGGGCTTCGGACTCAGGCGTATGAATTTGGTGGGGAGACACAATGCAGCCCATTACAAGGACTCTGCCTGGTGGATAGTAAGGCACAGCCCTCTCACCAGTACAGAAAGGGTTAAGTTCCCCTTCTAGGACAGTCTTCAAAAGCCCTTTCCGGCAGGGACCAGCAGCGAAAAGGTAAAACATTTTGCTTAAATCAAGGATGATCCAATCCTGGGGCCAGAGTGCAAATGTGAGAGCGAATGCCAACCGGTCCTCCCCCGGCACCTGCCCCCTGCCTTTCGTGCTCAGAGCCCCGTGCGGCGTTTACTCCATCACAGGGGCTAAAACAAGAAAGGTCTGGGTTTAGTCTTGGTCGTTTAAAACAAGACAGTGTGTCCCTATGCAAAGTATTGAATCTTCGGGCTCGTTTCCTTAAAACGGGAATGAAAAGACCTCCCTCCCTCCCTCCCTCATAGGAGTGGCTGTTAAGATTAAATAGGCCTCTAGCACCAGAAATGATTAGAAGAGGGTTGCTGTTATCACCGTCTGCCAAGGTCGTGTGCTGCCCACTCAGCCTGCGCACACCTTTTGGAGATCTCAAGTGTGCATGTGGCTGCAGCGTCCCACGGCGTGGCCTGAGGAAGCTCACCTGTGCATCCAAGACTTCCTCTGCAGAACGGGGAGAAAGAGCACCTGCCTCAGAAGACGGATGCAGAACGGGACACTGGGAGCGCTTCCAAGGCGCTGTCCTCTCCTGGGTAAGGACGGTTAAGAGACCTCTCTCCTTCTCCTCTCGGTGAACGGGGAGGAAAAAGAAAGTGGGCAGCATGGGCACCAGAGGCAGATCAGAGGCTGCTCTCCCGGGTGTCCGTGCACAAAATCAACAGCCCCGATGTGTCCTCAGCGGCAGCGGGCTCCCCATCGACAGAAACCGCTTCATTGTTTCAAGGAGAGGGAGACCACGCGGGCTCCAGGCCCTCAGTCGCTTGACTAGCGGTGTGCTGGGACAGAAAACCTATGGAATTGGTGCCACCAAGTGGCACAGGGAGCAATTGTTGGTGTCTGTGCCACCAGCACCTCGTTCTCTCCTCTCCATCCCTCTTCCTTCCACCTCTCCATCCTCTCTCCCCCTGTGCCCTTGAAATGGCGCCCACGAGCATCGTTTAACCAGGCGGCTGTCCTTGGGGGTCTGCGAAGGCTGCAGACGAGAGACAGGGCTTTGAGATCTCATCTGACTTAACTCCACAGTTCCTCCCTGCGCTAAATCAGGTCAATGAGCTTATTTGTGTCGAATAAATGAGCCTAGCCGACTGCTGAGCTGCTGCAAGACTATTTATCTCGGGCTTCCAAGCTGGCACTTAGCAGGCCACAGGCAAAGCAAGGACAGGCACACGTGTCAGGGACTGAGCTCCGAGGGCATCCCCGAATTCTACCCGGTGCAGACCTCCCAGGAGAAATGGAGTCCAGCACACGAGGAGAGCGAGCACGGCGGATCCCAGCTTCAAACAGTGCCCGCCGGAAGGCTCCACGAAGCACATGGGAGTATCTTTAAAAGCAGAGGTCCCTCGTGCCCTCAGAAACCATCACACTGCCGGACACTTGTCAAAGCAGAGCTGGAGCTTTGGGGGACGCTTGGGCTGCCCTGAGCTCAGATCATCCTTCCTCCACACCAGATGTCCAGTAAGACGATCTACACATCTTTACCCAAACTTTTCGCATAGCTTCCCCTTCCTCTCTGCATCTGAATGGCCCGCATATGAGGAGATCTGGCGGGCTCGTCCCCGTCCTTCTCTCAGCTCGCAAGGGGAAGCCTGGGCCAGGCTCCGTCCCCGGCAGGCTTCGTGCAGGTCCGCTCTGGACAAGCTGAACCGCCTACCACTTACTTGCACACAACAAAAAGCCACCGCGTGGAAAGAGCCATCCTCGTGTGCAACTCTGAAAGGGCTTTCGAAGCCTCTAACCTGGCTTTATTTCAGAGGCCGGATCATAGAAGCAAAAACATGCACTTTCCTACTCTACAATTAGCTATAATTGCGTTACATCAATCTAACAGGGACTGTTTGTTTTTAAATATTATCTACAGGATTCTACTTGATTGGCATACTAACATAAAATAACATGTTTATGTACAAAATACAGGCAAAACTTACATCGAAAATGACATGGTTATCTTTGGGGCCTAGGAGTCTAGTTTGGCACAATTTAATTTCAGTGTAGTTTCCTATACTGTAAGGTTTCTACTTTGTAATCACAAAAAGAAATGAAAGGAAGACCTTTTACAGAGGAACGACTACACAAGCCCTTCTTCGGAATTCCAAGATGCTCTGGGTAACTCAGGTTAAGCACACCTGAATAACTTAGCACCATACTCAGGCACAGCCGTGTATACAGCTCTGTGATTCCCTGCCAAAAGGCAGCTGTTTCTTATGATGGAAAACACAACAGCTGTTTTCACAGGTGCAGAGCAGCAATCCATGAGAAGCCGGTCCCAGCAGAGAAGAATACAGTGTCTATTTAACATTCGAGGATGAAGAGGCAGAAAGCGGTGAGCCCCGGCTGAAAATCTTCGAGAGAGAAGGGGGAAGCCCTGCTTTCAGGAAAACGGGTCTCCGATGGCTGGTCCACTCGCCCTGTGAGGATCAGAGCCCAGGATCCAGAGGCTGGGAGGCACGAGTTCCGGTCTTGCTTTCACACACGGCGGCATCTCTGGCTGGTCCCAAACAGAATTTCCCATCTGCGAGATACCTTAGCCATCACCCTCATTTCACCAGTGAGAAAAGCAACGCCAGAAACCATTACTTTACTCCCAGTCTTTAATGCCTGCACGTTTGTCGATAAAATTAGGCGGCCACCCACGCACCTCATACCGCTGGTGTTCTACTTACACACACCAGCGCCCTTAGTAACAGTGGGGTGTGGCCGACATAGTCTGAAACCCCAAATTTCACTGAGAGCCAACGCAACCGTTTCTTACTCAAATTTTTGATGTCGTGACAACCCGGACGGCAAGCCAGAGCTCGCCTGCTCCACCTTGCGTAAAAAGTCAACAAACTGGGGCACCTGGGTGGCTCAGTCGGTTGAGCATCTAACTTCGGCTCAGGTCACGGATCCCACGGTTCATGAGTTTGAGCCCCACATCGGGCTTGCTGCTGTCAGCCTGTCCGCGTACCGCCTGCTTCGGATCCTCTGTCCTCCTCTCTCCACCCTTCCCCGGCCTGCGCTCTCCCAAAAATAAATATTAAAAAACAAAAAACCAAAGTCAACAAATTAGAAAAGTCCAAAGCCGAAGGAACTATTCTCCGTCTCAAAAACGTTTGTTTCTTTATTATAATATTAAAGGCTGGCCTTTCATTTTTAGAAAGTCCAGCAGCTCAGCTCTATCACTGGATAGGAATCAAGCCGTCGGCACAAAATAACGGACAAGGGCCCCGGGGACAGTTGTCCCCACTCAGCATACTGCCAGCCCCGATCCCTCCTGGTGCCTGTGAACGTGGACTGACCAAGGAACTTCGCAGATGTGTGACTGCGCAGGAACAGGGAGACCAGCACCCACGACTGCTCCGGCACCCTGATAACAAACCATGCGGGACAAATCCAAGCAGAAGGGCCTCGAAGGCAATGTGCCCACAAGCCACGCGGTCGGGAAAGCACTCGTGTAGGAAAGAACCCTCATGATCCACTGGCAAAAAAAGCGTTACTATATCCTTGCGCGGCACCTTCTTATAGCAGAGCAAACGGAATCTGCAGTGGCATCTCCCAACTCCCTCTACCCCCCCCCCCAGTCGCCCCACACAAGGAGCTGCTGGGGGCGGGGGGACCTGGAGAACAAAGCTGTCATGTCGGGGAGGGGACTGTTTGTGAACCTGCAGGCCATCCCACAGCGGAGCGTCTGCTCTGGGATCACACTAGTGTGCTAAGGACATCATGGCAGAGTAATAATGCTGTTCGTGGAGGCAGCACTGGGCTGGGAGAGACCAGGGAGGGAAGTAGCAGGTCCCCTGGGATTCCAGGGTAATTTAATCAGCGGCGCTTTAGCACGGCTGAAAGCAAGGGCAGGGAAATAATAAAGTCAGCTCCAAGCTACTGGTAGCTTCTCTGTTCCACCTAAGGGGGAAATGTGACCTGAGGGTAGGGCCTCCACCTAGGCCCCACTGACATCTGGAGCCAGGTAACCATGTCACGGGGCCCACCTGTGCGTGGCAGGATGTTTAGCAGCGTCCTGGCCTCCACCCAGGAGAGGCACCATCCTCCCCCAGTTGTGACAAAAATGTCTCCAGACCTTGCCAAAGGTCCTTTTGGGGACAGAAGTGCCCCCGCCATTGCTGTCCTAGGTCAACTGGAAAAGTTAGCCCTCACTTAAAAATGCTAAGAAAAAGAAAGAAAAGTTGGGGCACCTGGGTGGCTCAGTTATGCATCTGACTTCGGCTCAGGTCACAATCTAGCGGTTTGTGAGTTCGAGCCCCACATCAAGCTCTGTGCTGACAGCTTCAAGCCTGGAGCCTGCTTCAGATCCTGTGTCTCCCTCTCTCGCTGCCCCTCTCCCATTCGCGCTCTGTCTCTCTCTCAAAAATAAACATTAAAAACAAATTTTTTAAATGCTAAGAAAGAAAAGTTGGTCAAGGTCAGGGACAGTTCACTACATTTGAAGAATGGCCAATTAGTACATGGAAGAGTTAATGTCAGTAGCAATTAAATAAATACAAATTACAACACTGACATCCATCAGCAGAGTTAAATGATAACGTGAGGGTCTTAGGGGCATGGCAAAAAAAAAAAAAAAAAGACACTCCCACAATTTTTAGGTCACAGTAAAAACTGGTGAAAATAGTTATCAGATGAATATACAAGCATGCATTTAAAAGTGCTATTATCGGGGCGCCTGGGTGGCGCAGTCGGTTAAGCGTCCGACTTCAGCCAGGTCACGATCTCGCGGTCCGGGAGTTCGAGCCCCGCGTCAGGCTCTGGGCTGATGGCTCAGAGCCTGGAGCCTGTTTCCCATTCTGTGTCTCCCTCTCTCTCTGCCCCTCCCCCGTTCATGCTCTGTCTCTCTCTGTCCCAAAAATAAATAAATGTTGGAAAAAAAAATTTAAAAAAAATAAATAAATAAATAAATAAAAGTGCTATTATCAATGCATTGTTTGTAGCAGCCAAAAAACAAATGTTAATAAGCTAAGTGTCCTCAGCAGGGGGTTAATAACATTATTGTAATCCACAAAATTGACACCATGTGGTCATTACAATTATTACAGGCCTGTATGTTCACATAGGAGGATGTCCATTACAGGACTGTCTTCAAGAGGAAAACGGGTGCCTGTTTCTGCCTGAAAAGTCACGAGAGAAGAGAAAAAAGACTGGGGCTGATCTCTGGGTCATGGGATTTTCGGTGACTATTAATTTCATCTTTACATATTTCTGAGTTATCTGAAGTTCTTCATCGTGAGCATGAGTTCTTTTAAAACTAGTAATAAAAATAATGCCGGGAATTCTGTAATCGCCACCCTTCCACCTGAGGGGCCCACGGCCCCCCGCGTTGTGACTACCTGACACTGTTCCCCTGCTGGGCTGCAGACGGCGGACTTTGTGCTGAGCACTAGGCTTCACTCGCGCGGATACCTCACACGGGTGACCCCACTTTCCAGATGAAGGGCCTGGGACTCGGGAGAGGAGACCACCCAGAGCCCCCCCGTCAGCAAGCAGTCACTAACCACAAGACAAGAGTTCTCTCCCGCCCGCGAGGGAGCCGCCAGCACCACAATAAGCAACATCTCGGCATGTGTACAATTTATCTGCAAATCCCAACGCCAGGAAAAGCCTTGCTGGGGATCCTGCAGGTGGCGCCGCCCGAGCCCACAGTCCTCTGCAGCCACACCAACCAAGGCACTTCCCGGAGGCCCGCAGTCCGCCTTCGGGAGCATATGGACAGCTGACGTCCAGGCTCTAAAACCCTAACCCCCGCTTTCCAAGAGGTGTCGAGCTCCCGCCGTGATGCGATGCCAGCCCCACGTTGCCAGGTCTAGGGCTGCCCTGAGGCCCCGGCCTGGTGGAGGCAGCTCACCCCTCCTTCGTACCTGCCTGCCTCGGCACCTGACACACTCTGCTGTTTGTTTCCCTGTTGGGACAGATCTTTGCACTCCAGCAACAAGCAGCGCAATTAAGATTCAGAACTGGGGGAAATGCTTTAAATTGTCCTCTTACCTTTAGCCCCAAACACTCATCATTTAGAAACTTTTTTTTAATTTTTGAATTTTTTTAAATGTTTGTTTATTTTTGAGGGGGGGGGGAGGGGCAGAGAGAGACAGAATCCGAAGCGGGCTCCAGGCTCTGAGCTGTCAGCACGGAGCCCAATGCGGGGCTCAAACCCACAAGCAGTGAGATCATGACTTGAGCTGAAGTCGGATGCTCAACCGACTGAGCCACCCAGGCACCCCGTAACTTTTTTTTTTAAACTAAAGGTATTTTTGTCCCTTCTTTCAGGTTTCCCTAAAATCCCAGCATGTGTCGTGTGCTTTGCTAAACTGTAGGCATGCAGAACTAAGGTGAGGTCCCTGATTCTAGAAACCCTCAGTCAAGGAAAAACAAACCACAGCGTGCAGAGCAGGGAGAGGTTCTGGGCTGGAAGGCTGGGGAGGCCGAACAATGTCCCAAGTCCTTCAACGACTTCATTATGTAGTCTGCAGTGTTGTGAGTTTCCAAACCAGTGAACTTGACTTAAGTTAAACAAACAAACAAATAAAACATATTCCAGGGCCAAATGAAAATGACCTTCAAATTACTGACCCAATTTGGCTACTGAGGCCCCCCTCTCCTCTCTTTTGACCTGGACAACGGAAATCTACACTCTCAAGGGGGGGACGGGGGGGGGATGATCATGGCAGAGCTGGCGGTGGAGATGGCGAGAGGCGATAGCGGACTTGAAGCCAGAGATGAAGTTCTTGTTCTCGTTCTGTGGTTAAATCACAGTAGGGACTCTGGGAAGTCGCTTCGCTTCTTTTTCCTCATCTGTGGGGTGGGAAGACACGCAAGCTTAACTCTCTCGCACAGCTGTAGGTGCCGTTTGCGAAAGCGCTGAAAACACAGAACGTGCTCCTCGGTATTTCAAGCACAAAGCAAAGAGGCGTGGGTTGGTCCTCGATACGCACTGTTTTCACATTAAGTCTACGTTACCCTGCTCAGAAGTTCAAATAAGCTCCAAGGAGAGACTGACACCAGTGACAACCACGTAAGACAGACTCCCACACCAGACTGAGTCACCAAAAAGATGGTAAAACACCCAGACATGCACCTTTCTCTCACAGACGAAGTTTGATTTAGCACCATGAATACACACAGAATCCAGAAAGTCCAATGCAAATTAAATAGATTTTCTGGGGAAAAAAACATTAAAAACCAATTGCCAGACAGTTCGCCCCCTGAGAAAGCTTATTTAGGGGGACAAACCACTTTGGGAAGATAAATATAAGATGTAACAGGAAGTTAAGGGAAATTTTAACTGCTACATACTGCAGAAACACACTGGAAGGCAAACATGGTCCAAAGAAAAAGCCATGCTTGGAAAAAAAAATATATATATATATATACATATATACATATATGTACATATACCTATGTACGTATATATATATGTATATATATATATATATATATACACATATATCTCAAAAGTGGATTGTAGAACTAATGCCCTGCTCCAAGGTCAACAACTTGAACAACCAAAAAATGAAAAATACCTTGCCCAAGTGAGGGGCTCCAGGAAAGATCTGTGCGTTAATGCCATACTATTTGAGGGGCAGGATGTCTTTGAGGACCAAAGATCTGAGACCTCGAGCTTGAGAGAATCAGTGTCACATGAGAAATCCTGGGGGGGTGCCTCGAGCATGTGGACGCACAGCCGCACGTCCAGCATTCGCGGACTCGTCCCACTGAGGGCAGGAGTAAGTCTCTTACAGAACCTTGACAGAAATCCGGGCTTTCTTCTTCCTTGCAAATCAGAAGGAAAGTGAAGGTCTGAACCTGTTATGTGTCCCGAAGCTGACAGCAATGAGGAGGACTCTCACAGCCAGCTGCTAGATGTGTCTCCACGTAGCAATCACCTTGAGACCGGGCTTCCACAATAGGAGAGGAGAGGAGGCCGCGGTGACGTCCTGAGGCTCCCAGCGTGCCACAGCTGAGCAGAGGATAATCATTTCAACGGCGGAATGGGAAACGAGAACAGAACCCTCCAGAACAACAAGCCCGAACTTCTGGTCGTAACAGTGCTCACAGAGAGGTAAACGAGCATATTCAAATACCACTACGAGAAAACCTGAGGGCACCCGGTGCCCCCTGCTAGGAACATGGTACGGAGCGGGAATGGAATAGTATCTTTTGAGTTATTGGCAATTTTACATGTCAGGATACGGTGTTCAGAGCCCACACCCGAAGATGCTGTGAAAACAAAACCAAAAATAACTACCTTAAGAGATCACGCGCTTTCAGAGGGGCGAAACACTTCATGTGGGTGAAGGGATGACTTAGCTCATGAAACTCAAGAACACAAGAAAACGACAACAATTTCCTTGAATATATTCAACTATCAAGGCAAGGCATCCTCCCCTATCAAACATTATCGCCTTCCCACTACTCCAAAGAAATGCAATAAATAACTTTACAGTGAAGGGTTCCATGAGTCTACCATGGTAGAGGTGTCCCCGAGTGCCCACGCCTCCACGAGCTCGCCCATAGTCTGTTCCTGAACGTGACTTGCTGGCGTTTCCAAGCTGCTTTACAGAACAGTTTCACGGGTTAAAGCCCAGTGGAGAGTGAGGCTAAAAGTACAACACAAGAAGTGGTCAAAGCCAAGGTCAAAGCACGAAGACCCTCTTCTTCCAAGCGGACTAGAGAACACTGGAGCGTGGCTTCGGGCCACAAGTTCTTCGGCGGTGCCTGGTCGCCCATGGGTCGTCTTCCGTGCCCGTCACGCAGGGAAGAGCTCAGGAGGGCTCTCTCCGTAGCAATACTTGGCTATGGGGTCCCTATAGGTGTTCTCGTGTTGCACGCTCTGTTGGCAAAAGGGAAGATAAGAGCGCCATGAGAGAGAGCAGAGTTTCACATGTCTCCCTCGCGGAACAGTGGAGATCAGAGCAGGACTGCGGGCAGTCACCCCCTGCAGGAGCCTGGATGAGGCCATCTCCAAATGCCACCAAAAGGCTCCAAGGCACTTGTCTGAAACAAAGGTGGAAGCTCAACACAGAATGCCAACGAAGAGCATGAAAATGGGCAGAACATCACTATGTAACTGTTTCTTTTTACGTCAACAGTGAGGGGTTTTTTTTGCTGTTTTGGTTTTTTTCTTTTTAAACAGCCTAGCTATGACCTGGGCAATTCAAAGCAATCATTTTTTTTGCAAATGATTTTAAGTTAGATTAAGATCCAGTGGGTGCTTTGCTCCTGACTTCTGTGCTCCAGAGAAATGCAGTTCCTGGTCCTGAGCCCTGCAGAGACGAAGGAGATACCACCTCATGTGGCTCTCATGAAGGTTTATGTACCTCGAGGTCTGGCACATGAGCCCAGCCCCACAATACCACATAAGCCTCATTTGGCTAAGCAAACGGAGAGTGTGACTTAACAGACCATCATCCCCGATGGCTAATTTTCCAGCAATTTGTTTTCATACAAGCAACTTGAGTTGTTGGCTAGTCTGGAGTTCGCTAATTAGCCCAAAACCAATGTTTAGCAGCTAAATTGTAAGTATTAATCCAATTTATAGACATGCAGCAAATCTCTTTTTTGGGATACTGCAATCAACAGGCAACCAGGATCTCTCTCTTTGCAATAAAAAGATAGTTAGAAAAGTTAGCATCTTCCCTTAAGACTGGAAATAGCGTCTGGGTTTTATCGGTTAAGGAAAGAAAATATTCCGCCTTTTCTACCACTTCTCAGAATGAGAGAGAATCTGAATCAAAATGAGTCATGTGTTCAGCCTTCCTCCACATTTCCTTCAAAGCCCATTCAAGTGGAAAGCTCTTCCAGCAAAACAAGACCATCAGGAATTTCTTCATGTTTTCCAATGCTCATTATAATCCCTGAAATATTTACCCGGTGATTCTGAGTGCTCTGAGAGCAGACCAGAGACGGACAAAGTGGCATAAAATCAAAAGGCATAAAATCAAAACAGAAATCTGCCAAGGGTACGAGAGTCGCAGAGAATGACAAGTCTATCTCAGACGAAGCCAGCAGTCTTGGAGACGCCAAGGACACAAACCAGAAGAAGCGTGCTTGCACAATACACGTCTGCTGATCTTACGACCCGAGCCCCGACAACACCCGACCACACAAGCTGAGAGCCAAGGCTGCAGAGCGATGCAAAGGCACAGACGTGCAGACACTTGCCGCGGCAGGTGCAGCGCCGAGTGGCCAAAGAGCAAAGCATTTACTGACAGCATGCTAGTGAGTACCGAGAGCTCGACAACCCGCAGATTGATTCGTGTATTTTTAAGTGCCCACCTGCCCTGCCCCCTCAAATCCTAAAATAAACCACAACTCTGTCCCAGAACAAATTACTACTCCCTCTGAACAAGTGGTTGCTGGAAAGCCTTAGTCACATTTCAGTCAAAGACGCGGGGAGAGAACTGCTCTCAGGAACCGGACTGCGAGGACTCTACCCAGACTTAAAAATAATTTTAAGCTCCCACCTGAAGTGCAGACATGCCAATCAGATAGGGGAGATGCAAGCTGATTAGACCTTGATTTAATATAAATATTTTACTTCCCTAATGTGTGCAACCTCCTGTTGACATTCTAAATACTATCACTGCACCAAACAAAGCTCGACGCCGCTTCGCTTAAATCTCTTCTCCATTATTACTCTGCCAAGAGGCCTCCACTGCGTATTCTCGAGTTTTCTTCTAAACCCTGACTCCCACTCGCCCATCCCCCAGCTAGAGGCATCACAGCTTCTGACCTGGGATGAGGTTCTGCACTTGGCCAAACACAATTCAAAGTGATCTTCGACGGCCATGAAGAGGTTCTGGAATGCCACAGCTGCCCGGTTGAGGAAGCGCTCCAGGAGAAGTTGCTATGGAAACAAAAGTTAGTACCTGTAATAAATTCCAGACTCAGCAGCACAAGGTAACCTTGGATATTTCTCCTGAACTAAGAGACGGCTGATATGGAAGGGGGGTGGGGAGGGAGACAGCAAGCTCAAACGCACACGCGCCCTACACCCTATGCGTCAGGTATCTGATGAGCAATACAGCAGCCCATCCTGCAAAACTAACTGGGAACCTCCTTTCACTGTCAACCTTTCTTCACGCAGCAATTTCTGACATGTCAAAGTTCCCTCCTCAGTGCTTTTTTGTTTTTTTAATGTTTATTTATTTTGAGAGCGAGCCCACAAGGGCAGGGCAGAGAGAGAGAGAGAGAGAGCGAGAGAGAAAGAGAAAGAGACATCCCAAGCAGGCTCCGCACTGTCAGCACGGAGCCCAATGCAGGGCTCCATCCCACAAACCAGGAGATGGCGACTTGGGCTGAAATCAAGAGTCGGATGCTTAACCAACTTAGATCCCCAGGTGCCCTCTCAGTTCTACCTTCAGAACAGCTTCACGTGGAGACGTCAGTGCTCATCATGAAGTCTCATCCTAAACAGAGAGAGGAGGGGACGTGGAGGGGAGCAGCTCCGCGTACCTTGCTGGGCTGCAGGCAGCAGGACACGCAGTACTCGTAAGCGCTGCAGCAGCCGTTGGGCAGGCAGCCGTCACAGCGGTACTGCTTCGTGCCGGGGACGTTGACGTTACAGCAGCCGTTCACCAGCAAATCCTTCCTTTCACAAATGTATCCTGGAAGTCAGAGACTCACCTGAGTATAAAGCCGGCAGTTCTCGCACCTCGCTACCGGGGTGACCACAATGAGGGTACTGCGCGCAGAAAATGCAGAGACAGAACGTGGAGTCTGGAGCGTCCCAGGCACCAAAGGGCCAGGAGTCAGACACAAGGGGACCAGAGCTTTCTACGTGCGGTGTTTACAGGCAGCATGGACTCCCACGTTGTAAGCAGGCTATACATTCTAACCCACCTAAAGCGACCTTTCGGTCTGCTGTCATGTGTTTGATTTAATCACCACATCAAGTCACACCTAACCAACGTAAGCTACTCTCTCACCTGTGATTGAAGAAAAATGGCATTGTTTTTAGAAAAGGAAAAAAAAAAGAAAATAGAAAAAAAACCGAGGCATTCATTCCTGAAAGTCGGAGCCGTCTGGATTAAAAAACCAACCAACCAACCCTCCCCCTTTACAAATATATTTTAAATGCCTGGCATTTATTTACTTAGTAGTTTGGAAGATTTTTTTAAAACGTAGTCCTACCTAATCTTCATAAATTGATTCAGGCTGTTTGTAAGTATATAGGCCTGGGACTCAACTAGCCCTCAGCATTAGGGAATACAAGTTCTCTACCACCCAAGGGAGAAAAATCCCAATTCCCTCCACTCCTCATAAATCCCATCATCTGTACACTCCCTCCACCCCAATCAAACCCATCCTCAACTTGAAGGAAAGAATCTCCTTACAAAAACCAATTTATCGTTCAGAGCTGCTAAACAGACATTTCTCTACAACCTTCTGGGAGTGGGACAGAAAAATGTAAGAATAAGTGCACGAGGGACACCACATGGCCCTTGGGAAACTCCCAGGTGTGTGCAACCAGCCCACAGGTCTCCACCCGGGCCCACAGGTGCCCACAGGTGTGGAGCAGCTGTCGCTAGCGTCATTCCATTCCAAATGCCCCAGCTTCTTAATCCTCAGACAATGAGACTCGGTGAAGCACAAGGTCGTTTTCTGAAACTACTCTGGAAAACACAGTCTGCGAGGGAGCAGGAGGCACCAGTAACATAACAATGGAAGAGACTCAGAGGACCCGCACTTAACACCTGGAAAACTGGAGCCTGGAAAGAACCAGACCCCAGTTACCTGAGAACTAGGAACTTTGAGTTGCTGTTTCTGACTATGCCATTCTGTCTTCCACGTTGAAAGAAGACTTGAACGCCATAGGAAATGTTTCTGGGATCCCCAACTATTCTTACTCATTTTCTCCACTGGGATTATAAACAAACAAAAGTCCAAACAGGCCAGCGTGTTTCTCAAAATTCTGCCCCAAATAACTACCCTCCAACCTTATTACCTCTGTGTCAGGAAGACGTGAAATATAATGTAACCTAAACTCCACTTGTGAAAACTATCTTTCTGCCCTTTTCTCTCTCCCGTATTGTGTCAGCACCACTGCGTGCCTTTTGCGCCCCAGTGCTAGCTGCAGGTAGTTAGCCTTGAAACCACAGGTCCTCCCGACTGCTGGTAAAATAAAGCTAATCAAGATTTCTCCTTTTGCATCGTAAATCTATTCATGCAAATGTTGTTTCCAACAAAGAGTCCAGTAAGATCACAACCTCAGAGTGTGTTGCTATTGACTGAGAAATTAACTCCTAACCCTGGAAAAGCTTGCCATTCTAATTGGTTGTCTTATTTAATAACTGTTACCCTGGAAATATTTGCGGTGGCACCTGCTTGCTGAAAGACATAAATTCCTCCAAGTTTTCTTTGTACTGTTTATTGCTTCTCACAGTCGTAAAGGTACAATAAAAACTATGGCTCCTGGATTTTTATTGATTGATTCTTGGAACTTTTTACTTTAAGAAATCTGAGAGTCTTTGTCTCCCATGAATTAATCAGAGGGAAATTATTCGTTTGTTAGCTACAACAAAAAACGGCTGTCACTCACAACCTAATGTTAACCAGGAGACCCAGGGGGTTAAGACTTCGTGTTTTCTCACTGGGTGTCATACGAACAAAACAGTCTCCAAGCAAAAAAGGACTGGACTCTAAGTTCAGTCCTGGCCCGGGGTCTGCCCACTGACTGGCTCTATCACCTTACGGAAGTAAATTGCCTTTGCCAAATTTTAAGAAACAAAACAGAACACAAAAAGAAGCTATCTGCGGTATTATTTGCTTTCTCAATGTGATCTTAGAGGTGGAGGCTGACACTGGCCATCACTGCTGGAGCATCAGTGCATTTTTGTGCAAAACTGTCCAGCTCTTCCACCGTAGGTGGTGGTTTGCCTCTGATCCCTTCCTTCAATTCCAAATAACCTCATCTGGTCTGATACCTTTGAGATCTTTTCGTCAAGGTTTTATTTATTTATTTTCTATTTTGCTGGGAACACAAACTTTTTTGAAGAAACAATAAATGCACGGCCATTGTCACGTTAAAGACTGCGCATCTGCATTTTGGTCGGTCAGTGTGTACAGAGGAGTTTTCTAATTCAAGGTCGCCTGGGTCAATTTCGCTACTGCCAGAGTCACAACCCACTTGTGCTCAGGTTCTTTGAAATAAGAGCACAAGTTACTCTTGCAAACCAACCAACCGCATAATCTCCAAACCACCAACTGAAAAGAGAAAAAAGAAATCTGTAGAACTAGCAGGGAACTCTGAAAAGCTGTTTGTGGATAGTTGACATTAAGGAAAAGTGTTACTTTTTTGATGTAATCATGGTATCCTGATCATGGTTTACAAGAGTCCTTGCCCTTGTAGGCAAGTTCCTTAGCCCCTTGGTGCCTGTGTCTTCACCTATTAAGTAACAAGAACAATGCCCACACCTCATAGGACTGCTGCAAAAATCAGAAGACATATTCAAAGAGAGGTTTTAGCCCAGTGCCCGACATGCAGTTAAGAGCCCACTTAATGCAGGTTGCACATTCATGAGAGGCCCTCTTTGGGAAGACTGGGCCGGCCTTCGTGTAGTGAGCCCTCGAGCAGTGGTCTAATCCAACTACCTCAACGGCACAGGAATCGCCTTTCTTATAGACTAAAAGGAGGCAAGAAAACTGTGGGAGGAAACCCCCAGACAGACAGGCAGCCATTTTCACTGTAAGAGTAACACATTTGGAATATGTTTATGATTCACGTGAGATCACCCAGTTAGTCAATGAGCACATTTCCGAAGTGCCAGAACCATGGGGATAGTATGTAGGCCACCAAGGAGGAATGCTGCTTACCCCGTACGGTTCACCATTCAGAGAAGAGAACACTGGCAAGATCTGAATATCCTGGGGCCAGGACGAGACCGGCGGGAAGCAGCCTAGGGACCGGTGCAGGGTCCAATGCTTCAGAGACAGAATTATCAGGACCAAACTTCTCTGACAGCGAGGGGGATTATGAATGATGAGTGAGGTATGAGACACAGAGATGTGAGAAATGCTGGAAATGAGCAGGAAGGGACAAGGCTCTGTATAAAACCCAAGCGATGGACTCCCACTGGAATCCATCGCTGGCTGCAGAGAGGACGGGAGCCAGCCCTACCTAGCTCGTCCGTGATGAGGTGCTTCCCTTGAATGGAGTTCCGGCACTGGTTGCCAGGCCGACTGCTGTTGCCCAGGTGAAACTGCACTTTCCACGGAATGGGCTGGTCGTGGTCTTGAACCTGGAGGAGATTCCGATCTCTCACTGCCCTCTCCTCCTACAGAGACGACAAACAGAAAGGTTAAAGTACCGTTTCTTGCATCTCTGCCAATTTTTCATACAAACTACAATAACAAGACAGAAACAATATAAAAAAGCTGGCCCAACAGGAACCGTCACCCCCACCCCCATATGAGCAAAGTCTGAGCCAAAGTCATAATATAAAAAGCAAAATAAACCTGTAGGAAAAGTAGTAAAATGAGGCTATGCTTCAAAACTGGCATAATTACGTTAACGGCCCCTGGATTACATGCACATTGTAAACATGTATGAAAGTGTTAATTCCATGCAAAACTTTGGAGGGAAAAAGTCTTAAACCTTAAATGATTTGCCATCGATAAAATAATTTATTTTTATATCAAAACAAACACATTGTGGAATAAAAGGTAAAATGTGAATACACTTTTAAAATAGAAGAGGAGACTTCACAAAATTTTGCAATGGTCATTTCAGAGAATACCTGGACTCATCTGGAGCACAAGGTCACTTCCATTACGAGTACTTCAGTGGTAAACTCAGGGGACACTGAATTGGGAGGTTGGTTTTAGGGGCAAGAAGCAGCATGTCAACTCGCAAATTTCTCCTATGAAAACACATTGAGTATGCAACCCTTACAACATACCTTTCTTTACATAAGACATCCTTGCCAGCCAGCCCTTTACCTACATGTGCAAAGGGACTTGCTGCTCTACAGGCAAGCCCCTGCACCTTCTCTCCTAGCCTCCAAGCTGCAGCCGAGCTTTCAAAACTACTTTTCCTATACTATTACAGAAACTAAGGGGAAGGCACCTGAGTACCAGAAGACAAGCCAAGCATGAGATAGCCATCTTCTGAATCCTTTAACCTGCTGTTGGAAAACAAAACAATTATATAAGACTCTCTCCCAAAGGCTTTTTATATACTTTAAACGTTCTACCTTTTTAATAGAATTCTGTGGCTTTTACCATTAATGCTCTATCACGTGTCACCAGCAAAAGGGACTAACCTTGAAAGTTTGATGGCAAATGATATATACTTTAAAACAATGGAACAGATCTTTATAGTTACTGAGATTTCTTTAGGAAAGCAATCTGGAAAAAGCTATTAATATTTAAAATAAACACATCCACAGGGGCACCTTGGTGGCTCAGTCGATTAAGTGTCTAACTTCAGCTCAGATCATGGTCTCACAGCTTGTGAGTTCCAGCCCCACGTTGGGCTCTATGCTGACAGCTCAGAGCCTGGAGCCTGCTTCGGAGTCTGTGTCTCCCTCTCTCTCTGCCCCTCCACAACTTGTGCATGTGCTCTCTCTTTCTCTCTCAAAAATAAACATTAAAAAAAATTTTTAAAAAGGGGCGCCTGGGTGGCTCAGTCAGTTAAGCGTCTGACTTCGGCTCAGGTCATCATCTCACAGCTTGTGAGTTCGAGCCCCACGTTGGGCTCTATGCTGACAGCTCAGAGCCTGGAGCCTGTTTCGGAGTCTGTGTCTCCCTCTCTCTCTCTCTCTGCCCCTCCCCTGCTCACACTCTGTCTCTCTCTCTCTCTCTCAAATAAACATTAAAAAATTTTTTTAATTAAAAAAAATAATACACATCCACACACACTCCTTTGGCACAGCAAGCACATTTAAAAAAAAATTTTTTTTTAACGTTTATTTATTTTTGAGACAGAGAGACAGAGCATGAACGGGGGAGGGTCAGAGAGAGAGAGGGAGACACAGAATCCGAAACAAGCTCCAGGCTCTGAGCTGTCAGCACAGAGCCCGACGCGAGGCTCGAACTCACAGACCGTGAGATCATGGCCTGAGCTGAAGTCAGACACTTAACTGACTGGGCCACCCAGGCACCCCATAAACACATTTTTGAGCTTCTCCTATAGAAAGTACCACCGTGTAAGGATGCACCAGGATGTTTACTACAGCACCGTTTACATGGTAGGAAAAACCTAGAAACCCAACAGAGAAATGACTGAAAAACACTGGCAAACTGGCCACTACGAACAACCCAGATGTGAATGATATATATTTATCTAGAGTAAGTTCTTAAATCTGAACTTGCACATTAAATTATACAGGGTCTTTAAAACAGATTCTGATTCCTGAGCCCAACTTCAGACTGAGTAAAAATCTCTGTGAACGGGACCTAGGAATCAGTATTGTTAAACCACCCAGCTGATTTTAATACAGAGACCACTGTGTGTAGACCACTGGATGCCCACAATATATTATTAAGTGATACCAGCAAGTTACAAAAGAACATGCATATTATCACACACTATAACAATTATAACAACATACACATACAAGTTTGTAAGAGCTGAGATAACAGTATGGAAAGATATGCTACAGACGTGGAAGGGACAGAGGTGATTGTTGACACCTTTTGTCATCTTTGGGATATCTTCACTTTAAAATAAAATGATAGAAGCATAATTATCATTAATATGAGAAGACACTGAGGGATCTACACGAACTCTGTATTATCCTTGAAACTTTTCTCTATATCTGTAATTGCCCCAAAATAAAAATTTTACTTTAAAAAAGCATGATTACCAACATTAAAGACAAAAACTGCCCACAATCCCACTGCTTAAACAAAGCTGTATCGATATGTATACATTGACTCCTAGCCTGTGACCCTGGCGTTTACACTACAAAGTAGGAGGCTTTGCATTCAACTCTTCTTGACACTAACTGGATGGTAAGCCATCCAAGTACCTACATTATCTTGACAAGAACATCTTCAAGGCTATATAATAACCTATCATGTTCCCATGCCATAATTTAGTAAACACATCTTCTACAGAATAACACCTTTGTTATCAGAGGTAGCATTGCAATAAAGTTTGTTTATTCTCTTCAATAACTTGTAGTAATGATTATCAAAACCAGTTAATGCTATATGCGCCAAATAACTTCCCCAAAGTTATATACACCATTTGTAACATCACCAGCATTTACATAACAGTGTTTGCAATTTTACCACCACTGCACCAGTACTGGATTTTGTTCTTTAATTTACTAAGTGTACAACAGTCACACTCAGTGGCTTTAATTTCTATTCTGCCTCTCCCTTTTGTTTCATTTATAGGCAAAAACTGGCACTGGCAGGAACAGGATGGGTTATATATAAACAACATCTATACTCCTTGGTTGGTGCAAGAAGAGGGGCTAAGTGCAGAAGCCTTGGGAATATGGGGCAAATTACTTAGCTACATACAGTTTAACTACCTGGACATTTATATTCCTCTGCTCTGCTGGGACCCTATCAGTTAACTGCATAGTCAAGCTATGTCCAATCGAAACTGAGCTTCGAATGCTGCCCTAGATAAATTAATAGCCATTTAGACTAGTAAGCAGCTGGTCAAAGTACACTGGATCTCACAAGATTAAAAGTACTCCTAACATTACTCTCAAACTATCCTGTTAGTCTTCCCGAAAAAAAACAAGTGTTCACAGCCAAGTGCATCCCAGAAGGACCTCTTCCACATAACTACACTCCTGGTAAACAGGAAGGCAATTCTTCCAGCACTTGAACTTGTTTTCAAACATGAATATTTAAGACCTTGCCAAAAAGACTGGGTAAGAGTTGTACGATCAAAAAAAAAAAAAAAAAAAAAAAAAAGGCTGTACAAGAAATAGTGTAACACATGGTGACTTATGTAATGAATTAACACATGCATTTTCTGAGGGTCCAGTCTCACCAAGCATGGGGGGGGGAGGGGCACTGAAGGGATCCCTTCCATGGTTTTAAGCCCCTACCAAACTGATCTACCCTACTAGGTTGTCTCAATTCTAGGCCTGTATACATACACACGTGCATGCACCTGTGTGTGTGTGTGTGTGTGTGTGTGTGTGTGTGTGTGTGTGTTCCCCCCCGCAAAGGTAACAAGTCCTTAACAATGCATTAAGGATATACAGACAAAGGCAGTCAGGCTCTCTACTCTCAAGGAGTCCCCAGAGCAGTCGATAAAGAAGCATGCACAGAAATCAGTGCAATTAACCACAATGGATGTCCACACAAGGGTACAAAGAAAAGAGCAGGAACAAAAAGGAGCAAAACAAAATAACATCTGAACTTTCTTCATAAATTATAAGGAGTTACTGTAATGCTTTTATTACCAACATATGTTACTTAGCCTGACTTAAAAAGGAGTACTTCAATAACTGTCCTATTTTTCAGAGGTTATCATAATGGTCAAATGAGATCAGTGTCCCATGGTTGATGAAATTACAGGTCACTGTTTTCCTCCTCTACCCTGGGCAGTACTTGACAAACTTTCTGAAAAATATTTATATCTTGATAATCAGTGAACAACAAAACAAAAACAGATTAGCAGCTCTTAGGATGTATGACACTTCAGAAGTATCGAACTTACACTCTTAGTCTACCGCAACTTATACTTAATTACGTTAAAGCTAAAGATGTTATATTTTCAAAGGGTTATGCACACAGCCCTGGACTTTCAGGAACTGCTCTACCGGAACATTAGGAGAAATTTATTTACATAAGAGGACCTCTAAGGATCCTTCCATCTCAGCTCAAATGCCCCACAGGGTTAGGCCCACCTTGTTGCTCTACCACAACATCTTGCTTTTTCTCTCTTCCTATCATAAGCCTGCAACATCTCTGGTCATTTGCCATTTCTGCTCCCTTATTCCCTGGCAGAATACAGGCTCTCGGAGAATAAGACCTTGTCTGCTTTGTGCCTTACCACCCCGCCCTCCATCTTCATCACCTAGCAGACAGCACCTAGAGCACAGCTGGGGTTCACTGAACATTTGTTAAACACGCCCAAGTCACTCGGCACCCAATCCTCTCCCCCAATGGCATTCCCACCATTGTCACTAATTTCTCCTGAGCTCCCATCTCTATCGCTACAATTTAAACTATCCCCCAAAGCGTTAATTAACGTGAAAACCACAGAAAAGAGGAATTCAAAGCAATAGAGGATAATCAGCTATTCTCTAGGCAAAACAGCAGCTGCATTTGCTCCACGAGTTCAGGATCTCACTCGAGGCAGAGCTTGGGACCATACTGAGCTTTACAATTTTTCGTGGCCTCTTCTCAATTCAGTCCCAACACACACGCCCCCGCCCCATATATTCTATACTGCATCTCCGTTCCACAACTGACGAACCTGAGGCCAGGCAAAACGAAGCACACTCGCCTCGTGTCGCACAGGAGTGCCAGCGACCAGAACTGCAGGGAGCAGAGAGCAAGAGAAGCAAACTCAAGTGCATATAGGACGGCATCAGCCAGAATGGGCTCCGAGGTGGGTCCCGAGAACCCTTTATATTCTTTACACAGAGAATCTCGATATGGTGGTTCATGAGGATCATGGCTATTGATAGTTATCATATCGGAAATTAAAAAAATAAATTCTTAAATTACTTTAAATTATCTATTCATTTAAAAATAACAATGAACCTATTACATGTCAACAGGTTTTTGTTTGTTTGTTTTTGGTCTATGAAAAAAATCTTCAAAACAAAAAAGAAATTTGGTGAGAAGATGCTTTTACGTTTCTGCAAACCCTTTCAATGTCTGGCAGAATGGAAGACACCTGGGTTCTCACATCACCCTCTGCAGTCAATCTGTTGCAATATGTTGTTTGGGTTGAAGCATATGAAGAAAATCTACCTCCTGCAGATGTGTCTTTGGAAATGGGAGGGATAGTTTAATGGTGTTGTCAAATAATTACAGATAATCTTCTTTAGTACTACGTCAAAACTTGACAGGTGTAGTTTCCTTTTTTTGGGGGGGGGGACGACAAGTGTGGTTTCTTAAAAGGTCATTGGAAACGATGCAGCCACTTTGGAAAACAGTCTGGCAGTTCCTCAAAAAGTTAAGGATGGAGTTACCGTGTGGCCCATCAAGTCCACTCTGAGGACCATACCTAAGAGAACTGAAAACATATTTCCAAATAAGACGGATATCTAAACTGTGAATAATGTTCTGTTGTATTTGGAACAGAATATTATTCACACATAAAAATGAAGTACTAATGTATACTACAACATGGATAAACCTTAAAGTCACTGGCTTCGAACTGAAAGAAGCCAGACATAGAAGAATACACGTTGTATGATTCCATCTACATGACACGTCCAGAACAGCAAATCTATAGAGACAGAAAGTTGACTAGTGGTTGCCAGGAGTTGATGGGCAGGGATAGAGAGAGGCGACCGTGAAAGTGTTTCTTCGTGTTCGATAGGCTGCGGGGGGGTTGTAGGGAAGATCGCAGAGCAGACGGCATCTGAGTCAAGACATGAAAAATTAGTTCGAGAAGGAAGGAAAAGTCATCCCAATTAAAAAGACGCACGACTCACTCGTTTGTTCAACCCATATCTGAGTGCCCGTTAAGTGCCTGGCAATATTCTCAGGGGTGAGATTCTATGAGCAACACAGACAAGGTCCCTGTTCTCAAGAAAATTACCTTCTAGAAGGAAGAGAGAGGGAAGACAGATAAGTAAATGAACAAGAAATGTCCAGTTAGTGATTCCTACTACAAAGAAAATAAAGCAAAATCTATGGGCAAGGAACCTTAATTTAAATTGTGTCACCTGGTGTGGCCTGAGACAGCAACAGTCTGGCCTGAAGTGCTGAAGTGACAAAAAAAAAAAAAAAAGAAAAAAAAAAAACACCTCACCATGCAGTGACCCTGGAATAGAGTCTAGAGTTTTATCTGAGTGCAAGAGAAATCCAAAGGAGGATTATACCCAGGGGAGTGCTGTGCTTCCCCCCCCCCACCCCCCACCCCCTAGATTATCAACCCTGTTCACTGCTGGGTAGAGAAACAGACTGCCAGACAAGAAAGGAAGCAGATACCTGCTGGTGAGCTACTGCAGTAGTCCAGATAAGACAGGAAGGTAGTCCCACCTAGGGTGACAGCAGTGACAATCATGAGAAAGGAACAGAATCAGGATACACTGTGGAGGTAGATGCAGTACTTTAGATGTGGGGAGTGAGGGAAAAAAGGAAGTATTTGTGGCTTGACTACCTGGTGAAGAGTAATGCCACTAATTGAGCCTGGGAAGACTGGAGAGGAAGTGTCGGTGGTGGAGAATCAAAAGTTCTGTTCTGGCCAAGGATGAGAAGCCTACGACATATTCAAGAAGATGTCAAGTAGGCAGGTGCATAGAAGAACTGAGGGTTTCTGTATAGGTCTAGGCTAGAGCTATAAATTGGGATATCAAGAGCATACAACTGGTATTTAAGCACTGGGTCAGAGAGAAAGGCAGAGATCTGAGTCCAAGATTACTATAACACTCAGTGGTCCACCAGACAGAGAAGGAACAACATGTGACCACAAGAAAATATCTGTGAGGCTGCAGAAAACACAAGTCCCTGAAGCACTTAGTTCATGCATGTCACCAACACATCCCAGTCAATATAAGAGGCTCACAACTCTCAGCCTCTCTGTTTGCCTAAGGTAAGAGATGGGGTACCGTTCTCTAATCTTCACTTAGCTCTCCCACCAATCCCATTTAACTAGGGTGACCACACAGTTCATTTATTTGCTATTCGTTAATATATTTTATTTATGAACTTGACCCTTGGGAGTCAAAAAAGGAGCTTTTATTAATAACTACATCAGAGCAACAGCATAAACCGGATCATCCCTGATTACGCTGTGAGGTATGCGCACCCCTTCCAAAAACCCAAACGCTCAAACCATACGTCTGAACAAACTTTCAATTGCTTTGGCCGCATTTCTCACCAAAGCATCCTGCCTTTTCTCCCAGAAATTCTCACATGGGAAGAAAAACTAACGGGATGGGGAGGTAAAAAGAAAATTCCATCCAACCGAGTTATGCACAGAAGGTTACCTCGTGGGTCCTGCTGGGTCTCCCGGATGAACTGCTGAGCCCTCAAAGTAAATGCAGGCGAGGCACGCAAGCTCTGGTCTCGCAATTCGGCTTCTTACCATCCCTGCCTCTCTGAGCCTCAGTTTCCCCCGCTGCAATCTGGAGACACCCAACCCCCAGGTCTGCCAGGAGAATGAAACAAGAAATGCACGCCCCCTCTAAGCCCTGGCCCCCGCAGGTAGAAGGCACGCTGATGGCAGTAAGGGTAAAAACCACAGCTAAGGGCCGACACACCTGGGTTCGAGTCCCACCTGTACCCCTAGCCTAGCAGCTCCTTCTCACCCGGGCACCAACGAAATGGGCAGGTCCCTTCGTCCATCCTCAGTCCCAGCGCACCGGACTCTCGGACACACGGGCAGCGCGGCTGCAGAGGGGGTTCCCCCCAAGCCGGGGGAAACCAGGCGGCCGGGAGAGCAAAGGTGGGAGAGCGGCGGGCAGCCACTGACCTGCTTGAAGGTGCTGCTGAGGAAGTAGACGAGCGAGAGCCCGAAGACCAGGGCGAGCACCCACCTCTTCCGGAGGAGCCGGCGCCACACCATAGCCGCCAGGTTCACCATGCCGGCGCGGACGCGGGGCGCGGCGGCCGGGGCGCACAGCGGGGAAGGCCCGGGGCCCGGGCGGCATGGCCCCTATACGGCCGGCGGACACATTAACCGCGGCGGACGCCAGCCCCCCGGCGTTCGGTGCAGCCAGCTCCCGGCAGCCACCCCGCGTCGCCCCACGTGACCCCTCCCCATGCCCCGCCTCCGCTCCGCTCAGAGGGGCCAGGCAGCCTCGCTCGGCTCCTCGCTATTGGTCCCTGAGAAGCGACGGGCTCCTATTGGCTGAATCCCGAAAAGGGGGCGGGCAACCGCGTGCGCACAGCAAGAGGAGCCGCGCCGCGCTGCGGTCTTAGCGCCTGGCTAAGGCTACCTGACAGAGAACCCAACAAGGGGCCGGAAGCACTCGGAAGTCACGTGCTACCCGGGCCGCGCGCGTGATTGGCTTGGGAGGAGGTGAATGATGCCGCTGTGATTGCCGAATTGTCTGGGCAGGTAAAAAGAACGCGGTTTTTTTCTCCGGGGATGGTTCGTATAGCCTCCTGCCCTTGCAGTCCTAGGGCGTTTTGTGCTGAACGTTGGTTGCAGAAATGAGAGACGCTAGCGGCTTTTTTCCCAAAGTGCACCTGCCTCTTTCCAGTGCATGTAACGCAGGGGATGCTCTCGCGTGCATTTCGGTGCATGTAACGGCCCCGGGGGCGCAACTGAAAACGAAGCATATATTGAAAAATCTCAGGGTAATTCTTCATGGGGATGTAGAACAATGAATGGAACAGAAGGTTAAGAGACGTTTCATTCAATCATTCAGATGCATCCCACGTGCAGAATTTTGTTCTGGAATTCGGTATAGGAATAATTACGTGTGGCCTGCTTCCAACGTTTATTTATTTTTGGGACAGAGAGAGACAGAGCATGAACGGGGGAGGAGCAGAGAGAGAGGGAGACACAGAATCGGAAACAGGCTCCAGGCTCTGAGCCATCAGCCCAGAGCCCGACGCGGGGCTCGAACTCACGGACCGTGAGATCGTGACCTGGCCGAAGTCGGACGCTTAACCGACTGCGCCACCCAGGCGCCCCACGTGTGGCCTGCTTCCAACAGAGAACCTGAAGCCCCTCAAAATTGAGCGAGCATCTCAAAGTAGACTCTTGCACATGTGATTTTGGAAGCTGTGTCAAATTCGTGGGTGGAAACTTTGGGAGCTGTATTTTTTCCCCCAAGGATTTGCAAGTGATGGGGGGAGGGGGGCGTCTTTGGGAGGGGGCGTTAAGGTGACATTGCAAGTTCTTGAAGAATATTTACATAATGAACATTCCTTCATATGTGCAGATGGTGATACTGACCCACTTCTTAGCTGAGTTTTCAAAAGAGAAGAGAGGCTTAGCCACTGAATTGTCTCCCTAATCAGCTGCCCTAGTAACACCAATGCTGCCCCCTGAAGAAGGTGGTCATGATTAGGAAATCATGCAAAACCAATTATGATGTACTCAACCTACGATCTTTGATCCTGATGAAAAAAAAAGTATATATATATATATATATTTTTTTTTTTTCGAGGCTAAACCTATTCATGGAAAGTCTATGGCTTTTATTTCTCTAGGGAGGGAAAAGGGGGTGTACTAAAAAAGTAACTGAGACCCATAGATAAATGTTGAATAAATATTCAAATATTTGTTGAGTCAACTCTGTGCTAGGCAGTGTTCCTGATGCTGAGGTACAGGCGTGAACCAGACATAGGGTGCCTGCTTTTGTGGAATTTACATTCTAATGGAGGACAGATGATAAATAGGCAGACATGTAAGTAAATGGTAAGTTCTATGAAGAAGATGAGACAGGGCACATGGTGGGTCAGGAGGGTGAGAGGAGAAGGCCTCTGGGAGAACGTGACATTTGACCTGAGGAACTAGACAGAAGGAAAAGCATTGGAGGAAGAGAGAACAGCAAGAACAGAGGCCCTGAGGCAGGGACAAGCCAGCAAGTATGAGAAACAAGAGGAAAGCGGTTAAAGGAAGAGGGGAGGGAAATGAGATTGGAAACAGGTGAGGCTGCATCAGGCCGAACTCGTAGGCCATAAAGAGTTTGGATTTTATTTGGGTTGCAGCGTGATGCCATTGGAGGGCCTAAAACATATTTTCTGTGTTCCCCAATCAGGACTCATTGTCTGACAATAGAGCAAAATACATTGAGATAACATTCCCAGGAGTCCTAAAGAGGGCTCAGTGAGAGGCTAACCAGAGATACGCTTAGAGCTACCGTGATGCCCTGAGACATTGTCAGGTTCAAGCCATTGCGTGGACTGTTCCCTGAAGTGTTCTGTTCCGTTCAAGGTTTGGAACCTGATGAGCCCTGGTGACCTGTGCATCCCTCTGCAGAGAAAGAGGAGGGAAAGGCTTGCTTTCTCTGGACTCTAGCGGTCACATCCCATCAGGAGCCCTGAAGGCCCACCTCAAGCATCATCAACATGGAGTTCTGAAGTCCATGTGGCTCCTCACCGTGAACCAGGTGACATGTCTCCGGGAGAATTCACATCCTTATTACCACTTTATTAAACGGGAGGACTGGAAGGAAGCTTTGGGTTTTGGCAACTCCACACCCGCTCCCCACCCCCCCACCCCCCATTCCCCATCCTCAGATGGGGACTCTGAGGCCACAGAGAGGTTGCTGATTTGCCCAAGGTCACACAGCAAGTTAGGAGCAGCATCGGTCCAGAAGCCATGTCTTGTACTGCCAGTCCGCTGCTTACCTCCTGTTGTCATCCGACACCTCTTTGCCGCACGGTCCACTGCTTCCTCTCATGTGAAGACTCCCTCCACCCCTGGGTCTCAACATCCTCATCTTCAAAATGGGGTGATAACACTTTCCTCACTGGGATCGAATGTTGAATGGAGGGTTGAATGACATAACAGATGCAAACAGGGTTTGCAGAATGTGAGAGAGGCCTGGGGATGTGAGATAGGAGTCATATTTGTTTACACCAGCCTCGGCAATCTGACCGGCAATGGGAACGTTGAGAGACGCCAGCTCATTCCATGTGTTGACTTTCAGGTCTTAAGGAAAATGCAGAGACGCCACAGCAGCAACACGGATAACGGTCCACCTGAAAGGTAGGTAGACCTCCCCCGGGTTCATTCCATCCGGAGGCTCTGGGCTCGGGTCGTCAGGGGCAACTCCAAATCTGGATTGAGTGACACCTGCCTCTCGGGTTATTTGTTAGATGAGCAAAGGAGATCCGGTGGGAGACTGCTTTGCCCGGTGATGGCATACGTTTCTCAATGCATCGTAGCTTGCTCTAGCTTTGATGGTCATTCCCTAAGCCTGTGTGACAGGTGATTCACTTGACTCGCTGCATCAAAGATTGTTCCCGTAGGTTTTAACTTCTAGAGGTGGAAGAAGATTTCTGTTGCTTACATTTCCTGGGAGAGAGGGACCCGCCTTAGCAGGCAGGGCCACGTGGGGAAGCACCAGTCAGGAGGCAGAAAGAAGCAAAGAGTGAACAGAGGCCACAGCTTTTATTGTGCGTCAGGGGGAAACGGCTTAGGATTGGGTAGCTTGAATAATGTCACCAGGCTCTGGGCTAGAGCGGTGTTCTCTAGGTTTCTGGTACCTGGCCCTGGGGATTTAGAGCAGGGGAAATATTGGCTGGGTGTGCCAGACGCACATAAGGAAGCGGTTGGGGATGCAAACAACTTTGGCTGTTACTTTGGCCCTCTAACAGAGGCCACATAGACCAAGAAAATCTAAGAAAACACGGTTAAAACCCTCACGAGCTAGAATTACTGTCTGGTGAAATCCAAGAGAGTACACACCATGGGGACCTGTTCTTAGATTGTGATGCTCTCCCCCTGTGCTGGCCCATACGTCCGAGGAGCCGGCAACTGAACTTTTCCTCCTTCGCCTCCCATTCTGGGTCCCCCACAACCCCAAGGTTGACTACAGAATCCCAAAGAGTATTAACTGGTCCCATTAAGACTGAGTTTTGGGGCGCCTGGGTGGCGCAGTCGGTTAAGCGTCCGACTTCAGCCAGGTCACGATCTCGCGGTCCGTGAGTTCGAGCCCCGCGTCGGGCTCTGGGCTGACGGCTCGGAGCCTGGAGCCTGTTTCCGATTCTGTGTCTCCCTCTCTCTCTGCCCCTCCCCCGTTCATGCTCTGTCTCTCTCTGTCCCCAAAATAAATAAACGTTGAAAAAAAAAATTTTTTAAAAAAGACTGAGTTTTGCATCAAGCCTGCCTGTTCTGCCAGGAAGAGCAGTGACCTGAAGTCAGATGACCCTTAGCCAAAACCCCAGCTTAGCCATTTTGCACCTACGGTGCCTTTGGCAAGCAACTTCACCCCCGAGCCTCGGTTTCCCCATCCATAAAGTCTGGATAATAAAACTCAGGGTTGTTTCTGAATAAGTGAATGAGCATGAAAATGCAGGAACACGGTATCCAGCGCATAATAAGCGTGCCTCTTGGAGCTGTCCTAGCCTCTGAAGACACAATTGCCATCTGCTGTCAAGTGAACCT
Organism: Herpailurus yagouaroundi; assembly: GCF_014898765.1. Classification (NCBI taxonomy): domain Eukaryota; kingdom Metazoa; phylum Chordata; class Mammalia; order Carnivora; family Felidae; genus Herpailurus; species Herpailurus yagouaroundi. Next base: position 7,079,657 of record NW_024412422.1, on the reverse strand, counting down.
TGAGGTCTTTGGGGGCAGAGGCCACAGCAGAAAAACAACGGCCACGGTGTGTTGTGTGCCTACCCTGTGCCACCCTCACATTAGCCTGACGAGGTCAGGACTATTTTTATCCCTGTTCTTACAGATAAGAAACTGAGGCTCAGAGAGGGGAAGTAAATTACCAGAAGTCACACAGCCAGGAAGCAGCCAGAAGGCCCTAGTCCATTGCCCGCCATAGTCTATGCTTTCAGTCACCGCATTACGACTGCCTCCTATCTGGGTGGACCTACTTCTCCTGGGCCGCCTCACATTCTGGCCCCTAAGTGGTTAAGTTGGAAGCCTCTGCCCTCCAAGGAATATTCTTTCCCATTTAGGCTGAAATCTCGGCTGGATACCGGGGAGAGGCCCAGGGAATGGAGGCCCGCTATAAAAAGCTCCTTGGTGGGTTGAGTCTTCCCTGATTGTACCGCAGGCCCCCTGAGCCCAGTGAACTCCAGGCTGGTGAGCTCACAGGGGGCCAGGAAGGCTTTCCATGGCCCGATGGGGGAGAAAGCTTGGCCCCTGTGTGGGTCAGCATGGGCACCTGCCAGGACTCCTGCTTTCTGAGCTCAGTTTCTTGAAGTGCAGAAAAAGCTCACGGCCCCTTGAGGGTCATAGCCATGGTGTCTGTTGTTGTTGTTGTTGTTAATATTACTTTAATGTTATCCCGAGCCCAGGTAGTAAGACCATACATCTCCTGGGTTTTGGAGCCAGCAGGGATGGGCCGTGGGGTGGGGTTATAACTTTCCCCCCAGGTCAAGTTTGTGGAGCCAGAGAAGCCAACCCTGAGATTTCTCCAGGTCAGCATTTCCCCTGCTGGGCTTCACAAGTGTCCTATAAGATGTGAATAGTTTAAAGAATTCAATGGTCAAATAAGGTTGGGAAACACGAAGTTTCAACAAAATCAGAAAATGCAGTTGCAGGCCTTCTCAGAGCCTTTAGTATGTTCATTCGGTCATTACCTCAAACAGTATTTTTTGAGCGTGCTCTGTGTGCCAGGTGCATTTGTGCTGGGCAGGAGAGAGACAGTAGGAACAAACAATCATGATGTTTGACCTCTTGGAGCAGGGTCCTGTCTAAAGTGCTATTCCCAGTGCTGAGTGACGATTAGAATCACCTGGAGGGCTGTCAGGAACTAGTGATGTCAGGGCCCACCTCCAAAGGTTTTGATTCAGTTGGTTAACACAGGGTCTCAGGCACCTGTATTTTTCGGAAGCTCTGAGTCTGTTTCTTTATTTGTAAAAGAGGAATGACATTAGTCCCTATCCGTAGAGGGTGTTTATCTGTGCCTGCAGGAAGTTTAGAATGGGAAGCTCTTTTAGTGGGAAATAATCATCTATGTGTTTTTTAAAAAGCATCCTGTTCTCTTGAGTGGACAGTAGATCATACAGAGTCCTGTGTGATGTGCCTGGATGATAGCTTGCACACATTTATTAGGTGCCTACTGTTGTGCCCTGGGTTGTGGGGTCCAGAGAATGAATGAGACTCAGCTCTCACATTCAGGAAGATCATGGTGTATTTTAAGTACCATAGAGGTCTGGGAGGTGCCTTGGGGGCCCTACTGCAGGGTGAGAGAAGGGAGGGAAGGGGAGGGAGGCTCTTCACTCCTCCCCCCGACACATGCACGTATAGCAAATCAGCTCCACTTATATCTGTGGTGTAGACTGAATTTCAAATGGTCCCATTTGAAAAGAAGACAAGCCCAAGACGGAAGACATCCAGAACTCCAGGTCCTCGTGTTCATGGAAAGTGTACCCAGTTCGAGGGTCTCTCCATTCTTATAGGGGTAATTATTCTGGGCTCTCTGCTCCTCCAGTGATGACTTTGAAAAAAACCACAGAATCCTTTGCTGGATTCCAATACAGCAAGCTTTGTTTGGAACTAGAGAGGGCAGTTGGCCCTGGGGGTCTTTCCCTGGGGATTAGAGGTAATCATCCCCATGTATTGAGCACCTGCTATGTGCTAGGTACATTGAAAAGGATGTTCTAAATTTGATCCCACAGGAGTTGTGTGGATGGATGATGTTTATGCCATTTTTCAGGTGAGAAAACAGTGCAGGGTTGGTAAGACCTCTAGGAAGGGTGAGGGCCACCTGGGTGGCTCAGTCGGTGAAGCGTCCAACTTCAGCTCAGGTCATGATCTCACGGTTTGTGAGTTCCAGCCCCATGTTGGGCTCTCTGCTCTCAGCACAGAGCCTGCTTAGGATCTTCTGTCTCCCTCTCCCTCTGCCCCTCCCTCTCTCACTCTCTCTTTCTCAAAAATAAAAAAACGTTAAAAAAAAAAAAAGATCTTTAGGAAGGGTGGAGCTGGAGTTTGAATGCGGGCTTCTCTCTTGATTCTTCTTTACTTTTTTTTTTTTTTAACGTTTTATTTATTTTTGAGACAGAGAGAGACAGAGCATGAACGGGGGAGGGGCAGAGAGAGAGGGAGACACAGAATCGGAAGCAGGCTCCAGGCTCTGAGCCATCAGCCCAGAACCCGATGCGGGGCTCGAAATCACAGACCGCGAGATCGTGACCTGAGCTGAGTCGGCCGCTTAACCGACTGAGCCACCCAGGCGCCCCAACTTTACTTCTAATACTGTGTGCTGCTCTCCAAATACCAGCCAGTGACCAAGAGGCTGGGCCCTCTTGGAAACTGGGAGTCATTGAAGATTATAGGGCCAGGGGTCTCTGAGTTCCTGAGGTTCATAGATTCTGGAATCTGGATTCTGGGATCATAGATTCTATGCTAGCTTTTCTGTAAAGTATAGAGGTTGAGAAAGCAGGCTCTGGAGTTAGCTAGTTGAATCTCTCTTGTTCTGTCTCTTACCAACTATGTGGCTCAGGACATGTAACTTTCTCTGTGCCTTGCTTTCTTGATCTGTCAGATGGGGGTATTATTAGTACCTAATTCATGGGGTTGGTTGGAAGGTTTAATGATATAATCAATGAGGAGCCCTTAGAAAAGTGGCCCCCTATTGCTATTATTATTTGTGTTAGTTTTACACGGCTTCTGTGACAAGGTACCACATGCTGGGTGGCTTAAACATTAGGGATTCACTTGGGTGCCTGAGTGGCTCAGTCATTTGAGCATCAGACTCTTGATTTCGGCGCAGGTCATGATCTCACAGGTCTGTGAGTTCAAGCCCCAAGTTGGGGCTTGGGATTCTCTGTTTCCCCTCTCTCTCTGCCCCTATCCCTCTCATTCTCATTCTCATTCTCTCTCCTCTCTCTCTCCTCTCTCTCTCTCTCTCTCTCTCTGAAAATAAATAAATAAACTTAAAAAAAATTAGCAATTTATTGTCTCACAGTTCTGGAAGCTAGAAGTCCAAGATCAAGGTGTGGACAGGGTCAGTTTCTTCTGAAACTCTGTCTTTGGCTTGTGGATGGCCTCCTCCCCACTTTGTCCTCACGGGGTCTTCCCTGTGTGTCTGTGTCCTAATCTCCTCATGTAAAGACACTAGTCATGGGGCGCCTGGTTGGCTCAGTCGGTTGGGTGTCCGACGTTGGTCAGGTCATGATCTCACAGCTCATGAGTTCGAGCCCCACGTTGGGCTCTGTGCTGACAGTTTGGAGCCTGGAGCCTGCTTCGGATTCTGTGTCTCTCTCTCTCTCTGCCCCTTCCTGCTCATGCTCTGTCTCTCTCTCTCTCCTTCAAAAATAAATAAACATTAAAAAAAATAATGATAAAGACACTAGTCCTATTGGATCAGGACCCACCCTAATGACGTCATTTTAACTTAATCACCCCTACAAAGACCATGTCTTCAAGTACAGCCACTTTCTGAGGTCCCGGAGGTTAGGGCTGCAACACAGGACACGATTCAGCCTGTAACAATATTGGTACTGTTATTTGTACCCCCCGCCCATCCTCCACTGGGGTGCTTATCTCTCTGTCTGACTTGGTGGGGCTCTCTCTTCCCTCCTGGCCCAGAAATCGCAGCCAAGCGCTCAGCTCCGAGGCGAGCGTGGATGAAGGCGGCGTCTTTGAGAGTCTGAAGGCAGAGGCGGCCTCCCCACCTGCACTCTTCTCCGGCCTCCCCGGCCTCCCTGCCAGCAGCCTCCCCACCGCCCCATTCCCATCCAGCCTGGTGCTGGGGGCATCGGCCGGAGGCGGGGACGTGTTCATCCAGATGCCAGCGTCCAGGGAGGAGGGCGGGGGCCGGGGCGAGGGGGGCACCTACCACCACCGCCAGCCCCTCCATCACTTCCATCACGGCGGCCACCGCGGGAGCTCGCTGCTGCAGCACGTGGGTGGGGACCACCGCGCTCACTCTGACGAGGGGGGCGACGAGCAGCCAGGGACGCCCGCCCCTGCCCTGTCCGAGCTGAAGGCCGTGGTCTGCTGGCTCCAGAAAGGCCTGCCCTTCATCCTGATCCTCCTGGCCAAAGTGTGCTTCCAGCACAAGCTCGGTGAGTCCAGTGGGTCCCGGGTGTGTCAACCGGGGGCTTCACCTGCCGGGTCGGGGACAGGAGGGGTTCATCCCGAGTGCCAGGGCAAGGCAGCAGAGGTCTCCATGGTGCACGGTGCTTACGGTGCTTAGGATTATGGGATTCTGAGTGAGGCCTGGGTTCCAGTCCTGGTTGACCAGCTCTGTCGACCTGGGACAAGTCAGTCACCTTCTCTGAGCCTGTTTCTTCCTCTGGGCTGGGGAGCTTGGCATGTGTCCAGCAGAAAATTTGCTGATTGGTGGGTGTGAAGCAATAGAGGGTAGTGACCTTTTAATGTTGCTCACGGTCCCCAGTAAGCTAGGGCCAGGCCCGATGGCATCTAAGTGGGTGGAGTCAGACCCTCCTCTGTCCCGCAGGCATTGCCGTGTGCATCGGGATGGCCAGCACCTTTGCCTATGCCAACTCCACGCTGCGAGAACAGGTCTCTCTGAAGGTGAGTCACCTGGCGAGTTAGTCTCCAAGGTTGCTGTAACGCGTGACTACAAACCCAGCGGCTTAAAACAATACAGATTTACCCCCTTATAGTTCTGTGGATCGCAAGTCTGAAGTGGGTCTCTCTAGGTGAGGGTCATGTGTCAACACAACTGTTCTTTCCAGAGGGTTCAGAGGTGATCCCCTTGCCTTGCCTTTCCCAGGTGCTAGGGGTGGCTCATGGCCCCTTTCTTCCTCCTTTGAGCCAGCAACCAATGTTCCACCTCTGTGCCCACCTGCCCCTAGTCCCTTCTCCTTCTGTCTCCTCTTCCACTTTTAGGGACTCTTGTGATTACATCAGCCCCAGCTGGACAGTCCTGGAGTCTCTCCCCGTCTCGGGGCTAGCTGGTTAGCAACCTGAATTCCCTTTGCCATGTAAGCAGACATATCCACAGGTTACAGGGATGAGGACGGGGACACCTATGGGAGGCCTATGAGAGGCTGTTCTTCCGCCTGTCCCCCCGGGACACATCGCCTGCCATCTTTCTCCCAACCTTTCCGACAGCAGCGTCTCCCCCCCACGCCTGCCCCCGGCACCCTCATCTGCCTGGCTTCTCTCACGGTTAAGAGAGAACATCCCGCCGGCGTTCCAGCTTCACACCAGCATCATCCAGAATTGCCATCTAATATCCGCTTGGCGCTAACCTCGCCCAGCGCAGAGCCGGGCAGACGGCACAGCTCATCTTGCAGATTTGTCCCGGCAGCCCAGGAGGGAGTCAGAATCGTTCTTACCTCATTTTCCCAGCGAGGAAACGGTGGCTCAGGGACACTACGTGCCTTGCATACGAGGTCACACGGTCCGTGAAAGTGGTGGCGTCAGGCTGTGAACCCGGGCCTTGGGCCCACAGGCTGTGCTCACCCCAGGCTGATATCCCAGCTTCTCCAGCCGCCTGCACACAGGCCCTTGGATAGGTTACCTTGGTGATCTCAGTCCCAGGTGCCCCCCCAGAAGATGAACCATTCAAATGAGATAGTGCCTAGGCATTTAGCACAGGGCCTTCCGTAGAGGCAACGTTTAACTGAGCTGCTTGTAACCAGCATGCCCCTTCTGCGGTGCAGGTGATCCCAGAACAGCCACCATCCTCCCTGACCCTTCTCTGGGTCTTTCTCAGAAGCATCTGGGCCTCTATGAGGGCAGCTCGGTCTCCATTTGACACATGAGCACGTTGAGGCCCAGGGTTGGGCGCGGGGCCATAGCTTCCTCATGACCCTCGGTCTCCTCTTCCTCACGCACACCCCTTTCTGCTGCTGTTAGAACAGCAGGTTGATCAACGCCACAGTGGGGCACTTCTAGGACTGGCTCTCTCTGTTAATGCAGTAACATCCAAGTGGTGCCTTGGCTTACATTTTAGGGGGCAAAAGAGTGCCTGTATCCATCGATAGGCATTCCAGGCAGGGATCCTTGAGCCCTATGAAGACACAGGTGATGTTTTGCCCATCTGTACATATTTTCTGCAAAACAGATTCTGCATGACCCTCAGTAAGTTTAGAAATATCAACTTACTGCTAGAGAACTCTCCCCTTTGTCCTTCAGAGTTTGGCTTCCCAGGGCATTGCTAATTCTCTCTTTGTATTCCTCCTTTGGTTTGGATTTACAGGGGGATTAGGCTGGAATCCATTATTTATTGGAGTAAGAAGGGCTCCTGAGTAGATTATTCACATTGATAAGAGCCGTGGGTTGGTTGGAGGTGGTTTCTAGGGTCATTAACCTTGACCACGCCTGGAATAATGGGTGGATGGAGATGCATTTATTTTGCCTACTCTATGGAAATGTGCTTTGTAACCGTGCACGGAGCACTGATCTGTGTCTGGAGACAGTGGAGCATTTACCAAAACCGCAGGGAAGGTTACACTGAGAGAGTTATGACCTCATCTGATTCCAGCAACGCAGCCACCCTGATCCAGGAAAAGATGAGCTTTTGAGAGTCAGCAGCACAGGGGTCTGTGTGCATGTCTCCCCAGAATGCATGCACCCTACTCTGTACCTTCTCCACAAATTCCTTGGGATCGCTCTCAGCTGGAGAAGCTGCTGGGAAATAGGAAACCAAGTAGGTTTTCCTTCTCGTCTTCCTGGGGACTCATCAGAAATGCGGCTGGAGAGGGGCACCTGTGTGGCTCAGTTGGTTGAGCATCTGACTTCGGCTCAGGTCATCATCTCATGTATCCTGAGTTCGAGCCCCGTGTTGGGCTCTATGCCGACAGCTAGAGCCTGGAGCCTGCTTCGGATTCTGTGTCTCCTTCTCTCTCTGCCCTCCCCCACTCCCTCTCTCTCTCTCTCCCCCAAAATAAAAAAACATTTAAAAAAAAAAAAGGGGGCACCCGGATGGCTCAGTCAGTTAAACGTCCGACTTCATAGTTCATATGATGTCATAGTTCATGAGTTCGAGGCCCGCATCAGACTCTGGGCTGACAGCTTGGAGCCTGAAGCCTGCTTTGGATTCTGTGCCTCCCTCTCTGTCTGCCCCTCCTCCACTAATGCTCTGTCTCTCTCTCAAAAATGAATAAGCATTAAAAAAAAAATTTTTTTTTTCTAAAAAAAGAAATGAGGTTGGAGAGAGAAGCGGGGATGACTTGGGCAGAGTCTTTGATGGCCTCGTGTACAAGCTTGAATCTAACCCTATAACTGTGGCCGCCCTGTATTGAATGGCCAGGCCAGGATAGTAGCCCAGAAGTCCTAGAAAAAGTGGGAGCGGAACCTGCCAACCTGTAGATCGGAATCTATTGCTGGGTTGTAAAGTCTGAGTAATAGTCCTACCATTCACTGAGCCTGAAACATGAATCCATGGTAGACTGAATGTTTACCTTTAAAACTTTACTTAATCCTTAGCAAAACTCCCATCCTCAAATGAGGGCACAGAGACCTCAAACAAGTGCCCTTGAGCAACAGCTCTTTACCTTCTCTGTGCCCCAGTTCTTTACAGTAAATGTGAACTAACATTTACTGCGTACAGCACTGTTCTGAGCGTTTCGTGCGCGTCAATTCTCACAACTCTGTTGTGGAGACACAGTATATACCCATTTTCCAGATGAGGAGAGGGAAATGCAGAGAGTTTCGGTAACTTGCCCAGTCCTCCGATTACAGGCCGTCCATCTCCAGAATCTTCTGCTAACTGTAGTGCCTTCCTGCCTTTTTCACATAGCAGGTTTCTACATTGGGGGGGGGGGGGGGGCGGGGGGGGTAGAGAGAGAGAGAGAGAAACATAGAGAGAGAGAGAATCCTAAGCAGGCTCTATGCCCAGCACAGAGCCCGACGCAGGGCTCAGTCTCATGACCATGAGATCATGACTTAAGCCAAAATCAAGAGTCAGATGCTTAACCGACTGAGCCACCCAGGCACCCCATGTTTCCACATTTCTGTCACCTGCTCTGTGACCACCCCTTGGGTTCCAGTGGGATGGGAAGATTCCAGCACCCTTCCCTTCACCGTCAGCCCTGCTTCTTCCAAACCTTTGAGAAAGGGGGAAATTGGCACTTGTGAGAGAACATTCTGGAATGTTTTGCCATGTGCCCCTTTGGCATTGCAGCATCCCTACAAATCTCTTGTTTTGTCTCCAGGAGAAGAGATCGGTGCTGGTCATCTTGTGGATCCTGGCCTTTTTGGCGGGAAACACCCTATACGTGCTCTATACATTCAGTTCCCAACAGCTGTACAACAGGTGAGCAGGGCAGGGGTTCTGACCCCTAGTGGGAAAGTGGGGGGCACTTTGCTTGGGACACACAACTCCTTCACTTGGGAACAGTGCAGTGGCTCTGTGTCACGTAACCTTTAAATTCCACCCTCTTGTGTACACGCGTGCCAGAGCAGAGCTGTCTAGTAGAAGTACACCGCAAGCTACGTGTGTGATTTTACGTCTTCGAGTAACCACACAGTGGGGAGGCGTGGGAGGGTCGGCCAGTAAAGACCCGCAGGACTGGGTTGAAACTCCAGCCAAGCTTTCAAATCATGTACATCTGTTTTAAAAATGGACTTTGAGGAATGGGAAGTTTCCCCACTTTCTGGGGCCACCCCATAAAGGCTATTTGGAGAGTTCGTTTTAAGGCATCAACACTCATCACACACAATGCGTTATTGTCTGGCCCAGAATATCAAGGTCCCGATGGGTGGAGGGTGGAGGAGGTGGAGTTTCCCAGAATCTTGGATGAATTTCCAGCTCATGCCATTCTCTGGGCATGATCACATTCACAGGCTCAGACCTCCATGCTCCCATCAAACCAGAGCTGAGTCAAACTGGCAGCACAGAAAGAGAGAGGGAGAGAGCAGCTTAGGAGAAAAGCAACAAAGCTGAACCCCTTCCGTAATGATGTCAATGGTCTATGTGCTTGATACCCGTAGGCATCACCTTATTTTACCAACTCTCAGTGACCCAGCAGGGTACTGATGGCCCCATTTCACGGCTGAGGAAACTGAGGCGTAATGAAGTCTTTCCTAATGAGTCTTAGTCCTGGTAGGCGGCCCTTACCAGCAAGACTGAATCTTCCTAGGATTTGCAATCTGATGACCAGCGTCCTTCCACTGGACCACCTTTGGCAAATAATGGAGCCTCCTTAGGCTTCGCCCTGTTTCCTCATTGGTAGAACGAGGAGCAGGTTATTCTTGCTTTATCCACCTGACAGGCTAATTGTTAGGAAGGCCAAATGCTATAGTGCATGAAAAATACTGGGTAAACGGAAACATTGATATATCATAATCCTATCCTGCTTGATAGTATTCTTTTATAATAAATTACCTTTTATAATAAATGTACCTGTTGGTGGTGGTGCCTAAGGAGGAGTGAAACTGATAATAAAATACATCAGTCCATGAAAGTTCATAGGGTAGTTAGAAATAAGTGGATTTAGTGATCAATCTACAAAAACACTTCGGTCCCGCCCCTCCTCCCAAAGCCAAAACAGGAAAAATCCCCTAAGATGGTGAACTAAAACCCAGACAGATGAATCTGAGACCAGCTGGTGTCTCTGAGACGAGTGGAAGGCAGATCTTAATGTATTGCCATCAAAGAAGCGTAACAGAGAAGCAGAGTGTGGAAGTCAGCTAACCAGCCCAAGATCCCAGGAGGGACAGGAGCAGAGGCAAAGGGCACCTGGGGCTGCCGGACTCTCCCTGGATTGTAACACAGAGGGCCACTCAAACCTGGACGCGAGGCGTCCTCTAGAGGCAAGGCTAGAACGTGAAAAGGACACAGAGGGTATCGGGTAAGGTCGCCAAAATAGATTATTTTCATTTGTTTATTTATTTTTTAACGTTTATTTATTTTTGGGAGAGAGACAACATGTGAGCGGGGGTGGGGGGCAGAGAGAGAGGGGAAGACACAGAATCCAAAGCAGGCTCCAAGCTGTCAGCACAGAGCCCAACGCAGGGCTCAGATTCATGGACCTCGAGATCACGACCTGAGCCGAAGTCAGACACTTAACGACTGAGCCACCCAGGCGCCCCTGATTGTTTTTATTGATTTTGCCCTACTCTAGCTCTTTGAGACTCTTTATTATAAGTAGAAATTGATTTTTTTTAAATAAAAGTAAAAACCAGACCAGTTTGGGGCAGCGGGGTGGCTCAGTCTGTTAAACATCTGACTCTTGATTTCAGCTCAGGTCATGATCTCATGGTTCGTGGGATTGAGCCCCGTTTCAGGCTCTGCACTGACAGCATGCATAGAGCCTGCTTGGGATTTCCTCTCTCTCTCTCTCTCTCTCTCTCTCTCTCTGCCTGCCCCTCCCTCCCCCCCTCCTCTAATAAGTAAACTTAAAAAAAAAAAACAGACCAGTTCATTCCTAGGAGGCTATAATAAGCAATCCCAGTTTGCACCACTTCCTGCCAGCCCAACAGAGTACATCAGAAGCATTCAGAAAGCACCCGTGCTGGGCTGTGTGCACCGGTCCTTACTTTGTAGTGGACAGAGAGGACTTGGTGTAGCCTTTGCTCAGAGCCTGTAATCCAGCAGGAGGAAAAGTGAGTGGACAAGCACAGTTTGGCTGCTGGTTCCTGTTCTGGCTCCCGTTCTAGCCAAGAGCTGTGGGCAGGCAACTGTACCTCTTAGGGCTCCCCCTTCCCCAGCTCAGATTGGAATAATCACAGTGCCTACCTCCTAGAGGTAGGAAAATGAAATGAGTTAAGACATGTAGGGGCGCCTGGGTGGCGCAGTCGGTTAAGCGTCCGGCTTCAGCCAGGTCACGATCTCGCGGTCCGTGAGTTCGAGCCCCGCGTCGGGCTCTGGGCTGATGGCTCAGAGCCTGGAGCCTGTTTCCGATTCTGTGTCTCCCTCTCTCTCTGCCCCTCCCCCGTTCATGCTCTGTCTCTCTCTGTCCCAAAAATAAATAAACGTTGAAAAAAAAAAATTAAAAAAAAAAAAAAGGCATGTAAAGTGTATAGAAGAGGCCAGCATGATGTAAGCAGCCAAGATATTTTAGCTCTTACGTTGTTGTTATAAATAACTTCATCATCCTCTGGGGGTAGAAAGCAGAGCTACTCCAAGTGTGGTCCATGGACCGGTGGCAGTTTGAGAATGGCTTGATGTCTGTGTTTAACAAGGGAAGTACAGGAACTGAGTGTAGAGGTAACTTACCTGGTCCCAAATGGGTAGAACGGGTTTACATACTCTGAGTAGCGCCACTGTGGAATAAAGATGGAAAAGCACGAGCTATAGCTAGGATACCTGGGTCTGAATCTACCTCTGTCCCTTAGTATCTGTAGGACCTTGTACATGTTACTTTCTGTGCCTCTGTTTCCTCATGTGCAAAATGGGGCAGATTAAATAGTACCTACCTCGTGGGTTGCTGTTGTTATCACTGCTGCACAGCCGGGTCTGTCGTACGTCTGTTCTCCTGAATCCCACCAATGACACTATGAAGGAGGGAATGAGTCCCGTGTTGCACGTGAAAACACTGAGGCTTACAGAGATAACATTATTTGCCCAGGGTCCAATAAATAGAGAAAACCGGATTCAAACGCGGGTATGATATTAATGCCCGTATGTTTTTCATGCAACTTACTTCACCTCTCCAACCTTCTGTGCCTCATTTATAAATTGGGAATAAGCAGTGCCCACTGTGGAGGACAATGGGGTACAGTGAGTAAGTAGCTTAGCACAGTGTCTGCACATCAATTTCTCTCCTCCGTATGTCGTGCTGGCCAGCCTACCTGCCTGCCTCCCCTTTGCTTCCTCTTATGAAGCCCGTTGTGGACTCATAAAACTGGAGGAAACCCTAACTAATGAGGCTCCTGGCCAATCTTATTGCATAGCCTTCAGGGGAACTGAGGCTCAGAGAGGTTTAGATACCTACCTGAGGTCACACAGCAACTTAGTAGCAAATTCAGAGACAGGACACAGATATCTGACTCCCCGTTCAGTGCTCTTTCTGCAGGTTATATTCACAAAGCTCCCAGAGTGAGTAGAAAGAGCTTCTAAGGGCCCGGGATCCTAAGTGAGCATCCTGACTCTCTCCCTCCAACCCCCACCAGCCTCATATTCCTGAAGCCCAACCTGGAGACACTGGACTTCTTCGACCTGCTGTGGATTGTGGGCATCGCAGACTTTGTGCTGAAGTACGTCACCATCGCCCTCAAGTGCCTGGTCGTGGCCTTGCCCAAGATCATCCTGGCTGTCAAGTCCAAGGTAGGCATTGGCTGCAGCCACGAGGTAGCCCCATTAACGCCCATCATGCAGGGGATTCGGGGCACCTTCTGGAGGAGGAAAGAATAGGCTTGGGCGGAGCGGATGCCAGCGTTTAAAATAAACAGAGCCCATCACCCACCTCTTACAATTCCCTGAGTCTGAGCCTGGCTTCTCGTTGTCACCACCGTCCTTTGCTCTCCAAGGGCACTGCCTAAGTTTCATTGTTCAAAACTGCCCTTGATGCAGTTTTCATCTAAATCTCACCCGAGAAAGGAAAAAAGTATGTTGACACGTCCTGCTTCTCTCAGGGAAGGGTGGCTTTCATAGGTTTCCACTCTTGTGACTTCAGGAGTGTTGTTTGTTTAACGGCAAGCGTTCTGAGCCTCAGAAGAAATGAGCTCCATGATCGATTAGTGATGTCTGCCGTGGACACAGGACCAGGCGTGGTGGCCGTGGTGCTTTGCCTGCAGGGAAAGGCGTGCCGACAGGTGTTGGGGTGGAGAGGTCTTGGGGGATAACTATTGTCATTCAGAGGACTGAGCGGAGCTAGGAAAAGGCAGCATCTTTAGGGTGTAATGAATGCCTGTGCCTCTGTGAGAACACCTGTAGCAGGGAATCTGGACAGAGGCAGACGCACCAAAGAATCTCTGGAAACTCCTCCTTTCCATTCTGTGAAAGCAGCCATCTTTTCAACTTCAGAAACGTCAGAATTTGGGGCACCCAGGTGGCTCAGTCGGTGACGCGTCATACTCTTGATTTCGGCGCAGGTCAGGATCTCATGATTCGTGTGTTTGAGCCCCGTGTCAGGCTCTGTGCTGACAGAGTGGAGCCTGCTTGGGATTCTCTCTCTCCCTCTCTCTTTGCCCCTCCCCTACTCACAAACTCTCTCTTTTTCTCTCAAGAATAAATAAACGTTAAAGAAAAGAAAAAAGAAAGCTCAGAATTAGTCCCAGGCATTGGTTGGCAGGAGAGCAGGTTGGAACGGGCCATCCATCTAGAAGGCGCCCAAAGCCCTGTGCCAGATGTCTAGGAAAAACACTGCTGTGTCCCTTCTTCACTCACACACTCAGTACTTCTGACCCCACGTGTGTGGGTTTCCCACACATCAGGCAATTCTCCGACACCAGCTGGGTGTCCTACAGTTCAACTCAGTCCTGACACTGTCTACCTGAAGGTGGCATCACGTCCTATGGGTTAAGAGCTCAGTCCCACAAGATGTCCCCACCCCACTTCCGACACCCATTTCTAGTCCAGATCGTCACTTGTGCTTCTGACCGACTGGTTAGAAATCAGGGTTTCCACGACCCACTCCGTGGGTTCAGTCATTTGCTAGGATAGCTCACAGAACTCAGGCGTAACACTCGTTTACCTGCTTATTGTATAATTAAGGATATGGTAAAGGATGCTGATGAACAGCCAGGTGAAGAGGCGTGAAGGCGAGGTCTGGAAGGATCCTGAGCACAGGAGCTTCTGTCCCCATGCGTTGGGGTGCACCACCCTCCTGACCTGTAGACGTGTTCACCATCCCTAAAGTTCTCAGAATACCCTGCACTATTGGGATTTTTGTGGAGACTATCACACAGGCAGGGTGGATCATAAGCTCCATTTCCAGCCCCTCTCCCCTCTCTGGAATAAGGGAGGTGGGGCTGAAAGTCCTAAGCTTCTAATCATGGCTTGGTTTTTCTGGTGACCAGCTCCCATCCAGGAGCCCACCAGGAGTCACCTTATTAGACCCAAAGATACTCCAGGAAATTCCAGGGGATTTAGGAGCTCATTGTCAGCAATCGGGAGCAAAGACCGATAGATATATTTCTTATTATTCACACCAGGGCAGTCTGAGTCCGGTTTTGTCCCTCCACATCGCACTCCCCTCCCCCACCATGTGGTTTATTCGGTTGACCCAAAACCCTCAGCTGTTGTGGTTTCCTTAGATGAAGCCACAGCTCTGGTGCCAGAGGCAGTGCCAGGAGGTCTAAAATGGCCTAAAGACAAAATGGGGAAGAAAGACAGAAGGGAAACAACAGACCTCAAGAAGTCCTGAGATGCCTCCCCACCTGCCCCTCGGAGACCACCGTCACCGTTACCATTTGCCCCCCTGAGCTCACACCATGTATCAAATAGGGGGCGGGGACTTGACAGTGGGAAGCAGGATGGCCCAGGGGTTCCACACGTGGACTTTGGCATTGAGCACGACTCCATTCAGGTCCCAGCTACCCCCTTCCGAGCTGTGTGACTTTGGGCAGATGACAAAACCTCTCTGAGCCTTAATTTCCTCCTCTGTCAACTGATAACAAGAGTGCACCATCCTTCTAAGTACGTAGAAGTAAGTACGAAGAACTAGTAGTACTAGTACTAGTTGCTGGTAGGAAATGGGAACTGCTTTTCCCCATGCCTGGCACACAGCAGGCACTCAGTGATTCACATCGCTTCTTGGCATTGTCTTTATGACCAGCTGTGTGACCTTGGATGAGTTACTCAACCTCTCCGTGCCTCGGTTTCCTCATCTGTAAAATGGGGAGAATAATTGTGCTGGGTGTCTTCCTCTTGCCCCTCCAGACACACTGTCCACATTTGTTTCCCACCCTGCTGTCTGCCCTGGAGGCTGACCCGGGTGAACTGTACCAGCGGGCTCCCGCAGCCCCCAGCTTCCAGCGGGGTTCACCAGGGGAAAGCCTGAAAGGAGAGAGAGGCAGAGGTATTTATTCCTCTTGGGTGTTAGTCTCCTATGGCAGCTGTAACAAACCGCCACATGAATTTATTATTCTTTGGTTCTGGCGGTCACATTTCCAAAATGCGTTTCCCTGAGCTCATCTTTCGGGTCGGCACTGTTCTAAGTGCTGTACACGCATTAGCTCATTGAGTCCGCACCACCCCATGAAGTAGGTACTCTAATTACTACATCCCCTTTCACAGTTGTGGGAGACAGTTCTGAACACACGGGTCCCATCGTGGGCAGCCCCCTGCAGACAGCCTTCCGTCAAGATCTAGTAACTACACTCTCTGCTCACTGCTTCCAGGCGCGGTGGGTGATAACAGCTCCCCACCTGTGGAAGTTTCTCCACCCTGGTTACCTGCCCACACCTTTGTAAAGAGCAGATGTAGTCAGCTCTTCCCCGATTAATAAATGGTTAAAAGACTTAAACACCCTTCACCAAAGCAGATCTCCTGGTGGCAGATATGCACGGGAAAAGATGCTGAGCCTCATTAGTCTTTAGGAAATGACAGTGAAAATCAGTGTGTGAGATGCCGCACTCATCCATGGTGGTGGCCAACACGGAAAGGCCAGACCGCACAGCTGTTCGCACAGGCACAGCCGTGGGCAAAGACCGATAGATATATTTCTGGAACTCACACTTGCGGCGGGAATGTAAATGGCACCTCCACTTTGGAAGCCAGCTTGGAGGTTTCTTGGAAGGTTAAGCATAACACCTGTCGTACAGTCCAGCCCTCCCACCCGTAGGTGCTCACCCAAGAGGAATGAAACCATGTGTCCGTGAAAAGGCTTCTGCATGGGGCGCCTGGGTGGCTCAGTCGGTTGAGCATCCGATTTCGGCTGAGGGCATGGTCTCACGGTTCTTGAGTTCGAGCCCCGTGTCGGGCTCTGTGCTGATACAGGGCCTGGAGCCTGCTTCGGAATCTGTGTCTCCCTCTCTCTCTGTTGCTCCCCGGCTTGCACTCTGTCTCTCTCTCTCTCTCTCTCTCTCTCTCTCTCTCTCTCTCAAAAATAAAGACTAAAAAAAATAGGCAGACAGATCAACAAATTTTGGTGTATCCATGCAACGAAATACAACTCAGCCATGTAAAGAGATGAACTACAGTTGACCCTTGAACCACATGAACAACATGAATTGAACCACTCATACACGATTTTTTTCTGATAAATACAGCATGGTATTATCAATGTATTTTTCTCTTCTTTGTGATTTTCTTTTTTTTTTTTTAATGTTTATTTTTGAGAGAGAGAGAGCACAAGCAAGGGAGGGGCAGAGAGAGAGGGAGACACAGAATTCAAAGCAGGCTCCAGGCTCTGAGCTGTCAGCACAGAGCCCGACGCGGGGCTCGAACCCACAAACCACGAGATCATGACCTGAGCCGAAGTCAGTGCTTAACCAGCTAAGGCACCCAGGCGCCCCTAGTTAGGATTTTCTTAGTATTATTTTTCTCTAGCATAGTTTACTGTAAGAACACATACAACATACAAAACAGATGTTAATCGGCTTTATATTGTCAGTAAGCCTCCCAGTCAACAACTGTAGGCTGTTAGTAAAGTTCTTGGGGAGTCAAAAGTTATATGCAGATTTTTGACTGCACAGAGGTCAGTGCCCCTAAACCCCTGCATTGTGCAAGGGTCAACTGTATTGATACAACATAAATGAATCTTAAAATACTTAACAGTTACGCTAAGTGAAGGAAACTGTAGCAACCAAGAGTGTACCTTATGGTTCCATTTCTATCAACTCTAGAAAATGTAAACTGGCCTATAGTGACAGAAAGCAGATCAGTGGTTGGCTGAAGGGACCTCCCAGAGGGAAGGGATTACCAAGGGGCACAGGGAAACTTCTGGGGGTAACAGATACATTCACTGTCTTGACTGTGGTGATGGTTTCACAGGTGTGTACATATAACAAACTTACCAAATCGCACACTATAAGACAAGGAACCACTGCTGCATCTATACTGCTTCTGTCCGAGCTCCTCCCTGGCGTGGGCTGCTGTGGTCAGAGGCTTATCCTTGGGGCCTCCACTAAAAGTCACTTCTAGGGGCACCTACATGGCTCAGTCAGTAGAGCATACAACTCTTTTTTTTTTTTTCTCTTTTTGAAACCCAAGTTCCTTTTTTTTTTTTTTAACGTTTATTTATTTTTGAGACAGAGACAGAGCATGAACAGGGGAGGGGCAGAGAGAGAGGGAGACACAGAATCGGAGGCAGGCTCCAGTGTCTGAGCCATCAGCCCAGAGCCCGACGCGGGGCTCGAACTCACGGACCGCGAGATCGTGACCTGAGCTGAAGTCGGACACTTAGCCGACTGAGCCACCCAGGTGCCCCAAGCATACAACTCTTGATCTTGGGGTTGTGAGTTCAAGCCCCACACTAGGTGTATATATATATATACTTAAGTATATATATATATATATACTTAAAAATAAAACCTCAAGGGACACCTGGGTGGTTCAGTCAGTTGAGTGTCTGAGTCTTGATTTTGGCTCAGTTTGTGATCCCAGGGTTGTGGGATCGAGCCCCACATTGGACTCTGTGCTGGGCATGAAGCCTGCTTGAGATTCTCTCTCCCCCACTTGCACTCTCTCTGTCTAAAATGAAAATTAAAAATAAATAAGGGCACCTGGGTGGCTCAGTCAGTTGAGCGTCCAACTTTGGCCCAGGTCACCATCTCACGGTTCATGGATTCAAGCCCCACATCGGGCTCTGTGCTGACAGCTCAGAGCCCAGACCCTGCTTCAGATTCTCCCTCTCTCTCTTCCCCTCCCCACTCATGCTCTGTCTCTATGTCGAAAATAAATAAACATTAACAAAAATAATAAAGGGGCATCTGGGTGGAGCAGTTGGTTAAGTGTCTGACTTTGGCTCAGGTCATGATCTCATGAATCACAGGTTCGAGCCCCACATTGGGCTCTATGCTGACAGCTCAGAGCCTGGAGCCTGCTTCAGATTCTGTCTCCCTCTCTCTCTGCCCCTCCCCTGCTCACACTCTGTCTCTCTCTCTCTCTCAAAAATAAACATTAAAAATTTTGTTTAATTATATAAAAATAATAAAAATAAGTAAATTGATTAATTAAATCTTATTTTAAAAAGTCACTTCTAGATCCTTGAACCTTTTCCTTCATAGCACTGTGACACTTTGGGATTATCTGTGGTTCACTTCCACCTCCCCATATCCCAGAAGCCTGTTCTGTCCTTCCACTCTGTCTGCAGGACCCGGCATGGCACTGGGCAGAGCAGGGCTCTATAAGCAGGTGGGTGAGGGACATGGTGGAGAAACTGGAGTTTCACTCCGTCCCCGCCCCTGTGCCTCCTGGTTGATTATCTCTGGGCAGAAATAAGATGGAAAATCGTTTCGATGTCCATTGAGGGCAAGGGACGTGAACCCAGCCAAGTGGGGAAGCTCGCTCAGCACTGACCGCCTGGAGTCATAAGAGCACGCAATTATTGAGCACCGACCGTGTGCCTGAAAGTTTGCTAAGAGCCCTTCGTGTACGAATCACCTTACGTAGCCCCTTGCTGTTCGTCTCAGGTGGGTACCATTACTCTCATTGATGGATAGGAGATGGGAGGTTGAGGGGGCAGGTGGCTTCTCAGTCCCACAGCTGTGACCATTTCACACTAGAGCTGGGGTTCCCGCCCAGAACTTCACATCCTCAAGGGCCCCAGCTCTGCCTCAAAGTGGGTGTGGGAGAAGGATAAGGAAAACAGGCAGCTAACGGTTTACTCAGCACCTAGCACACTCTGGCTCTTGCTGGATTCTTTCCCGTGTCCTGACTCACTTCAGGCTCTCATCACCCCTGTGAGAGGGAATTCATTAGCACCTCTTTCTAGATGAAAAACTCAGTTTGAGTATCCTGTCGGTGCTGTGCCCGGTGCGTTGAAACCACAGAAACTTGTTTTCTCGTAGTTCCAGAAGCCAGAAGTTCAAAGTCAGTGTCACTGGGCCGAAATCAGGGTGTCGGCAAGGCAGCGCTCCCTCCAGATGTGACAAGAGGATCCGTTCCTTGCCTCTTCCGGCTTCTGGTGGCTGCTGGTGTTCCTTAGCCATGTCATTCCCATCTCTGCCTCCGTGGCCTTCTGTGTGTGAAGTATCCCTTTCTTTGTCTTTTATAAGGATGCAGGTGATTGCATTTAGGGCCCTGGATAATTCAGGATGTTCTCCTCATGCCAAGAGCCTTAATTTGATTGTGTCTTCAAAGACCCCTTTTCCAGGGGCGCCTGGGTGGCGCAGTCGGTTAAGCGTCCGACTTCAGCCAGGTCACGATCTCGCGGTCCGTGAGTTCGAGCCCTGCGTCAGGCTCTGGGCTGATGGCCCAGAGCCTGGAGCCTGTTTCCGATTCTGTGTCTCCCTCTCTCTCTGCCCCTCCCCTGTTCATGTTCTGTCTCTCTCTGTCCCAAAAATAAATAAACGTTGAAAAAAAAAATTAAAAAAAAAAAGACCCCTTTTCCAGGTAAGGTCACCTTCGCTGGTTCTAGGGATTAGGACCTGGTGTCTTTGAGGAGCCATTCTTTCACTTACTCTACGGAGGCTGAACGAGGTTTGAGACACCCAACCAGTCAGTTAAAGAATCAGAACAGGAATCCACGTCTTCCAACTCCCACGGCCATGGCCGCTTCAGGAGATCAGCTGCCAGGCACCGAGTGGACCACATGCTGGAGCTCCTGGGCCCCTCCTGACCCTGCCACTTTCTAGCCACGGGCCCTTCCGGGAGTCATTTTGTGCCCCTGAACATGTTTCTAATGGTGGGAAGTTGAGATGTTAACAGAATTCTTTTTTTAAGATGCTGCAAAGATCGAAAGACTTAATGGATATGGATGGAACGAGGGGCAGGTTGGTCACTGCCTGGAGAGGAGGCAGGCAAGGTTTTCTGCAGCCCTCTGCTGCAGGTCCCGCCCACCTGTCCTCATGCTTCCTCATTGCTTTTTCCTCCCCGCCTGCCCCTCCCTCTATTCTTTGTGCTTCAGCCAGATGCTACTTCTTTCATTTCTTTACACGTAGCAACTAGCACCGTTCCAACATGTGGTAAATGCTCCCCTCAACCCGATTGCTAGTTGAGAAACCTGAGGCACTGAGATACCGTCTAACTAACTTGCACAGTCTCCAGAGTGGGTTATGTGCTATCCTGTCTCCTACCCACTGCACCTGCTGATCCGTCTTCCTCAAAGGCCCTTCCTCTGCTTCATGTCGTAACTAACTCCTGCTCCTTGGATCACAGCCTCTTAGAAACCTTCCCTGCCCCCTTCAGGCTAGGGATGGTGCCCCTGATGAGGACTCTATACTCTCCCTATTCTAGCACTCACCATCCTGACTGTAATTGCTTGCTTAATTGTCTGCCTTCTCCGCTTGATTGTCACCTCTGTGATAGCAGAAATGAATGCATCTAGCTTGTTTGTTGATGGGACACCAACATCTGATATGCGCTCAGAAGCGTTTGTTGTAAGTATGTATGGGTAGATGTGTGGATGAATATATGAGTGAATAGATACATAGGTAGGTGGATGAATTTGATGGCTGGATGGGAAAGTTGGTGGATATGTGGATAGATGGGTAGGCAAGTGAGTGGTGGGTGGACGCATGGATGTATGGATAGATATTTGGATGGATGGATGGATGGATGGATGGGTGGGTGGATAGATTGATGGACAGGTGGATGGATGGATGGATGAGTGGATGGGTGGGTGGATGGATGGGTGGGTGGAAGGATTGATGGACAGATGGATGGACAGATAGGTGGATGGATGAATAGATGGTAGGTGGATGAGTGATTGAATGAGTTGATAGTCTAGCCAGCTGCACTAACTCTCATCACCTCCTCTTATAGCAGCAATGAGAACTTAAATTCCTTTCCCAGCTCTGCTCAAACCTGTTGTATTTGGTAGCTGTCCAAACACCTCTGTCATCAAGACACAGAAGTCCACCAGACAGAGTAGTACTCCCTTCTGTGTGCTGGAAAGGACCATACAGGGAGCCTTAAAGCTACCTAGAAGCCAAACCAATAATAATAAATATGGCCAAGCATCGCTGAGCACTTATCAGGAGCTAGGCAGTAGGTTAAGTCTGCCACTTGTTCAGGATGTATTGACTGAATGCCAACTACGTGTCAGGCACTGTTGTAGGCACTGAGGATATATCCATGAACAAAGTAGACAAAAATCCCTGCACCCGTGGCGTTTTATAGTCAACTGAAGACATTGTCTCATTCGGTCTTAACCCTGGAATGGTAGATGTTGCTATCTCTTGTCACAGAGTGGAAACTGGCTGAAATCACATGCCAAAGACTGCAAACCTCATAGTTAACACCTAGCAGTAGGAGCCGCGCGCGTGTGGAGTCCGCACTCTGTATGGGCCAGGTGTTCATTTCTTTCTGACATCTGTCTCCCAAGGCAAGTGCTGTTGGTTTTTTTTGTGTGTCTTGTATTGAAGTCCTGTTCACACGCTGTAAAATTAACCAGCAACCATTTTAAAGTATACCAAAGCCGTCTGCGTTCAGCATAGTCACAGTTTGTGCAACTGTCACCACCTGTCTCCAGTTCCAGGACGTTTTCATCGGCCCTGATGGAACCCTCCCCGTTTGCAGCCACTGCCCCCCTCACACTCCCAGCCTCTGGCAACTGCTCATCTGCTTCCCGTCGCATGGATTTTTCTGGTGCGGGCATTTCGTAGAAGTGGAATCACACGTTCTGTGACCCAGTGCCTGGCTTCTTTCCCTCTCCTGTCCATGGTGTTTTCAAGGTTCCTCGATGTTGGAACAGGTACACTTCATCCCTTTTTATGGCGGAATACCGTTCCGTTGCATGGTAGACCACCATTTGCTCACTCGTTCGTCTGTTGATACACATTTGGGTTTGATGGAGACTTTTTGGCTGTGACTAGTCCTGTGCCAACCCTTTGTGTACAGGTATCTGTTTGAACACAGTCTTCCTGGGCACATACCTAGGAGTGGAATTGCTGGGTCACGTGTTAATTCTTTGACTTCTTGAGGACCTGCAACACTGTTTCCCACAACGGCTGTGCCGTTATACACTCCTTACAGGTGCTGTTTTTATCCGTGTTTACCAGAGGAGAAAACAAACGCAGGGAGAGGTTAAGGAAGTAACCCAAGGCCACACAGCTTGAAAGTGGTTGAGCAGGGATTTGAACTCGGGGAATCCGACTCCAGAACCCCCTGCTCTGAGCTTCTAGGCCATATTCCCTCCTATGTAAGTTCCCTGGATTTGTTTGGGAAGTTGCTCAGACTTGATTAAGGAGAGGGGCCCTCATATCTGTATAAAATTCCCCCAAGTACAGACCGTGGCTCCCTCACTTCCTTCTACTTCAGACGGGCATTTCTGGGGGCGAGAGGGTGGGGATGTGACCTGGCACCCCTTCCCTGTGCCGCTGAGGTGTGGGCGACAGTTATTAATGCCTCGCTGGCAACTGTCCAGCTCCCTTTTTCTGATTATTATTATTTTATTCGGCGAGATTAATGTGCCAGGTCACAGCATAATCCAGCCTGTAAAAAGTGATGTGAATAGTCTCCTCAAGATAAATTGCAGGCTTGGAAAAGGTTCACAGCCTTTCCTTGCCTGTCTGAGTGCTCTTCCGAATCCTCATCAATCCTTGTCTGGGCAGAAGAAAAGGACGGGTCTTCATTTGCAGCTGGGGGAGGGAGGGGGGAAAGAGCACATCTGTCAGGGACCCCTGATGGCTCACAGCACAGATGCCGTGTCCCGCGCCTCCGTGCCATCCACTGAGAGGGCGGGTCGGTTTTTAATATGATAATCGTCGTACTGGAAGGGCTTTTGGCATTTGGATTTGCTTGATGGCTCTGCGGTCCCTGACGTGTGAGACCGGGTGAGCCACCAATTGCAAGATGCCTCGGGACCCCGGAGGGTCTGTCAGGGATCTTCTCTCGCCTGGGCCTCCCAGGAGAGCCGGGCTCATTGGCCAGCCAAGATGAGGATGGGATTAAGGGTGGCAACCACAGGTTGGCAATCTCAACCCCAAACCATCACGCCGGCTGGGTGGCTAGAGCACCCACTTGTATTATGAATCCAGATGATTTCTACAACCCGTGTGTCTTAGCTTTGCCCCACCTGGCTGCTACCCACCTGCCTGACCTCATCACTGGTGACCATCTCCCTTGCTCGCTCTGGACCAGCTACAAGTGGCCTTCCCTCTCAGGCCCTTTGCACCTGCTGTTCTCTCCGCCTGGGGCAGTTTTCTCCCCCTATGTCCCCATGACTGTCTCTCTCCCGTCATTCAAGTTTTGCTCCAGTGTCACTTGCTCTGAGACCATGTCACCTCCCTAACCACCCTGTTGAAAGTGGTTGTCCTCACACCGCATTACCACACCCCCATTTTATTTCCTTCCGCAAGAACATAGAGTTCTTGGTGACTTCTTCCCACCCCCGCGATGCCCCCTGACATTATTCAGGACCTGTCGGCTGGCAATCCTAGACCCTGAGAATATAACAATAAGTATGAAACCTGTTTTTATATTAACCTAATCCAGACCTAGTTAAAAGGGTAAAAAATCTTGTCCCAGAAACATGTATCTCACACACTTGAACTCCTGCTATTAAGTAGTAATAATAACTAAAAATCTGGCTTGTATGCGTTGCTCCTTCCCTTTATTCAAGTGAAATAGTCTTGGTCCAGAATTCTAGTGCTGCACTGTCCAATATGGCAGACAACCAAGCCACATGTGGCTATTTTCCTTTTTAAATAAAGATTTTATTTTTTTTTAAGTACTGTCTACACCCAACGTGGGGCTCGAACTTACAACCCCGAGATCAAGAATCGCATGCTCTGCAGACTGAGCCAGCCAGACGCCCCCACGTGTGACTTTTTAAATGTAAATCAGTTAAATTTAAAGCTTGATTCCCCGGTTGCCCTGGCCAGATTTCCAGTTCTCAGTAGTGCATTCATTGGACAGCACTGTTGTAGAACATTCTGAGCTCAGGATTTATTCAACCTCCCCATGGTCTGGGTAGCAGGAAGCTGCCATTCTGCCCATTTTTTCAGATGGAAAAAGATAAAAGCAGACGCTTGTCTAAGAACTCTTTGGCTCTAGTAAGTGGGGCAGCTCCACAGATCAGAAAACACCAGCCTTGAACAAAACAGGGTTCAAATCCTGGCTCCGTGATGTATTCCCTATGCAGCGTTGAGAAAGTGACTTCACTCTTTGGAGCCCTCAGCTTCCTCATCCCCAAAGTGGTCATTTTTAGCCTCTTCAGGTTCTCAGAAAGTAGAAGACCAACGTAGCTGCTCGGTAGTTCCTAGGGCCAGCTGCGTCTAAAGCAAGGAAAGCCTTCGCTGAACTCTTTTCTCCAAGGAACCCAGCATTTGACCAACTTTCTGCCTTTTCCATAAGAGGAAAGAAGCCCTTCCTGAGTCCAAAATCCTCTTAAGCTGAACTTCCTGTTTGGCCTGCATAGCCACACCCCTGGGACAAGAGTTTTCAGTAGGGTGAGACTCCGTGAGATATCAGCCTCATTGGCTCACCTCCAAGTGCCGGGGAGGAAAAGGGAGAGAGGGAGGGTGGACGAAAGTTAAGAAAGGTGGTTTTCTCTGACATGACAGCCAAGACGATTCATGAGGCTTTTTGTGCCGTTAAAATCTCTCTCTGTTCTGGGCCCTGAACCCAGCACTTTTGCTCTCAGAGAGGTTCCCCACCGGCTGAGTCTCCCCCCACCCCACCCCGCCCCTTCTGGAGGTCAAGCATCCGCTCTCTGCCCTGCCCTGCCCTCCCCTCCCCAGCAGATATCTGTCTACTCCAGGGCAGGTCTGGGTGTCCCAGGCCTGGGCTCTAGTTTTCGCAGCACATCATCCTGTGTACGAAAGTGCAAACTTCTGGAAGGGCCAGCTGCATTTGCCCCAGATTCTTGCACAGGGGGTGCTAGAAGGGGTTAAACCAGTGGTTAGCAACTAGGTGGGGGGGGGGGGGCAGGGGACATCTGGCAGTTTCTGGAGACATTGGGTTGTCACGATGGGTTTGGGAGGGCTTGCTATTGGCTTTTAGTGGGGAGAGACCAGGGATTCTGGTAGACGTACTGCAGGGCACACGACAGCCCCTCAGCACACAACCGAGAATGGTCCCGTCCAAAGTGCCAGCCGTGCCGGGGTTGAGAAACACCAGGTTGAATGTTTGTTTTATGGCCCTGAGTCAGCTCCCCTGCTGTTCTAGGCTGAATTGTGTCCTCTGCAACCAAAATTCAGATGTTGAAATCCTAACCCCTGGTACCTGAGAACATGACTGCGTTTGGAGAAAGATCTTTTACTCAGGCAGTTACGTTGAAATGAAGTCATTAGGTTGGGCCCTGCCTGATCTGACTGGTGTCCTTACAGAAGGGGAAATGTATACACAAACACAGGCACACACACAGGGAAGACCCCGTGAGGACACGGGGAGAAAACAGGCACCCGCAAACCAAGGAGAGAGGCCTCAGAAGGAATCAACCCTGCAGACAACTCGGTCTCAGACATCGGGCCTCCAGAACTGGGAGAAAATTATCTGTTGATTGAACCACCCAGTCTGTGACACTTGGTCAGGGCGGCCCCCGAGAAAACTAACACACCCACGCACCCGTGTCCCTGCGGTTCTGTCCTCTCTCGAGAGTGCTTTTGCATTCACTCAGATGTGTCCCACCTTTCTGCCATCCCTCTAATTACTGGGGATCTTTATTTTTTTGGTAGGTTACACGGTCACAGGATTCGGAAATGAAAACACCAAAAAACAGCCTCTGGTGAAAAATCCCCTTTGCTCTCTTGCCCCCAGGCACCCATTTTACCTCCTGGGAGGTAATAATCACCCCTGGATCTTTCCATGGCTGTCATATACATAGTCAAGCAAATGCACGTATACCTTCCTCCTACCTGTCTTTATAGGATCAAACAGTAATGTTCTGCATGCAGCTTCGACCTCCACGTTAGAGATCATTTCAGGCAGATACATAGACAGGACACAGCATGCTGGTTAAAAGCTAGACCGCCTGTGTTCAAATCTGGTTTGGGAAACCCTCTGGCATCGACCCTCTGTGTGACCCTGAAACTTCACCTCTGCTTGCTCGCATTTCCTCATCTGTAAAATGAGATAGTAATAGTGCCTCCCACTATTAGTTTTCTTTCTTTCCTTTTTTAAGTTTATTTTTGAGAGAGAGTGAGAACAAGAGTGCAAGGGGAAGAGAGGGAGGGAGGGAGAATCCAAAGCAGGTGCCACACTGTCCGTGCAGAGCCCGACATGGGGCTTGAACCCACAAACTGTGAGATCATGAACCGAGCCGAAGCCAGATGCTTAACGGACTGAGCCACCCAGGTGCCCCCGCTATTTTCAATCACTGCCTAACAATTTACCAACTTAGAAGCTTCAAACAGCACTCGTATATTAGTTCACAGTTTTGTAGGTCTGAAGCCAGGCAGACTTGACCGTGTTCTCTTTGCAGGGTCTCACAAGGTCAAAATCAAAGTATTGGTCGTAGCTGGAGGTTCTGGAGGAGAATCTGTTTCCAGGCTCATTTAGGTTGTTGGCTGAATTCAGTTCTGTGTGGGTGTAGGACTAAAGTCCCCGTTCGGCTGGGTGTTGGCCGGGGGTCACTCTGAGCTCCCAGAGACCACTCTGGTCTTTTCCTGTAACCTCCTCCACCTCCAAGCTAGAAATGGCGGGTAGAATACTTCTGCTTCGTATCTTCCTGACTTCTTCCCCTTCGGCGGTGAAAGGTTTCATGAGATTAGATTAGACCCCGCCCAGATAGTCTCCCTTCTGATGAACCCAGAATCAACTGATGGGTGACGTTAATTACATCTGCAAAATCCCTTCCCTCCTGTAATATAACAGACTCCCCGGTGAGATAGCACATCTTAGTACAGTCCTGAGGATCACGGTGAGAAATCTGGGGGACGCATAACACACCGCCTCAAAGGGTGTTGTGACAACTCGACTGCATATCTCATGGCATATGCAGTATTTAAAAGTTAGCTTTTTGGGGGTGGGCGTCACCTGGACTTTGTATTGTGGAAACGGCTTAGATTTACTAAGGATTTTCAAAGAGATTCCTCTAAGGACACCTTGAACGGTTGTGAATCGCTTTGTCCTCTTTGACCCATTGATTCTGTGATTCTCCAGGACTCAAGTTAAATATCAGTTTCCCCCACCCCCTTAAGACAGTGGTAACTGCCCTCGTTCATTTTCCTTCATCCCCTCAGCCCAGGACATACTGCGATGCTTAGTAATCATCTGGGCCATTGGGGCGCCTGGGTGGCTCGGTCGGTTAAGCATCTGGCTCTCAATCTCGGGTCAGGTCATGATCTCACAGTTCATGAGATCTTCAAGGGGATCTGTGCTGACGGCGTGCAGCCTGCTTGGGATTCCATCTCCCTCTCCTCTGCCCCCTCCCCTGCTTGCTCTTTATCTCTCTCTCAAAATAAATAAAAGGAAACTTTAAAAAACTTATTTAAAAAAAAGAACAGCTAAGGCATATTCAGGATGCATGCACTGTGCTAAACACTTTACATGGCCTACTCCATTTAATCCACCAGCAGCCCTGGCAGATAGGCACCCTCATTGCACCCATTTCACAGATGGGGAGACTGAAATAGTGGGGAAGCTGAACAGATATTACCGGCCCCAAACCACTCAGCTAGAAAGTGGCAGAGTCGAGTCGAGATATGAACCCACGCAGTAGGGCCCCCACCTCGCTCACTCTGACCCCCCCTCCCCCCCCCCCCATGGCAGATCAGGATCACCAGGGTATCCAGAAGGTCAGGAAAAATCTTTCAATTCAGCCACCACGCTAAGACGCTCCCTGAATCCAGTCCTGGGGCCTTAGGGAGACATTAATGGGTGTTTTATAAAACGGTGTTCCGTGATCAGATAACTTTGGGAGATGCTCTGAGCATAATCTACACTCCCACCCCCTACCCTTCTTGCTTGCTAACATAGTAAAGGCTCTGAGAAATCCTGCAATCAAGAAATTCATTTCACTTTGTTTGACATTTCCCCAACTTGTTAACCACCGAACCCTTTTACTGAGCACAATATGCTGTAAAATCTAGTTCAGGGGTTGGCAAACCCCAACCTGTGGACCCAGTGCTTATTTTCATGAAATTTGATTAGAACACAGCCATGCTCATGCATTTAAGTATTGTCTGTGGCTTGTTTCATGCTGCAAAGACAGAGTTGAGCAGTAGAGACAGAGTCTGTATGACCCACAAAACCTAAAATATTTAACGTCTGGACCTTTAAGAAAAAGTTAGCTAACCCTGATCAGGAGTTTGAATCTATTTATGTTCCTAATTCCTTCTCATTTGGTCTTTGCAAGAAAGCTATGTGTAAGGGGGAATCTCTGTTGTCTACAGCAGACAGACACTTTGGGAAATAGAAGACCCCAAGGGGTGAAACATGTCCAGAGACTGGGCTGGAAACCAACGGAAGTGAGTTTGACTAAATGTCGTTATTAAGGACTTGACTTTTTGAAATTGCCAGGCTAATGTTTTTATAAAGTTTATTCATGTTTTCTTTTGAGAGAGACAGAGCACGAGAGCGTGCATGCGTGCATGCAAGTGGGGGAGGGGCAGAGAGAGAGAGAGAGAGAGAGAGAGAGAGAGAGAGAATCCCAAGCAGACTCTGCACTGTTAGCACAGAGCCAGATGCGGGGGTGGGCTCGGACTCACAAACCAAGAAATATGGCCTGAGCTGAAGTCTGAGGCTTAACCAAGTGAGCCACTCTCGGGTGCCCCTGCCAGGCTAATTTTTAGATTCACCCTAAGGCAACAAGTGGTCTGCAAGACTTCTTGGGCTCACACTCATCTTTAGGATTTGTTCTTTATTTGCTCTGCTTGAAGTTTGTAGCTCAGGTTCCCACTAATCCCCGGAGAAGCGCTGAAGCCCTGAGATAGCAGCCTGAAAGCTCCCATTTACCAGCCTGTGTCAGGCATCGCTAATCCATCATGGCCCTGCTTCACCCAGGTTCTTCTCTCTCAGTGCAACAGTGCCGACAGCCTCCACCAATCAGTGTCAGAACATGAGATGAAGCCTAGGTCTTAAACTTCAGTTGTTCCTTGAAAAGAAAATGGAACATTGTGGCATCTGCAGACCTCTGTGGCCTCTCAGCTAATTGGATAAGGCCCACCCAGATTATTGAGGATAATCTCCTTTACTTAAAGTCAACTGATTGTAGATGCTAATCACATTTACACAATACCTCTGGCAACAGCCTCTGGATCAGCATCTGACTGCATAACCCGATGCTAGAGCCTAAACTGAAGCATGAAATTGTCCTTGCAATCCCCCATTAAACAAGATGCCCATTTAGGGGCTGAGGCCAGCGTTTTATCACGTCAAGGAAGTAGCCATCTAGTCCAATGTATTGATTACAAACATTTTTTTACTGTTTATTTATTCTTGAGAGAGAGAGAGAGAGAGCATGCGCATGAGTGGGGGAGGGGGCAGGGAAGGAGACACAGAATCCGAAGCAGGCCCCAGGCCCTGAGCTGTCAGCACAGAGCCCCATGTGAGGCTCAAACTCACAAACTGTAAGATCATGACCTGGGCCAAAGTTGGACCCTCAACCGACTGAGCCACCCAGGTGCTGCTATTGAAATTTTTTTTAACTAGGTGTTGAACTTGGTAAAAATCATTTGATTTTCCTCGTTGATCTGTTAGAGCGAAGAAGAACTATATTATCAGGTTTCCTGTTAAGCCTTGCATTGTTGGAGTGAACTGCATTTGATCAAGGTGTGTTCACTTACGCAGGGTCACACAGCAAGTCTGTGGCAGAGCTGTGACCTAAGGGGAGGTCTTCCGGATCCCAAGAGAGATGCCCCAAGGACCAACAATCATACTAAAATATTATAGAATAGAATAGAAAGAATAGAATAGAATGTAACCAATTCGCCTAGTACTATTTTAGGAGCCTCATAAACATAAACTGATCCTCATAACAATCCTCTGAGGTTAATTCTCCTCTAATCCCCAATGTGCAGATGAGGAAACCGAGGCACAGAGAGGGTAAGTAACTTGCCAAGAATCACACAGCTGGTAAATGGCAGGGCTGGGATTTGAACTTGGCAGTCTCCTTCCAGAACCCCCACTTCCAAGCATCACACGGTCCCCTCTGCCCCTCTTTCACCACCCCCACCCTCCTGACTCAACTCCCCCAACACAAATGATACAGCAAATATTCTGTGAGGCCGCAGACGGGTCGGAATCATTTGCCAGCAGTCCAGGCCCCACACACCCAGCCGCCGGTCCATCACCTCCTCCCTCTGCCACCCTGCCCTGCTGTGTCCCCGGGGCCTGCACATCACTTTCTGTTGTTGTCCTTGTTTTGCTTTGTTTTTTTCCTTCACCGTGATCCCTGGGAGACTCTCAAAGGCTACATTCTGCCACCAGGGGACCCAGGAGGGACAGGGCAGGCACCTGAGATTTCCTCCTGCCGCGCCGTAAGGTGGGGGAAAGGGGGGGGGGGCGGTGCATTATTTATTTATTTTTCTGGCCCCGCTCTGCTCCACACCCCCCAAGCTGTTGTTCCTCACCGGGGAAGATGAAAAACGGCTTCAGACAATGGAGGACAAGGCTTGCCACATGGCCCCCGCAGTTTAATTTCCTTTAATTCATTTTACATTGAACCAAATGATACTGTTTGTTTTTAATGGCCAACACTCAGCACGGAGGAGGGGCGGCCAGGCCTCCTCCTGGGGAAATTAGGAACACAGCTGCTATTTAAACTCTCCTGCCACTCCGCTCCCCCCCACCCTGCACTGGGCCTCTGGAAATCACTTTCCAGGTTGAAAGATGATACCCTTCACCAGCTCAGATGGTCACTGTGGAGAGAGCTGGCCCAGCTCTGCCCCAGCTGCAGTCAAC
The DNA here is from genome assembly GCF_014898765.1 of Herpailurus yagouaroundi. Taxonomy (NCBI): domain Eukaryota; kingdom Metazoa; phylum Chordata; class Mammalia; order Carnivora; family Felidae; genus Herpailurus; species Herpailurus yagouaroundi. The sequence continues at coordinate 7,048,558 of NW_024412422.1, read as the reverse complement.
CCCCCCTTAGGGTGGCCACCCCATCCCAAGGCCCATCTTTCTCTGGGAAGACGTGGGTACACAGGAATGGGGACCAAGGCCATGGCTGTTGAGTGCCCCTACCCCACTGCCCATCGCTGAAAATCCTGCACAGGCACCTGGCCCAAGCAGGGCCGATCCAGTGCCCTATCCCAGGATATGAACAGTATAGAAGTTGGGTGTGTTCATTCAGCACCTGGGTCAGTCTGCCTTCTAACCAGGTCCCCAGGCGATCTGTGTATATGTGAAAGTTGCAAGAGGAGAGATCCTTCCACTTGGGCTGATGGCCTGGTGGTCCAGTGCTCCTCTGAAGCCTGAGATAAGCCAAAATCCCTCCAAAGTCCCTTTTTTTTGTGTAGGTGGGCCAGAGCCAGCCTTAGCTCCTTGCAGGTACAGAGAACTTGATGGATACACCAGCCCCTTGGCAGATGCCGGAGGGATTCACAAGGCTTTGGCCTGCTTGTGACATTAGTAGGGGTCGATGATGATGATTAATGCCCAATTTGGACATTCCAAAGGCCCCTCCGGTCCTTCAGAGATTGAATTACGCCTCTGCCCTGTTGGTCACAGACTGTTAGATGCAGAAAGACCTTATTGTACAGATGGGGAAACCAAGGCCCCAAAGTTTAGTTTCGGGTCATGTGATTGATCTTCTCATACATTCATTGTACAAATACTTACTGGGCATCAACAGAGCGCTAGGTGTGGGGGCTACCCAGACCCCGGACTTTGAAGCTCAAACCTCACAGTCTGATGGGGCAGCAGGCCAGGGAAGCAGTGACTTAAGGGCCCTCTTAGAAAACAGAGGGAGCAACCAAACCAGCCCCCAGCAAAGTCCTATAGAGTGACCTCAGAACTGAGGATTAAAGAGGGGTAGGAGTTGGCCAGGCAAAGCCAAGCCACAAGGACACGCCAGAGAGAAGGGACAGCCAGAGCCATGGCACGGCAGCAGGAAACAGTTTGGCATGTGCATGTTTCCCGGTAACTGCTGCACATCCCCTCCCCACTGGACTCTCAGCTCCAGGAGGGCAAGGGTGACACCTGCCATGCTCACGCTTAGACACAGGGACACACGGCAGGTGTGCAGTGACTCTTGAACGAACAGATGGGTGCGTGTACGTGGTCGGTGTGAAGGTGCACTCAGGGCAAGGCAGGGAGGCCCGAGGCCCTGCCCTGCCTTTCCAAGCGACATTATGGGTATGCATGCAGCGGCAAAACCCTGCTCTGGGGTGCTGCGGGGATTAATTAGCCTGCTAAGTGGTGATTATTGTGCTCTTCTCCGGCTAAATGATTAGGGAGGCAGCCAGGCTCCCTGAGGTGGCCTTGGAGGCATCCCCTTCCATCCTCCCTCCAGGTGGGGGCCTGGAGGTTTTCTGTGTTGGCTTCCAGGGCTGGGGGCGGGGGGGGGGGGGGGGGGCGGCCCCCTCCCCCCCCCCCGGCCCCCCCCCCCTCCGCTGTCCTGCCCTTCCGCTTCCCCCAGATGTTCCTCCTTCCCTGGGGTGAAAGAAGGGGCCTGGAACTGAGAGTTAGCCCAGGAGAGCCCACCACTTGCTTAACGTTTCTCCACTCCATCGGCTTGTCCAGAAAGGTCCCAGAGTCCATGGCGAAGTGCTTAGCTGTGGAGGCAGGCGGATCCAAATTCAAACCCTGGCCCTGCCGTTCCCATGGGTAGCGCCTCAGGCCAGTCACCTCTCTGCTCTGTGCCTCAGTTTCCTCGCCTGTGAAAAAGGAGATAATGCTGTTTACCTACCTCTCTGGGTCTTAGGGGAGAATTAAGGTGAGCTAGAAAATAAATTTTAAGTAAATAAAACACAGGTGGAGGTCCCTTCAGCAATTTCTGGTGGGTATTAGATGCTCGATGTGTGTATACATTTTTTCTTTTTGTACGTTCTGTCACGGCCGCCATGGGTCAGGACTCTGCTGGAGGTTGGAGTTTGGAGGTAAAAACCAGGTTCATTGCTCAGAGATGGGAGAGCCCACTAAAATTTGGTTCTTCTCCTCAAGGCCCAGAAGTGCCAAGGTCAGACCTTGAATGGCCCAAAGAAGGAAAGAAGTGTTACATTTCCCAGTTACCTATTTGCGCCCAGCCCTGGACAGGATCTTGGAGCCGTCTGGGTTTGAATTTGGCTTTGCCACTGGGTGTGTATCCTCAGGTGAGCAAGGTCACAGTTTAGAGCTTCCATAGCCCCATCTGTGTATAGAACTGGTCGATAGTATTACCCGCCTCAAGGAGGAACCTTGAGCTCAAGTGAGGAGCACACAAGGTCATGTATTAAGGAGGCTTAGCAGGGGCGCCTGGGTGGCGCAGTCGGTTAAGCAGCCGACTTCAGCCAGGTCACAATCTCGCGGTCCGTGAGTTCGAGCCCCGCGTCGGGCTCTGGGCTGATGGCTCGGAGCCTGGAGCCTGTTTCCGATGCTGTGTCTCCCTCTCTCTCTGCCCCTCCCCCGTTCATGCTCTGTCTCTCTCTGTCCCAAAAATAAATAAACGTTGGAAAAAAAAAATTAAAAAAAAAAAAAAAGAAGGCTTAGCAGAGAGTTTTCAGAGAGGAGCCCCTTTCCTGCCTTCAAGAGGCTGACAGAGAGGTAGGGGGAGACACACACACACACACAAACAAGAATAAGGGGCTCCCGGGTGTCTCAGTCGTTTGAGCGACCAACTCCGGCTTAGGTCATGATCTCACGGTTAGTGGGTTCGAGCCCTGCATCAGGCTTGCTGCTGTCAGCGAAACGTCTGCTTCAGATCTTCTGTCCCCATGTCTCTCTGCCTCTCTCCTGCTTGCGTTCTCTCTCCCAAAAGTAAATAAAAACGTTTAAAAAAAAATAATGAAAATTAAAAAAAAGAATAAGACAGGGAGATAGTACCCCTCTCTTATTCCCCGCTGTGCACACATTTGGGGTCCCTTGCACATCGCAGCCTTTCATGAACACATGCTGAGTGATGGCAGCACAGGTGCACAGGGGCCACAAGGTGGTGGAGGAGAGCAGGGGCATGCTGTCTGTTACCTTGTGGGCTTGGCCTTGACTGGCTTGCTGTAAGGCCCGTGGGGCCTGGCATTACTGAGAACACACTTGTCCCTTCACTAGGTGAGGCAGGGGCTCCCTGCAGCCAGGCCTCCTATTTTAAGAGGAGGAAACCATCATCCCTAGGGTTTCTGCGCTTCGTCCGTACGTAATCTTGAAGCCGCTCAGAGGCAAGGGAGTCTTTTTGACGCCCACCGGGCCCTTGCCTCTTTCCGGCCTGACATCCATCCATCACTTGCCAGTTTTGAAGTTCTCTTGGTTCCTCCTACATTCAGTTACATTCTTGTTATGTCACCTCGTTCCCTCTTCCGGGAACACTGTCCCCTGACCCCAGCCGCATCTGGCTGACCTCAAATCGCTCACACATCTGTGTTTACATCTCACTTCCCCTGGGAATCCGGGACTTAACCTGGCCCCAGGTGGGCTTGGTGACTCACCTGTGTGCCCCCCATGGTGCCTGGGTTATTTCTGTTCTGTGTGCAGCAGATGAGGCTCTGATCGCTGGTTTGTCTCCCCCCGCGACACACACACAAACACCTGAAGCCTGGTGAGAGCAGAAGCCGGGTCTCTCCTATGTTTCATTTTATCCCTAGCCTGGTGCATGGTACACTCAAAACAGAGGTTGAGTTACTAATAAGTTACTAATAAGTAACTGGGAATGTGACAAAGGCACGTTTGCCCTCAAGCAGGCTGCATGCAGGCAATGGAGAGGGTCTATTAGGAGTCAGACAAGCAGGGTCCATCCCGGACCCTCCACTCACTAGCCATGGGGCCTTGGGCAAGCAGGCTCTCTAAGCCTCAGTTTCCTCATCTGTAAAAGGGGGATAGTAATCATACCAGTGTGAAGATTAAACAAGATCATGCCTGTGAATGAAGCATTCCAGTCACTGCAGCTCAGTAAACATTCTTATTTAAGGAAGAAATAAAGTAAGCAGAGGAGGGGGGCCCTGGAAGGCATGATACCACCCCTCCCCCACACCCCCAGGAGTAAATGTTAATGTTACTGCAACATTGCAGAAGCTAATTACAGTGTGCGTGCTCCATGCCAAGCACGGGTCCTACTCGGTTTACATCCATCCATTCATTCATTCAAATGGTATTTTTTTTCACTACTTACTCTGTGCCAGGCCTTGTACTATATAGGTCCTAGGGATTCAGCAGTGAAGCAGGCACAATATCCACTTTCAACGTACTTATGTAAACAAGATGCTGAAATAAAGCAGTATGTGAGGTGGAAAAAAAGAAAATGGAATGCTATGACAGGCACTGCTCTTTTAAATAGGGTGGTCCGGGGGCGCCTGGGTGGCGCAGTCGGTTAAGCGTCCAACTTCAGTCAGGTCACGATCTCGCGGTCCGTGAGTTCGAGCCCCTGCTCTGGGCTGATGGCTCGGAGCCTGGAGCCTGTTTCCGATTCTGTGTCTCCCTCTCTCTCTGCCCCTCCCCCGTTCATGCTCTGTCTCTCTCTGTCCCAAAAATAAATAAAAACGTTGAAAAAAAATTAAAAAAAAAAAGTAGGGTGGTCGGGGAAGGCCTCAACTGAGAAGTTGACATTCATGCAAAGACTTGAAAGAAGCAGGGGAGTGTGCCATGCATACATCTGGAGAAGAGTATTCCAGGCAAGGGAAATAGCATGTGCAAAGGCCCTGGGGTTGAAGCATGCTTGGCAAGCTCAAGGAGCAGCAAGGCAGGATGGCCAGAGCAGTGTGCGGGGCAGGGCCAGCTTCCTGGGTGTGCAGCCTGTGCAAAAGGGCCCCATGCTTTGTTTAATGCTCTGCTGCTGCTGTCTTGAAATTCCTAGTGATTTTTTAACAAGAGGCGCCACATTTTCACTTCCCACTGGGCATTACAACTTATGTAGCCAGTCCTGGTGGTAGGAGTTACAGTCAGAGAGGCTTCTCCCCTCTGTCCCAGCCCCAGGCCTACATTCTGGCCTCCTCGCATCCTGACTCAGAGCCCGGAGAGAGACCTTAAAATAAGGTTATCTGCACATTTCATCCTGACACTGTCCTTGTGACGGTGGGAACAATTTCTTCCCTGTATTAATTTCCGATTGCTACTGTAACAAATGTAAGCCAACCGAGTGGCTTAAAACAAATTATCTTACGGTTCTGGAGGTTACAAATCCAAAATCAGCCTCATGGGGCTAAACTGAAGTCCAAGTGTCCACAGGGCAGCTCCTTCTGGAGGCTCCAATGGAGAATGTTTCCTTGCTTTTTCCAGCTTGTAGAGGCTGCCTGCATTCCTTGGCTTTGACTCCCTTCCTCTACTTTCAAAGCACATCTGTCCAACCTCTGCTCCCTTCACTCTGCCCCTCCCACCTCCCTCTGACAAGGACTTTTGTGATTACGTTGTCCCCCATAATCCAGAATAATCTCCCCATCTCAGAATCCTTCACTTAATCACATCTACACAGTTATTTTGCCTTGCAAGTTAACATCATGGGTTCCAGGGATTAAGATGTGGACATCTTTGGGGGAGCAGTATTCAGCCTATCATTCCCGGGGCCCCCCCCCCCAACCGACCTTGGCGAAGGGGAAAACCCAAGTCCCAGAGAGGTGAGGTCGCCTTTGGGCAAAGACACCTCCCAGCAAAAGGACAGACCTGCCATTGGGGCCCATGTCCATCTAGTTCTAAGTCATGGGCTCTAGACCACCAGGAAGAAGGCACCTTCTGTTTATCTCTGCTTGTCTCTCTTCCTTCCACCTGACCCCCAGGAGGGAGACAGGCTTGGGCAGTTGTAACCCAGGGCGTTTGCACCTAAGACTGTAGCTGACATGAGGACAGATAAGGACATCCATCCACCTGGGACCGGGACAGAAGGAAGAATCCGCCTTTCTGCAGCTAACAGGGTCCCAGGCCACTTCAGGCTTAATCATCAACACCTTATAATTGGGCCTCTCTTGGGTCCCAGGGAGCAGGGCCCTGTTTGTAAGGAAGCTCCTGATGTGCACGTTGCTGGGACACGTAGCCTGAGCCCTTTCCTGTTCATGGGGCCAAAGCTCTTAAATCAGGGGAACCACAGCCAATGAAATTGGGTGCCTGCCTGTTGCTGTTGAGGGGCAGAGTTCTCCTCCCACACTATTGACTCCTGTGGGGCCACAGCCAGGCCCTAAGGACTCTGTGTGCTGGCCCCTGGGGCAACAGCACCAGAGACCTATCCCAGCCCTTGGCATGCTTTCTGGCCTCCTCCTCATCCTGGGCATAGAAGCCGTAAGAGGAGAGGGGACCTTTGTAGAAAATCGGGGGTGTGAGGGAGAAGATGACACATTTTAACCAGCTCTGGTCTTTAATATCGAGTGTCCAGTTATCAGAAGGCAGGATGTGGTGGTGGATAAGGGCATCCATGCTGACATCAGACAGACTTGGATTCAAATCCCACATCTGCCACTTATTAGATCTGTGATCTTAGGCAAAATGGTGAACTTCTTTGAAACTGAGCCTCGGTTTCCCTGTCTACAAATTGAGGGTACTAATTTGCCCCCTGGCTCATGAGATTGTTACAGGCAGTTTAAAATTGTGGGCAAATTTTCTGCTTGTGACTTTCTTTAAATAACCCATACAAGGTATAAAAAATAATAACAAATAACCATGTTTAAAACGTAGAAAGTGGATAGCACCTGAGAAACTCCCTGTGCATACGTCCAGGCTTCCATCCATCTCCCTCGCTCCCTTTGCTCACAAGAAACAAGTGAGTTTTGCTGTTACCCCTCCCTCATTGTCCTTCCATCTGCTTTTTAGTCTCCTTTCTTGCTGAGCTATTAAAGAGCAGAGCAGGCATAAGCATGCGTAACCCTATTGCCTTCCATACCTAACTTCCTACCAATTCCTCCTCTGCTCTCTCGTTACCAAGCAAGGACGCTGCTGCTTGGGAGACCTGAACATCAAGTTTGTCGACGCCGTAATAAACTTAGAATTAACAGTCTCTGATGAGCACCAGAGGAACAGTGCAGAAAGTACTTGTAACCAAGAACCTTGGACTTCCTAGAAAGAACGCAGGAAGACCAAACTTTATACTCAGACAGACCTGGGTTTGAATATCAGCCCTGCCCACCAGCTTGAGCCACCAATTCTTTGAGTTCAGTCCAGGAATATGAAGTATCTACTGTATGACAGGCCGTGAACCAAACAGACAGGATCCCTGCTTTTATTTAGTTGGGAGATCACCGTTAAACAAACATGCAGCCATAACACTGCAAATTGTGGTAAGCACTAGGCAGAGAATAAAACAGAATTCATGGAGGACGCATTTAGGGAAATGGGAAGGGCATTCTCTGCGCAAATCATACTGGAACTGAAACTTGCACTTCCTAGTAATCGGACTTTGGTTAAAGTAAATTCAGTTTTCCCATCTGCAAAATGGAGCTGGAAACTGCCCCCTCACAGCGCTGCCCTTGGTAATAGGCTCTGAGTCCATCCATGTCAGGCTCAGTACAGGGGCTCAGGGTCATTTGCCTTTCTCCCTGTCTGCCATGGCATTGTATCTTGCCGAGGTCTGTTAGTGAGCAGTTTGTGATGGAGAATCTACTGCTGGGAAGTGAACTGTGAAGCTTTCTAAGGGTCTTGACGGCCCCTCCGTGTTTGATGGCTGACCCTGGGGGTGGGAGAGAGGAGAGAAGGTATATTGTCCACTGTCAACAGGAAGTCTTCGTCTTTTTTCTGGAGAAAGTGGTGTGGTGGAGTAATACAAAGGCAGCGCTGCTGAATCACATCCCAGCTCTGCAGCCTGCCATTCCACCTCTCCAGCCTGCCATTCCACCTCTCTGAGCCCCCTCTACTCATCTAACGAGCCCTATAACACTTCTCCAGTGGGTTTGTCACGTGGAATAGTGAGCTTTAATATAAAGTGTCCAAGTACTTCGTGGGGCACCCAGCAAGCATGGCCTTTACCATTCATTGTTCCCACCCCACCAGAGCGGGAACTAGGACAAAGGTGCAGAGAAGGAGAGGCAAAACACCATCCTGGTTCAGGTCCTTGCTCCGCCCTTTCCTAGCTGGGGAACCTTGGGACAGGTCCCTTAGCCGACTGAGCCTCAATTCCCGGCTAAGACAGAGCTAAGAACAGCACTTCCCTCCCTGGGCGCTGTGAAATGACTCAGGCAGGTTGCCTGGCACCGCTCTTGACCCCAAGTCCAGGGGAGCTGGTGCGGTCACTCCCTGCTGGTACTTGGGGGTTGCGAAGACGCGCGAAAGAATGGAAAAGGCGGCTTTGCCCTTCGCAAATAGCGACGTCCTTTGTCCACAGAAGTCGGAGAGCGGCCGGTTCTGGAGTCGGTACCCGCGCGGGGCGCGCGGAGGCCCCGGCCCGGAGCCGGCGGCGCGCAGACCCGGGCGGCCGGGGGCGCGGGGCTGTGACCTCATCGGCCGGCGCCGTCCCGCGGGGCCATGAGATCATGAGATGCCGGCGCTCGCCGAGGAGTCGATTTGTTGGGAGCGCGGGGACAGCCGGTCGCCCGCCGCGGTGATCTCATCCGGGCCCCGGGGAGGAGGAGGTAGGCGGCCCGGCCAGCCCGCTCTGCCCGGAGGGGGATTAATGGCTGCCGCCGGCAGGTGACGTCACCGGCAGCGCCCGTTGCCGGGTAACTCGCGGCCTCTGGCCCCGCCCCCCACCTGCCGCGCTCTCAGCCTCATTCCGTCCTGGCTCGCTCCTCTCTTTGCTTTTTTCTTTCTTTCTTTTTTTTTTTTTTTTTGTATTGAGGCACAACTTACATACTGTAAAGTGATCTAATTATAAGTTTACAGCCTCGATGGATTTTTACATATTTATGTATCTATATGTAAAATATGTATATGTATGTCCGTATGTTTCCAGATCTCAGCGCTCCTAAATAGAAATGTAATGCAAGCCACATAGATAGCTTCACATTTCTTGGTAGTCACAATATACAAGTAAAAAGGGAGCAGGTGACATTACTTCTAATAATATATTTTATTTATCCCAGTATCTCCAAAGAATTAGTATTTCAACAGGGAGTCAGTGCAAAAACTTTAATGAGCTGTTTTATTTACCTCTTTGCTGTTTTTTTCCTAAGACTTTGAAAATCTGTGTATATTATACTTGCAGTACATCTCCATTCGGATCTAGCCACATTTAAAATGCTCAGTAGCCACATGTGACGACTGGCTACTATATTGGGCAGCACAGGTATAAAACATTGCCAGCACCCAGAAGCCTCTCTCATTCCTCCTTTTCTGGTCAGTACCCCTACCAAGGTACCCATCATTCTGACTTATCATCCCTGTTCGGTTCTCTTCCCCCACACAGACCTCCTATCTTTTCTTTCTCTCTCCCCACACTCCATTTTAACTCCTAGGGTCGGAGCGCTATCTAATGGATAGTGGGACTGGATTGGGGCCCCAGCTCTCCCGTGTCTATAGCACTTGGACAACCTGCTGTCTTTTTGAGCCCGTGTTTCCTCACCTCTTAACCGTGGCTCATCATAGCAGGGTCCTTCCCCGAGTTTGAGGGCAGCACGCAGGTACTAAGTGTTCCACAGAGAGATTTTTATCACCCCACTGTGAGCCAGCCCTAGTTCTCTTTCTGCTGGTTTCTTTTCTCTTCCCCCTTGTCATTCTTCCTGTAGCTTAGTCTTCCACAGTCTGTTCCTCCCTCCCATGCCTCTGTTGAGCTTTCTCATCCGAGAAATGGGAATGGATCATAACTAGCCACCAGGGGAGCAATGGATGTGCAGTTCCTGGCCCATGGCAAGTGCTTGATAATAAGATTACTTTCTTCTCCTTGCCCCTCCTCCTCGGCTCCTCGCTCCTCGCTCCTCGCGTGGTCTCTGGGGCCTGGGTGTCCTTTTTCTTCTGTTTCTCCTCTTTTCTTCTGCCCTCCTTCCCTCTTCCCTGCCTGCACTCGCCTCTAGCCTTCCTTCTGCCCCCAGTCCTGTCAACACTTCTTTCTCCCACCCCTCACGGCCACGCTGTTAGAAGTCAGTTTCCAAGCTCTTCCCCACCCGCAGCCTTCTCAAGGTTGAGAAGACTGGGCGCGCCCACCCCTCGGCCGATGGCACCGCACTTCAGAGGTCGCTGTTCCTCTGTTTTGCCCTGAAGGGCTCCGCGGTCCCCGAGCAGCCTGCCATCATAACAGACCGCAGGCCTCCTTCCCAGGAAAACAAGTCTTTGTTTTCAGCCCCTCGCGCCGGCCCAGCCCGCCCGTTTCGGCGCAGGGAGTGCGACCCGTCCAGGTGGCGATCAGATGCTAACCAGCAGTGCAGGCGAGCAAAGCAATGCGGGAAAACCGCAAGGGAGGCTGAGGGGACGGACCTTTTGCTCTTGCCCGGGCCCCTATGGCCCTGGAGGCTGGTTGCAGTTCCCGCTTATTTCCCCCCCACGGGAAAGGAGGGCTTTGCAAGGAGGACCCCGTGTGGCTCTGTGCTAATTTGGGGGAAGCTCTCTGGCCTCTTTTTCCCGAGGCCCTTTTCCTGTTTGGGGAGTCTCCTAGCCCTCTCCCTGCGGTTCAGAGGGGGCCGTGGGTCCCGGCGCCCCGCCCACCCTTGACCATGTGACCGGGCCCGGCCAATCATAGAAACCTGTGGCCTCCTTTGGGCTCTGAACTTGGTTCCAATGATGGAGGCTTCCCTTTCATTTTGGTGAATGGGCCCAGGGAGAAACAGGTCTCTCTTCATGTTGGAGTTGAAGCTGTAAGCATGTTGGCTTGGGGCTGCCACTGGTCATCCCTCCTACCATATATAGTTGAATCCAGCACTTTCTACCCGTGTCACCTGGGGCTGGTTACCTAGCCTCTCTAGGCCTCAGTTGGCTCATCTGTAAAGTGGGAGCATTAATCGCACCTCCCTCAAAGTGTTGGATACAGAGTGATGCCTAGTACATAGTAAGAACTAAGAAATAGTAATAATTACAGTCATCATCATCATCATCACCACCTGGAGAGGGCCTGTCCTTAGCAGGAATGCATGAAGCTTACACACAAGAGCAGCAGAGACAAGCCGAGAGATTTGGGAAAGAGGAGGAGAGATAGAAAGAACCATAGAAATAGAGATCTTACACCACTCTGTTGGCACTCCCGGACCCAGCTGTACTGGCACCAGAAGCACCCCTGCCTTCGCAATTTTGTGACCCAGTACATCACGATCTTTCTACAACCTACTTCAAGTTAGCTTTCTGTCACTTATGGCCGAAAGTGACACTATAATAGAGACTCTTACACCAGTAGTTCTTGTAACAGTGTTTAGCAGTGTGGATGTTAGAGGTGGGTTAACACCCCCATCACACAAAACAACACTGATGCCCAGAGAAGGAGAATAATTTGCCCAAAGCCACACAGCTTACAAAGGACGCACCCCCAGCCATCTGACTTCACACTTGGCACTTTTAACACCATTTTACATTACAAATGGTTACAAATGAAGATCGGTTCTTTTCCATCCTGCCTGCCTCATTTACTGTCATCCTATTTAATCAGGCTTAGTTAATTCATTTTATCTGAAAGATGTTTTACACCCGCCACACTGCTAGCAGGGGCAGTGGTGCACCCATGGGCCAGGCACTGGACTCAATGCTTTGCTTGCATTAGCTCGTTTATCCTCCCACAACCCTCCGAGGTATGTATTACCTTTAGCCCCATTTTACCACGAGAAGACTAAGGCATAGAAGGCTGAAGTGACTTCCTAAGTCAGTCGTTAAGAGACAGTCAGAATTCAAACCAGGTCATCGGACTCTAACATCTTCACCACTGTACTCGCTCAGACTCCAGGGCCTTACCAGCTTGGAGGAGGCAGAGCTGGGACCCCCACCTGTTACCATAGTCCTCGTTTCCTTCTTTCTGCGCTGCGCGTCTTTCCCACGTGTGCTCAGTCCAGCAGTCACTGGACAGCCCCCCTTCCTCCTAGCCTCATCATCTTGTAAACCCCTCCATGTACGCAGAACCTCAGTTCCTAGCACCTTCAGCATTAGGGTTCTCTATGAGCTGAGCCACCCCTGTGAAAAACCTAGCTATTTGGACCACAGACATTTAGCCCACCCATTCACTTGTTCGTTCGTTCATTCATTCATTCATTCATTCATTCATGCATTCAACAAACATTCGTTGATCACCTCCTAGATGCCAAGGCCTTTGTATTAGTTAGAATTGGAATAAGCTAATAACAGCAAAGAACTCAAAATAACAGTGGCTTAACTGTAAAAAGAGTGTACTTCTTTCTCATGTGAAGCCCAAAAGCAAGCAACCCGAACTGGGTAATGTGACACCTTCCAGCTCACTGCTTCACTAATCCTAGGGTGCGGGACTTCTCATGGTCCAAAATGGCAACTAGAACACGAGCCATCACGTCCAAGTTCCAGACAGCAGGATGGAGGAAAGGGGGAAGAATACAGTGAAAGGTTCTCTGAAGTCACATGACACGTATACTGTATCTTAGCGACCAAAGTGGCATCTAGATGCAAAGGAAGCTGGGAGGTACAGTCTTTGTTCAAGGTAGTTGTGCCTCCAGTTACAAATTTGAGGACTCTAGGACTAAGGAAGTAGGTGAGAAAGGATAGGGTGACAGCCAGACACTAGAGACCCACCCTGACGAGGCGTAGGGGAAAGATGCTAAACAAGCTAGGGTTCTCTACACTCACGAAGCTCACAGCCTACTCCAAGAAACACGTAATAGTCAGTGACTGAACACTCACTCTGTGCCAGGTGCTTCTCGGGGGTTTTCAAATGTTTTAGACTCGGGTCCTCTTGACACTTTTTTAAAAAAGTATTAAGGACCCTAAGCAACTTCTGTTTGCATGAGTTACAGCTATCCACATTCACTGTCCTAGAAATTAAAACTGTGACCTTTTGGGGGGCATCTGGCTTGCTCAGTCAGAGGAGCATGTGACTCTTGATCTCGGGGTGGTGAGTTCGAGCCCCCCATGGGGTGTAGAGATTACTTAAACTTTTTTTTTTTAATGTTTATTCATTTTTGAAAGACAGAGACAGAGCACAAGCAGGGGTGGAGCGGAGAGAGAGGGGGACACAGAATCTGAAGCAGGCTCCAGGCTCTGAGCTGTCGGCACAGAGCCCGACGTGGGGCTCGAACTCACCGACTGTGAGATCATGACCTGAGCCGAAGTCAGACGCTTAACCGACTGAGCCACCCAGGCGCCCCCCCCCCTTTTTTTTTAAGAGAGAGAGAATGTGTGTGTGTTTGTGTGCAAGCAGAGGAGGGGGCAGAAGAAGAGAGAGAATCTCAAGCAGGCTCCACGCCCAGTGCAGAGCCTGACTTAGGCTTGATCCCACGACCCTGGGATCATGACCTGAGCCAAAACCAAAGAGTCGGATGCTTAACTGACTGAGCCACCCAGGTACCCGGCTCCTGGCATTTTCTTATTTTTGTAAATCACGTGTCATGAGCCTTAGGAAAAACCCCATTGCACACCTGGTAGAGAGCAACAAAAGTGTCAAATAATGTGTCAGTACTATTATGAAGATGGTTTTGACTTCACAGATCACCCCCGCCGGACCCAAAGCAGAAAAGATTCTGCGTCAGGAGTTCTGTCAGGGCTCGCCAGGGACAGCTGGTCTCCGCCTGGTGTCTGCTGGGGCCAGACCATCCAAGATGGCTTCTTCACTCCCAGGTGTGATGCCTCAGCTGCAGTGGCTGGAATGATCCGCCCAGGGTCCTGCACCCAAGACCTGAGTTCTCACTGTTAGCTGGGTTCCTTGCTTCTTGTTCCTACCTGTAGTCTCAGAGCCTCTCCCTCTTTGTAGGACCTCTTCACATAAATCTCTCCTTGTAGCTTGGGTGTCTCACAACACTTGACTGCAAGAGGAAGGCCACGAAGCAGTGGCCTTATCTACCTCTTATCTCCATAAGATCCAGACAGCACTTCACCTCATTCGAGTGTCCCTCAGTTCTTTTGAACCTGACATTTCTCCTCTCCAAAAGAAGTTGGCGTTAATAATGCCCCTCGCCTCAGATGATCACGAAATTCGTTACTAGCTCTGACCACACACGGAGCCCTTCCTGGGTACCTGTATGTTAGGATTATTTGCTGGTGTAATTCTCATGATCACCTGGGTGTGTTGGAGCCAGGTTGCACTGGCTTCTGAGAGCCAATGGTTACATTTTCAGGAAACTTGCGAGCAGTTGTTAAACCCTTAGTAGCTTGAATTGGCCTTGTGGGAGTATTTACACCACAGAAATTGACAAACACACAAATCAGGGCCTTATTTTGTTGCTTATAGAGACCTGGTTTGCCCACACACCACTGCATGTATGCGTGTGTGTGTGTGTGTGTGTGTGTGTGTGTGTGTGTGTGTGTTTATTCAACCCCATTTACAGATGAAGAAACTGAGGCTCAGAGAGGTTAAATTACTGTCTAAAATCAATTTAGTAGGTGGCAGACCTGACCTTGGAGCCCCAGATCCCATTCCCTTAACTGCTGTGCTGTCCTTTGCTCCTGCAGATGAGACAAGGGTGAATGAAACACAGTCATAAACAGGCAGAGCTGTGGAAATCAATACTCGTTATGAATTTTGATGCAGAAAAAAAAAACCTTTCATCCCTGTCTACCCCTTCTTTATACATTAACGCTGCTAACGACTATCTGATTATGTCGCCCCTCCCTCCTCACCCCCAAGGTTCTTCAAATCCTCTCCCCCACCCAGGTGCTTTCTCAAAAATCCTTTTCTCTGTTCATTTCTTATGCTTCTCAGCAGCCCGCTCTCCTGCATTGACCAGCTCCCCCTCCAGAGTCAGCCTCTGTTGTTTCCTTGTTTCCCATTTCACTTCGTGTCCCCCCCAACCCCCACCCATCCTAGCAGTAACGAAGCCAGCACAGAATCCGCCTTCCCGTCTCCACCGCTCCCGCCCCCCTTTATCAGAATCCCAGCAGAGAAGTCTGCTCCCATTCTTGCTCGTTCTCCCTCATGGGTGGCAGGGGGGCCAGACGGCTCACGGTCTGATCGCGTTCCTCGTTCCCTGACACCCCAGAGAAACCACACGTTCCATTTGGTGGTCATCAGAAACAACACGCTTAAGAAACCTGGAATTACAAAGCTGCTTAATCAGAGAGAGATGGTTTCACTGGGATATGCCCGGTTTTCCCCGGTGGTTGTATCTCCTTCTCCAAGTGGCCCGCCCCCCAGCAGCTAATTGCTACCTTGGGCATGGGTGCCACACAGGCACTCAGTCTCTTTATTTTCTTTTCTGTGACATCGGTGCTCGCCTCTAAACAGAAGTTCTGTCTCCCATCTCTCCTTCTCCATCAGTAAACCCAAGAAGCTGACGTGAGTAATAAGGGTGGAATCTCAAGCTTCAGAAAGGTCCCCAGCTATTAAGCGAGCATCTACTATGTGTTAGATGCCAGGAACACGACCTCCAGGAGGCAAATCATCTCTGTGCTTATGGGGCTCCCAGTCCAGCGGGAGAGACAGACACTAACATAGTTTCTTAGATATCGTGAGAAGTGCTCAGAAAGGAGTGATTTGGTGGGTGTAACAGGAGTACCTGATTTGACGGAGGACTCAGGGAAGTCTTTCCATAGCATGTGACAGCTGACCTGGAAGATGAACAGGTGTTAGCTCACTCCCTAAAGAGTAGAGGACAGTACTCCATCTGCAGGGGAAGAGCATGGTCTACATCGTAAAGGAACAGAAGGAAGGGCCAAGAAGCTGGTGTCTGAGAATGCTGTGAAATTCCGGTGATGTGTTAGAGTCCCTGCCATGGTTTGACTTATCTGGCTTCTGACATTTTATTATATTTATTTTTTTAAGTTTATTTATTTCTTTTGGAGGATAGGGAAGAGCAGAGGGAGGGAGGGAGGGAGGGAGAGAGAGAGAGAGAGAGAGAGAGAGAGAGAGAATCTCAAGCAAGCTCTGTGCTGTCAGCAGCGGAGCCCAACACGGGGCTCGATCTCCCGAATCGAGAAATCATGACCTGAGCTGAAATCAAGAGTGGGATGCTTCAGTGACTGAGCCGCCCAAGTGCCCCCTGGGTTCTGACAGTTTTAGACCGGGGTCGGCAAGCCACAGGCCACCGGTCACATGTACCCTGACACCTGTTTTCATTAATAAAAATGTTCTTGGAACACACTCAGGCCTGTGTGTTCACCTATTGTCTGTAGCTGATTTTGTGCTACAAAAGCAGAGGGGAATAGTTGTGACAGAGACTGTATGACCTGCAAAGCCAAAGTATTCACAGTCTGGGCCTTTGTGGAAAAGTGTTGTCAACCTCTGATCCAGACCCACTCGTGGGCAAGTGGGAACCATCCCGTGGCTAACAGAGCCTGAGAGTTGGAGATCCAAAGACGATGAGCAAAGCTGAATGAAAGCAGTAGTAAGAAGGTGCTGGGTGACCGGGCCTGACCCCAGGCAGTCTGGCTTCCAACGCAGCATTCTTAACCACCGAGCCAGGCTGGTTGTGCAAGATTTGCCAGAGAGGAGACAGCAGAGCCTGTCCCCAGAGTCAGCCCGATGCCGTCCTGCGGAGTCTTCCAGAGACACAGGGACACAGGACCTTTCATGAGGTGGCTGTGTCCTCACCCACTGTGAGGCCAGACCGACAGAGCAGGAGGCTGCTCACCGAGACGGCACAGGGTGGGGGCGGGCGGGGGGGGGGGGCACTGACTGTCCTTTCCGTCACCATGGGGCTTCTGGAACACCTGTCTTCCCTCATCCTCCTCACATTTCCTTCATCATCCTGCTTCTTATTCAATAAACCGTGCTTTTCAAACTTTATGTGCACAGAGATCACCTGGGAAACTGAAAACGGAGATTGTGTCCCAGCAGGTCTGGGGTGAGGTCTGTGATTCTGCATTTCTAACAAGCTCCCAGATGGTGGTGACGCTGTCCATTGAGGAACTACAAGCCTTGGGTAGCAAGGCTTTCAAGATCAGCTTAAGTGAACTTTTTTTTTAATGTTTATTTATTTTTGAGAGAGAGAGAGAGCAGGGGAAGAGCAGAGAGAGAGAGAGAGAGAGGGAGACACAGAATCTGAAGCAGGCTCCAGGCTCTGAGCTGTCAGCACAGAGCCCAACGCGGGGCTCAAACCCACAATGGTGAGATCATGACCTGAGCTGAAGTCAGACACTTAACCAGCTGAGCCACCCAGGCACCCCATGATCAGCTTAAATGATAGCTTCTCTTAGAAGACTTGCCTAATCACATCTCTACACCCACTCCCACCCCCATACCTCGATTCTGGGGCTCCCTCATGGTCAGCTCTGGCAAACTTGTACCACACTATATTATAATAATTTGCCTAGTGTCTGTCTTACTCATTAGGTAGTGAGCTCCCTGAAGACAGGGACAAGGTCTTAGTCATCTTAGTATCACCAGAGCCTAGTGCTGTGTCTAGTACACAGTGGGTGTCCAGTAATGGAAGGTGGGGGGAGGGAATTGGTGGATGGAAGGGAAAGAAGGAGGGAAGGAAGGGAGAAAGGAAAGATGGGTGGATACATCAATGGATGCATGGATTGGAGAGAAGGAGGAGAGGACAGAAGGAAAGGACAATTCTCTGCGGGTTCACTGAATTCGAGGAGGAGTGACAAGAGCAAATTAAGGTTAGATGTTGGCAGAGACTGGAGTGTTGACCCAGAATGAGATGGAACGTGCAGTAGTTGAGAGACCCTGGGTGAGAACAGTTAGATGTGATGAGGGAAGCATAGGGCAGCTGAGGTTGAGGTGGTGCAGGAAAACGAAGCTCAGACACGCATGGGTATTCAGCAGAGCCTGGGGGCTGCTGTCAGGACAAGGGCAGAGCCTGAGTAGCCCTAGCCATCCACTGAGCTGTCCCATTGTTCCCTCTTCCACCATGCCGTTGGCATGTAAAACAAACATGGTGGCCATCCCCCACATCTCTGCTCCCCAGTCACCTCTGCCTTCCTAAAGGCTACAGAGGGAACCAGCATTCTCCAGAAGGGAATATATCCATGGGTCAGGGGCTGGTGGGAGTCTAGAGGGGCTAGAGGACCCTCACAACAAGGACTCAGCCAAACAGTCACAAAGGTCAGGCATTGGGATGAATGGACAATTGGATGCCCTTCCTGGGTCCTTAGCAGATGTGGGCACATCTGCTTCAAGAGGTCCCCTTCCTGGGCCCAACAAGATGGAATTTAGCAAGATGGATAGAAAGTTTCTACCCTCATCTCAGACATCATCCATTTGATGGATACGCAACATCTTTTTGTAACCTTTTTACCCCTCCGATGTAAACATATCATATGCTCAATATAAAAAAAAAAATGGAAAAAACAGGAAAACACAAAGGAAACAAGTGTTTCTTCATTCTGTATCCTTTCCACTGGGGACTATAATGTGAACATTTCCTTGAGTGAATAGATAGTCTTCACCAGGATGACTTTTTACCTTTTAATTTTGAAAGTTTAGACTTACGAGTTGTACTTACAAAATAGTACTGAGAGTTCCCACATACCCTTCACCCAGCTCCCCCTAATGTTAACATCTAGTGCAACCACAGTACAATTAGCAAAGCCAAGAAATTAATATCATTGTCATCACTGTTAACTGAACTACAAATCTTATCAGATTTTGCCAGTTTGTCTCACTAATAACATTTTCGCTGTCTAGGATTAGTGAATCCAAGATCCCACTTTGCATACATCTGTCATATCTCCTTAATCCTCTCCAATCTGACAATGCCTTGATCTTATCTTTGTCTTTTGTGACCTTGGGGCTTTTGAAGAGTGCCGGACATTTCTTTTTATAGAATGCCACTTGATTTGGAGCACCAGGGTGGCTTAGTCGGTTAAGCATCCAACTCTTGACTTTGGCTCAGGTCATGTTCTCACAGTTGATGAGACTGAGCCCCCCCCCCCCACCCCCCCCCCCCCGTCGGGCTCTGCGCTGACAGGGTGGAGCCTGCTTGGGATTCTCTCATCTCTCTCTCTCTGTCTCTCTCTCTCTGTCTCTCTCTCTCTCTGCCCCTCCCCTGCTCATGCTCGCTCACTCTTGCTCTCTCTTTCTCAAAAATAAATTAATTAATTTAAAACAATAATAATTAGGGGCGCCTGGGTGGCCCAGTCGGTTAAGCGTCCAACTTCGGCTCAGGTCATGATCTCATGGTTTCACGGGTTTGAATCCCGTGTTGGGCTCTGCGCTGGCAGCGTGGAGCCTGCTTTGGATTCTGTGTCTCCCTCTCTCTCTCTCTCTCTCTGCCCCTCCCCCTGTTCATGCTCTGTCTCTCTCTGCCTCAAAAATAAATAAACATTTTTAAAAATTTTTAAACAATAATAATTAGAAGAAGAAAAAGAATGCCCGTCAATTTGGATGTGTCGCTTGTTAGTTCATGACTCCATTGAGGTTTTATAAATTGTTGCAGAATAAACACAAAAGCGATACTATGTTCTTCTCAGTGCCTCACAGCTGGGGTCCAGCCTGTCCATATAACTAACTTACTGCTGCTGGAGTAAACCTTGATCACTTGGGGTATTATGTGCTGGGTTTCTTTGTGGTAAAGTTGCTCTTTTTCAGGATAATGTTTGAAAGGCGGTTCAGCTTTCCATTATAGATCTCTCTCATAACCAGACTCTCTCACGGTGCATTTAGTTTGTTACTTGTCTCTGTTTGTACTGTTACAAAGAACCAAAGACAGCTGCAGCACCTGTTCCTGCTGGCACATCTCAACACACATCCCTGATTATTTTGTTAGAATAAACTCCTAAAACTAGGATCTCTGGAGCAAATACTATTCACCTTTTTAAGGCTATGCATGCCTGGGGCAGGGTTGGTTGCTTCTTTCTATGTTTGTTTTAACCAGCTTTACTGAGGTGTAACTTAAATACAAAACATGCAGATCTGAAGCATATATTTCAGTGAGTTTTGGCCGGCACATACACTTGTGTAATCACCCTCCCAATTGCAATGCAAAATAGCTCTATCTGCTCCCCCAAATTCCTAGATGCCCCTTGCAGTCCCCTCCTCCTCATCCCAGGCAGCCCCTGATCTGATTTCTGTCACTGCAGGTTAGTGTTAACCTGTTCCAGGATTTCATAGAAATGAGAATTGGACAGTATATTTTCTCTTATCAACAGTCCCTTTCGACCGGACCTAATGCACGAGGGATTCATCCACACTGTTGTGTATATCTGTCATTTAGTCATGTTTATTGCTGAGTGGCGTTCTATCGTACAGATATACCACAATTTGTTTATCCATTCTTCCACTGATGGACATTTGGGCTATTTCCAGTTTGGGGGTATTATGAATAGAGCTGCTGTATGAACGTTTGTGTACAAGCAGATGCATATTTTCATTTCTCTCGGGTACATACCTAGAAGCGGAGTTGCTGGGTCATAAGTAGGTGTGTGTTTAACTTTATTATCCCCAGCAGGGTGGGGTTATTTTCATCTCACTTCATAGCACAGGCCACAGAAAGCTTGAGGGACTTGTCCAAGGACAGAGGGAAGAAGGGAAATAGAATTTGAGGAGTACTGCTCTGTGCCAGGCACAGTGCTAAGCGCTTTTCCCATTTCTCTCCGGGAACCTTCAGAGCCACCCTGTAAGATAGGAGTTGTGGTTCCCGTTCTGTTGATAAGGAAGCTGGGGCTCACGAACTGGCAGTGACGTAAGCTTCAAACCCAGCCCCGTCTGAATCCCAAGTGTCTCTTCTTTGCCCAGAAGCCATCCTGCCTCCTTGAGGACGGTATGGGGTGGAGTTGGAATGAGAACACCCTGAGAACACCCATCCTCCTCCACCTCTAGACCCGCCCTTACCTGCCTCCTGTGGTCCATCCCCTGAGGGCAGGCACCCGAGATGCCCGAGTCCGCCCTCGAGACAAGGGCGATCTGTGTGCAGGGCCAGGGACTGTGCCCCCAAAGCCACAGCAGGCACAAGGGAGTGACCCACACTGCAACCCCCAACAGGAGTGTCCAGTTTCTCCCTCCATGAAATGCAGTCCTCAGAGCTCTGGTCCTTAGGGCTGGTGGGCAGCGGGTGAGGCCGGCGGGCAGGGGCCACGTCTCCCCGGCCATATCGCAAACCCATTAGGAGCCGGTCTGAGTGCTTTCCAAAGCTGATTAATGGCCTGCTTGTGACCTGGAACGTCATTACTGCCCAGGCTGGGGGACCCCCGGCTGCCTCCTTTGGGTCTTTACAGCTAATAATAATTGATGCTTTCTGTGCGGTTGCAGGGAAAGTTCTATCTGGTCATCGAGGAGTTGAGCCAGCTGTTCCGATCACTTGTCCCCATCCAGCTGTGGTACAAATACATCATGGGGGATGACTCTTCCAACAGCTACTTCCTAGGAGGGGTCCTGATTGTTCTCTACAGCCTCTGCAAGGTGAGGTGGGCCCGAGGGACTGGAGGGCTGGCCCGAAGAGGATCCATGCATTTGCTGGGTTTTGGGGGGCGGGTGGCAAGTGGGGAGCTTGGCATCTTTTTTTTTTCTTTTAATGGAGGTAAAATTCACACAACACAAAATTAACCACTAACTATCTTACGGGGTACAGTGACACCGAGCCGCTTCACAGGGCTATGCCCCCTCCACGTCTAGTTCTAAGACATTCTCATCACCCCCAAAAGAAACCCTATACCCATTAAGCCGTCCCTCCCGTTCCTGCCTGCTACCCTCCCCCAGCCGCTGGCAACCGGCAGTCTGCTCTCTGTCTCTGTGGACTCTCCTATTGTGGACACTTCATATAAATGGAATCCTACACTGTGTGGTCTTTCCGTGTCTGGCTCCTTTCACTTTAGCATCATGTGTCTGAGGTCCATCCACGTCGTAGCATATATCAATACTTCATTCCTTTTGGCGGTTAAATCCACCCTCATTTCTTGCCCATAAAGCTCACCGTGTGCTCTCCATTCACACATTTCCATTATGACTCCCGTGTTATGGGTGAGGAGATGGGGACTCAGAGAGCAGCAACTTGCTCGGCGTCCCTCAGCTACAGATCATGGAGGGTCGAAGCCAGGCAGTCGGCTTCCAAAGCCTGGACCTCTTACCCCAGATGCGCCCCCCAGACTTGTTTCCATTCTTCTTCAATCGCACACCCTCATGCCTACAGTCAGGATACAGGGCTTCTCTTTCCATCACGGGTACAAATCAGGTTTCCCTCCCCACCCCAGGCATAAAGACATCCTCCTCTTTCTTCTTTCTTCTCTGTTTCTGGCTCTAGAGAATCCTGGGGGAATCCACATGTTCTCCCCTCCCCTCCCCTCCCCTCCTCTCCCCTCCCCTCCCTTCCCCTCCCCTTCCCTTCCCCCCAGCAGGACTAGCCAGGCAGTCCGTGCCCCATCAGCCACCGGGGACTTCTGTTGCCTGCCGATCCTGATCCACTGGCAGTGGCTGACTGGAGTGCTGGCTCAGAAGAAGAGTGCTGTGATCAATTAGCAATGCCTGTGCTGGGCTTGGCAGGGGGAAAATGCAGTATGCCTGCCATGTATTCACTCTCCTGGTCCAGGAAGCAAGGGAAACTGTTGACGTAAGGCAGCAAGACGAATGCCAAACAAAACTGGTAGAAACGAGGAGCTCCAAGTGGGACGGAGTGCCCTGGAAACGTCCACAGTCAAAGATGAGGGGTCAGTGGGGATGGTTCAGGAGTGGTAAGAGAGGTCCTGAACAACCCTTGGAGGCTTTTCAGCCATCACTCTGCTCTCTTTTCAGTCTTTCGACATCTGTGGCCGTGTGGGCGGAGTCAGAAAAGCCCTGAAGCTTCTCTGCACCTCTCAGGTGAGTTGACTTCAAATGGCCCCAACTGAAGACGAAGGAGCCACGAGCTGGAAACAGCTCACAGTGCTTCTGCGGGTGTCCGGTGAGGGTCCGCAGCTGAGTTTACCTCTGTCTCCTCCTTTAAGCAGAATTACGGAGTCCGGGCCACTGGGCAGCAATGCACAGAGGCCGGCGATATCTGCGCCATCTGCCAGGCTGAGTTCCGGGAGCCTCTGGTCCTCATGTGCCAGGTGAGCAGGGCTGGGCGGAGCCATCGGGGACTGAGGCTGGGGGACCTCTGGGGCCCTGTCCCACGCAGAAGTCCCATGTGCCTCTCCCATGACCAAACCTCAGGGCTCTGAGATGGGTCTTTGGGAACAGTGTGGTCAAGGCTGGAGTCGGTCAGACCTGGGTTCAGACCTCAGGTCTGCCTCTTACGAGGTGGGTGGCCCTGGGCAGGTTACGTCACCTGTCTGAGCCTTGGTCTTATCAGCCGAGTGTCAAAAATGAAAAATTCAGTATGGTGTAGCGTCACAGTGTCCTGAGTGAGAATCCCAGCCGCACTGCGGACCCTGTAGGGGGGATCACTCCGTCTCCCCCTGAGCCTTGGTTTTTCTCATTTATACAATGGGCATCATAATACCTACTTCATAGAGCTATTGTTAGGAATTAACGAGATCATCTGAGAAAGAGCTAAATTTGGATTGTTCGCCCATAAAAAAATCCTCTGGTTGTAATTACTATCATCGTTGCAATTACCATTACTGTTTGTTCTCATTTTGAATTGTGGGTCACCAACCCATAGCAACCCATGTTGAACTCCCTAAACATACCCCTGCTCCTCCTCCTGACATCAAGGGGCTAAGATGTCAATTCGGCAAGCGCATAGGAGTCAAAGTATCCTGTCAGGTACCAGAGAGGGGAGACAGAGGGCACACAGACCCTGTTCCCTCCTCTGGAAGCTCACGGTCCCCGGTCCCCGTGGGGAGACAGACACATACATAAATAACTATGAAACAAGGCAAGCAGTGATAAGTGCTGTGTAAGAGAGATTCATGCAGCTTCCCGGGGGACCAGGACAGAGAGCAATGAGTTCTATCTCAGGAAAGCTTTTTGCGGGAGGCACGGCCTGCCCACTGGAAGAAACGGAAGCGTGGATGAACCCCCCCCCTCCCTCCCCCCACTTCTGCAGCCACCAGGACCTTCCGGGGGTGAGAGGGTGGGAGGTGAAGGTTTTGGCATCAGTAGAATTCCTGATTATTTTGCTGTTTGGGGATGTTAGGAGGTTTTGTTTGTTTGGGTTTTTTTCCTTTCATTTTATTTATTTTTAAATGGAGAATATATTTGCATGATTCAAAATGCAAACCGAGGAATGCATGAGTAGGGAGTCACAGGAACTTAATGCAGCAGGTTGGATCCTGGAACAGACAAAGAGCATGAGTAGGGAAACCGGTTTGATGAGATCCAGATCAGTCCAGAGTTCTGTGATTGGTAATATATCCATGGGGGGCTTCTTGGCTTTGACAAATGTACCACACAGTAAAGCAAGATGATGATATGGGGGAACTGAAACTTGGAGGAGCTGTATGAGGAGTCTGTACACCATCTTTGCAACTTTTATGCGAGTCTAAAATTATACCAAGGTTAAAAGTTAATTTTTTTATTTTTTTAAAGTTTATTCTGAGAGGGGGGGGAGAAAGAGAACAAGCGGGGGGGGGGGGGGGGAGAGAGAGAGAGAGAGTGAGAATCCCAAGTAGAGCCCCGACGCAGG